>NC_090941.1:789353857-789653857 GCF_040938575.1 Ambystoma mexicanum
AGGGCACGATCATGATGAGCTGGCAAGAAGGGTGCAGGAGCTGGAACAGCAGATGGCTCGAGTCCAATGTAAGCAAGAAGACGCCAAAAACAGGTCGAGGCATAACATAAGTATCTGGGGATCCCAAAATCTACATACGGGGACCTGTAGCAACATGTGGTGGGCTTATTCCGACACGTCTTGGGCCGAGCAGGTGAGAGAGAAATCACACTGACCCGGACTCGCAGGGTATACTCCTCGTATCAGCTCAACAAAAACCTGACACCAGATGTGCTGACTAGGGTTCACCTATTTCAACTGAAAGAGGACACCATGCGGTACCCCGTAAAATGGAACAAATACGCTTTCAGGCGGCACCCATCTTGCTTTACCAGGACATAGCCCAAGCCACTCTTCTGAAGAGGAAGCACCTGAGGGTCGCCAGAGACTGCTTTAGATCCAGGGAGAATCGGTACCGATGGTTGTTCCCTCACAGGCTCTCATTCGAATGGAAGGGCCAGCGGTACATGATCACGAAAGAGGAGGAAATTGAGGACCTTATGAGAGAGGATGAGGGAACTGGAGGGGGAGACCGTGAGGCAACTTCAAAAGGGAGCTTGGGGGAAGAGATGAGGCTAGAGAAGGAGAAATGGAGGCCGGGGCAACCTCGCCCCAAAGGACGTAGCAGAGAGACCAAGACCTCTGATCCCACATGAGCGGACCATAAATGGGGAGAGAATGTTAACTGTATTCCAACTGCCGACAATGTTTGAGCTGAAAGTAAGGTAGAGAACTGCTGGAGTGGGATGATGGTTGTAGGGTGGGTCTGCCCAGAATAATGAGACAGTGGCTAAAATGGGTGTAAGAGCGGCAAGCCACAAAAGAAAAAGGGGGGTTGGAGGGATGGGGGATTTGGACCCTTTATATCCCAGGTGCGGTGCAAAACCTGGTGACTCACTGTGGTATAACTATGGTGAAAGTTATTAAGTTCATGGGGAAGTTGAAAGTTGGGGATAAGGGTGGGGGGGCTGTAAAACGATTGAGGAAGTGCATAAGGCAGGTGTTATATATAGAGGATGGGTTGAGTCTAGCGGATGGAAGAGGGGCATGTCACAGGATCCTGAATATGGCTGATCTCACATTTGTGACATTGAATGTACAGTGGCTGAATTCTCCAGTCAAGAGGAAGTCAATCATGAGGAGACTGTCAGAATTACAAGCCTCAGTAGCCTGGGTGCAGGAGACGCACCTGCTTCTGGGGGATGAGCACAGATTAAAACATAAGGCTTTTCCCACGCAATACCTGGCCTCAAGTGGGGCGAAGAAAAGGGGAGTGGACATACTGTTGGCTAGAGGGGTACAGTTTGAGAAACTATTTATGAGAAGAGATCTGGAGGGCCGATACCTGGTACTAGGGGGGAAACTGATGGGCCAGCAAGTCACTCTGGTGGGGGTCTATGCCCCTAATGGAAATCAGGACCGGTTCTTGCTGGGGTTATTAGCCAAAATTGCAGAATGTGTGTGGTTCAGGTCTTAATAGGTGGGGATGGGGGGGGGCTTTAATTGTGTAATGGACGCTCCAATGGACAAGACTCTCCCGGCTACCCCTAACGACAATAAATGTAGACAAGCTCTGGCCCACTTTCTCAGGGAATTGCACTTAATAGAGAACTGTCGGTTCTTCCGCCCAGAAGAGAAATCTTACACCCATTACTCGCCAGCACACAGGGGCTTTTCGCGGATCAAAATGATCCTGATTTCAGACACTTTGGTTCCACGGGTCACAGGGTTGGAAATCAGGGTGAGATATCCATCAGATCACGCGCCTCTCTCCCTCAAGGTGGACCCAGTGGTACCTTTCGTTAGCGCCCGCAAGCCATGGAGATTAAATTAATTGACTATAAAGGACCAGGCCCTTAGGTCAAGCATCGAATCTACCCTGAGAAATTACTTCCATGAGAAATTAGTTTAAAGAAAACACGACACTGAGTGTAGACTGGGGTGTAGACTGGGGTACAATCTGGGATGCTAGTAAGGCAGTGAGCCAAGGTGAATTTATCACAGAGACTCCAAACCTCTTAAAAGAGAAAGAAAGAGTGCAGCAGAGGTTGGAGGCGGAGGTCGGGGTTGCAGAGAGACAAAGGGTCACAGAAGGCCTGACGGGATCTTAAGAGGGTTAGGGGTCACCCTGGAGACACACTTGGCGGACAAGTCAGCGCAGATCCTCCTCCAGACCAGACACGCGTACTACATCATAGGGGATAAAGCGAATCGGTTCCTGGTGGCTAAATTGAGGAAGCAAAAATCCCGAAACTATATTAGTCAACTCAAGTATCCTGAGGGAGATCGGGGGAGAGGAGGAAATAGCAGAAATCATGCACTCATACTACACGGATAACCTGGCGGGGGATAACCTAGAGAGGGAGGCACAGAAGGCATTCCTGGGGAACGTGTAGCTACCACAGATCCCAGAGGCGGACAGGCAGGCGCTTGAGACCCCGATTTCGGAGGAGGATGTGGGGTGTGCCATAAATGCGCTAATGGGGAACAAGTCTCCGGGCCCCGATAGGTTTGGAAACGCATATTATAAGACGTTTAAGACCATATTGGTGAGCCCCCCCAACAAAACATTTTAATCACATAAGGGATTCAGGGCGGATCTCAGGGGACATGGGCCCTGCTACTACAATGATCCTGCTAAAACCAGGGAGAGACCCATCAGACTGCATGAGTTATCGCCCTATTTCGCTGCTGAACTGAGATGCAAAACTGCATGCATTGATTCTAGCACAGAGGTTGGCTAGAGTCCTCCCGTCTATCATCTACCCGGAGCAAGCAGGGTTTGTAAAAGGACGCCACACATATGATAACATTCGCAGAGCCATAAACACTATTAAGTGGGGCCGGAGGTCAGGACAACGCATATCGGTGTTGGCCCTGGACACTAACAGGGCCTTCGACAGCCTGGACTGGATTACAATTCACCCTATAGAAGTTCGGGTGTGGACTGATCTTTTCCCGCATGGTCCTAGCCAATTATGGGAATCCGACAACACTAGGCTGATGGTAAATGGGCAGCTCACGGACAGCATCCCGATATGTAAAGGGACTCGGGAGGGTTGCCCACTGTCCCCACTAATCTTTGCCACAGCCATGGAGTTATTGGCACAGGCGGTCTGGGCAGAACAAGGTATTCAAGGGGTTTCAGCAGGGGCCAGCGGCACTCAGAAAATAGCCCTGTACGCAGATGAGGTTTTACTTTTTCTTAAAAACATAGCACAATCTCTCCCCAGGGTTATTACATTGTTGGATAGGTTCGCAAAAGTCTTAGGGTTCAAAGTTAACTACTCTAAGTCGAAGGCACTCAATGTCACTGAAGACCCAGAGCAGGGAAATGGAGTGAGCGAGGCACTATCCACTGAAATGGGAACAAAGGACCATAATATATCTGGGGGTAAATTTGGCTTCCACATACGGGAGACTTTATGAGACTAACATTCCGGGGCTATTGAAAACACTGATGGAGAATCTCAAATGATGGGATATGCAGGAGTTATCTTGGTTTGCACGCATTTCAGCGGTTAAGATGTCCCTCCTCCCCAGGTTCCTATATGTGATGGGACCTCTCCCAATACAGATCCTGGGATCAGCGATTAAAAACCTGCAGAGGGAGGTCCTGGCCTTCATTTAGAAAGGAAAGAAACCTAGGGTCCCCAGAAGGGTTCTATTCCGACCGCACACACTCGGGGGGGTTTGGGGGTACCAGACTTTCGCAGATATTTATGGGCGGCACAGGTGGCATCAATGCTTCAATGGGCTCCCCGGGAGAACCAGAACAGATGGGCAACCTTGGAAAGGGAGACAACCAAGATACCCCTGGAGAACTTGGGCTTACTTCCTCCAAAACACAGGGGGAAAGAGGGTACGCTGTTAGAATCGACGAAGGCTACCCTATGGTATTGGATAAAGCATTACGGGGGAGGAAGATAAAAGTAGGCAGAGGTCCCCTTACACCAATGGCTCACAATCCAGACTTTACACCAGGAATGCAGCCCAACTTCTGGCTGCATTGAGGAGAGGGGCAACCCGGGGTGTTCGTGGACTTCTATACAGAAGGGATACCATTGACATTTGAAGGGTGTAAGGAAAAGTTTAAGATGCCTGAAAGCGGCCGCTTGCAATACACCCAAATTAGGCATTAGATCTCAAACACAAAAGTAAAGGAAGGGGCTAGTCGAAACCCAATAGGGCTGGAACTCACGGTAAAGGAGGGGGCTCCAGAGAATGGGGTGTCGAGGCTTTACCGATTGATATATGGGTCAGTTCCGGAAGAAACCCTATTGTACATGTTGAAATGGGAGCGGGACCAGGGGAGACATGGAGTCATATATGGCGGTGGGCGATGAAAAGTTCAAGATGTGTTCCCATTAAGGAAGCTGCATACAAACTATGCTTGAGATGGTACACGACACCACAACGTTTGTACTCCATTAATGCGGACTACCCTTCTACATGTTGGCGGGGCTGTGGGCAGACCTGGGACTTGATTCACATGTGGTGGGCTTGTCCAGTAGTGGAGACATATTGGAAAGAAATTTTGAGTCACATCAAAGAAATGACCGGGGCGCAACTACCTCTAGATCCGGCAGTGGTTCTGTTGGGAGAAGTAGTGGAGGGAATCTATGCTGCCACGGGATGTAACGCCACTCTCATTACCCAAATGCTGAGTGCGGCTAGAATCAATTTAGCTCAGGCATGGAGGAACAAGCAGGGGTCAGTGGCAGCCATGTGGTGGGTGAGACTATGGGGAGTGATGGCCATGGAAAAGGTGACAGCACTGGCATATGGATCTTATCAGTAGTACCTAACCACTTGGATGCCCTTCCACAAATGTATGGTGGATAGGGAGCATATGTATTTCAAGCCTAACACACTTCGCCAGGTCTCTATTCTCTGACACTTCTCTAGTCTTGGGGGTGCGGACTTAACCTATAAATGCAATGGAATTTGTTAACAAAACATGGGCCAACTCAATCTATTATTGACAATTTTAAATGAGAAAGGGGAAGTGGGGAGGAGGGGGGAGGAGTGATAAAAGTTGAAATCAGAAGCATATTCACAACTGCAATGGAAGTTGAAAGGACGAATTGCAAAAACAAAAATGTGAATTTGTTTTATTGGCTCGTCAAATGAATACATTTTGTAAAAAAAAAAAAACACGGGGATAGATTACATCCCTGGGGGACAATGCACGTAGAGCGAGTGATAGCGGAGAGAAAGGACCCAGGCTCCACCTGGGAAGGACGGTCAGAGAGAAAGGACGCTAGCAAGGCCAGGGCCGGATCTGTGATGCCAAGGGTATCACAGAGACAGGAGATCAGGATGTTGTGGTTTACCGTATTGAAAGCAGAGGAGAGGTCAAGAAGAATGAGGACAGAGGGAGAGCTAGAGTCAAGGTTTGAGAGCAGGTGTTTAGAAGAGCAGTTTCCATGCCTCTGGATGCTGTAAAGTCACACTGGTGGTCATGGAGACAACCAACAGATTCAGTGTGGAGGGTAAGCTGAGAGATAGCCAACCTGTCCAGGAGTTTGCCTAGGAAAGCAGTGATGGAGATCAGGCGATAGTTTGCCGGAATAGAAAGGTTGGCAGAGGGTTTTTGGAGCGGAGGGTGCACAAGAGAATGCTTGCGAGAAGTGGGGAAAACGCCAGTGGCAAAGGGGAGGTTGCAGAGGTCTGCCAAGGCTGGAGCTAGTGAGTCAATGTTGTCCTTCATGGTTTTGGGGGCAAGGGTCCGCCTGTTATGAAGAGGCTTTCATAGACCGGTCTAGAAACCTCCTCAGTTTTGACAGGGGAGAAGAGGGGGCATGGTGGGGCGGCCGAGGGGGACCCCGCAGATGATGGTGCATGAGTGGGTGCGGAGGAGAGAGCGGACAGGATGCCCTGTGTTTTGGTGGTGAAGTGTGCAGCCAGGGGCTTTCAAAGGGCCTGGGTGGGTGCAACAGAGGATGAGACTGCAGTAGGGTTGGCCAGTTCCTTACAGACTTTGAAAAGTTTGGTTGTGTTGTTGGATGCCAGCTTTGAAAATTGACTGTTTTCTTGTACCGGATGCAGAGTCTATATTGCCTTTGCAGAAGGCGGCAGGCCAGTTTATCAGAGGGTGCACCTGAAGATCCCCATTTTCGTTCCGCTGCCCTGCACTTGCGTTTAAGGTCAGCCAGATCAGAGTCGTACCAAGAGTTGCACTTTTTGACAGGCTTCAGTCAGACCCTCATGACAAGGGTAAGGATGTCCAGAGTATTGGAGATGGAAAGGTGAAAGTTAGAGGCTGTGTCAGGGTGGGAGTCAGCCGCAAGAGTAGGAGGGGAGTAGGTGGAGGCAAAGGCAACCACTGACACTTTTTTCATGGGTCGGATTACCTTGAATGTTGTAGGCAGTGCAGGGGGTGCCAGTGCTAAAGGAGAAGAAAGCTTCAAGTGAGAGGAGAGAAGATGAGTTCACAAGAGTGCATTAGTGAGAGGAATATAGAGAGGGATGTCTGTGGAGATGAGAGCATCCAAGGTGTGGACAGCAGTGTGCGTCAGACCAGAGGGTAGAAGAGTGAGGAGAGTCCAGATGGATGTTGAGATACCCCAGCAGGAGTTGGGAGGAGGAGGAAAGGAGAGGAGAGAAGATGCCAGGTCAGCCTATTCCGAGAGGAAGAGGGTGAACTGGCCCGGCAGCCGATAGAAGGTGGCCAGAGTAAGAGAGGAGACAGGAGAGAGCGAGAGAGACTGCAGACCAGGCATTTGAAGGAGGAATAGGCCCGAGTGGATGCACTCTGGAAATATCAGGGCAACTCCCCTCCTGGCCTGTTGAGCCTGGGCTCGGAGAGGACCTTGTAGCCTTCAGGGAGAAGTGTGTCAAAACTTGTGACAGAGCTGTCCTTAAACCAGGTCTCACTGAGAGCAAGAGCATCAAGGTCTAGGTGTTCCAGGAGGTGGCAGATGTCGGAGTGCTTGACTGCGGAGCGAGAGTTAAGCGTTGCAACGTGGAGCAGATTGCCATTTTTGAAGGACTTATGGGTGGGGGGGATGCTTGAGATATAGAGGCACGAGAAGGCAGAGGGGCTGGAGAGAGTGCAGTCAAGGGAGCGGGGACAGTAGTAGATGGCAAGGGAGCCAGTGGAGGAGGGGCCACGGGAGCCCCGGATGTGTCTGCAGTGGGTTGCAAGGGCATCATGGTGGCACAGGCTGACAAGGCTGTCAATGCAGAGAGTGTGGGCAAGGGAGTAAGGATAGTAGAAGACGTCAAAGGAGCCATAGTAAGAGAGGCTGTGTGATGAGGTGGAGGCAAGGAAGTCAAGGTGTGCATAGTAGGCAAGGGAGCCATGGAGGCTGTAGGTGCAGTTGACAAGGGAGCCATTGAGGAGGACGGTGGAAAGTTGATACAGCAAGGGAGGAGCCTACCAAAAAGAAGGAGGTTGGGCTGAGACCCTTGTACCAAGACGGCACCATTTCGATAGACATTTATGATGACCTTGGAGGTCAAGGAGAAGGCAAGAAGGACCTCCCAGCGGGTGCCATCATTGATGTTTGAGGAAGAGTAGGGAGAGAGTAGAGCGACCATATGTAGAGTGCATAGGTTGGGAGAAGGAACGACAAAGAGGATGTCAGTGAGAGTGTCTCTGGCTGATGCACTGACGTAGGTGTCAGCGATAGGAAGGCCTGGGCTGGAGCCAAGTGTGTACATTCTTAAGTTTCTTCCTGCCAGACTTGGTGAAGGATTGTAGATAGAGAAGCAGTTAGAGAATGTAGTAGAGATAGAACGCGCCATTGTGAGGGAGCACAGAGTGTACTACACTTAACCAGGCTTAGCAGCGGAGGCCCATGGGAGTGAGCAAGCACACAAGGAAACACAATATGAATGGGAAGAAGCAGTGGGAACTAAAGGGGGGTATGAGCGGGCAAGAAACAGAAACAATACCGAGAGCAAAGAAGTAAGTAGGATTTTAACTAGCGGAACAAAACAAATGCAGGGTGTGAGCACATCTAAATTCAATTTTCAAACTAACTCGCAATCAATGCAGGAAGCAAGCACACCTAAAAATGAACTTTGTAACACAAGTATTACAGCACAGCAGTACAGAAGCGTGGTGGGAGCTCAGGAAATGAAGGAATTAATCTAAAAAGGAAGACCCTGAAGTAGAAGGGGACATATGTCAACAGAGATAGGGCAACGAGAATGCCTGGAGAGGCAGAGGGTGAGAGTCAAGGAGAGATGAGGAAGGCCACTGAGCAACTGTCAGCACTCACGTGATGGCAGGAGGGATGCCACAGTCCAGGGGCGGCATGGCAATTCTCAAGAATAGAATTTCCGGTACTACTGGCTTTTTTGTGGTGGTGGGGTGCCAGAATTACCGACAGCTCAGAGCTACAGGCATATCTGGCCAGGTCCAGTGTCGCTGCCTGCAGTGGAGTGTCCACGGGTTGGTTTCCTGCCACTATAATACAAAGAAGACGTTCCGAATGTCCAGACTTGGTGAGGGTCTGCAGTCCAGTTGTCAAGTCCAGGTCGCCAGAATGTCTCCAATGGCTCCCGGTGGCTGCAAGGATCAAGTTCAAGATCCTCTGCATCGTCCAAAAGGCTTTCTGGGGCCATGGCCTGCACTACACCAAACTCTCTCTTCCAAAATACCTTGCTTCTCAAGCCCTTCGCTCAGTTACCTTCAACTCTCTGAGCGTCATGCGCTTCCCCAGGCAGAGAGTGGAGGGGTATATCCGTCTCCTTTGCTGGTGCCTCCCTCTGAAATGGCCTCCCTGCCCCTCTCAAACTTGAACCGGACCACCTGAAGTTCTGGAAGCAGCTCAAGACCTTCATTTTCTCCTTTGCTTTCTCCCTCTCCCTTCCCTGCTGGCCTACCTGTCTGCTGCGCTGACTGGTTGCTTGGTACCCCCACAGTCTCATAGGGTGCCAGGCTCCTGCTTGATCAGTCTCCCCTGCACTGCCTCTGGGCCTACCGCGCACTTAGGGGATGTAACTGTAACCTCTACAGCCCTCTGCCAGAGCCACGCTGCTCTGGCTGCACTTACTCAGAGCAATCCTGCCCGAATTGCACTTCACCCTGCCTCTTCCTGGCACTTCGCCCTCTCCCTCCCCCTGCACTTGAAGAATCTGAATTACAAAAGGCAAAGTAAGATCGTTCGTCTTGTCCACCCCATCTTCCCTCCCTTGTCGCGCCTAGAAACGCTTGTGTACAGGTGCGTTATGGCATATCATAGCCTACTGAGGTCTGTGCTGCGACTTCAGCACTGAAGAACCAAAAGGCAGTAAACCGCGAAATCCTGAAACCAGACACCTACTTCGCCACCTAAAGTCATCAAAGCCACCCAAAGTCTTATTTTCTTCAGCCAGGCCTTGTCGAGGTACATATCAAGTGTCATCTTTGTGGGATATCTTCAGCCGGACTAACGACCCGCCAACGGAGACCACTGTGAAGACCGTAAGTGCTGCCTTTCCGACAGTTTGATTCCTTTCTGCTTCTCGCCATCGACATCCCATCGACTCCACCTTCTCAAACAGGGTCCATCCTCTGGGGTCTCCTCGAGTAAGACCAAGAAACTCCACCATCCGCCTGCCAAGGCTCCCATGGTACTGTGACAAGGAAGAGCATCTTCCATCCAAAGAAATCATCCAGGGATCTATGAGGGATCAGAAATGAGAGGCAGACACAAAGTTGTAACGTTTTCAACATCAGACATCTTCATTGAAATAAAATGAGTTGGAAGAAGGCCTTTCTGTCTCTATCCAAGGAAACTTAAACTAAAGATCATTCTGCTCTCGGCATCAAATTTATACTAGACGTCCTTGTGTCCAAAAGGGTTCTGTCCCTCACACTATAAATGAACAATTAAAGTTGTGTGGTAAATGTTTCTGTTTGGACTGAGTAAAAAGTGCAAAAATCAAATATAAAAATTCAACAATAGTCTCTGCGACCTGGGTTTGATTCCCTTCCCTAAATTATGTCAAGTAGGATGGCGAGAATGTCTATCTCAGTCAATGAGCCTTGAGAATAGATGAACTGTCTCTTTCTTAATGAGTCTTTCTTCAGGATGGCAAAAGGATATCTCAATGAGCTTGTAAGAACAAATAAAATATTTCTTGCGAGGATAAGTCCTTCTTTTTCCATAAAGTGTGAGGAGACTACTGGTATACTCCTCTGCCAGGAAATCCCCCCCTTTTCGTCTACTTCACAAGTCTCTTTCATCAATGATCAGGGTATCCTTAGCAGTAATCAGTCATTTACTAATATTGTCCGGATGCATAACTGAGCACTATAAAGTCACCCTTGTGCTTCACTGTCCGTGGTTTCAAGACATTTTTCAATCTCGTCCAAAAACAAGGTTAGTGCAATTGTCAGTGGTTAGGGAGAATTCTCTTATAAGGCTAATTTCCCAAACCTAGTGAGTCCCCCAGCAGCTTTGCTGGATTTTTGGGGTTTGTTTTTTTCTCCTGCTAAGAGTGAGACTCTTTTCCTCCCACTCTTAGGCATGATTTGAGATATGTCTCTGACTATTTGTGTGATTTTGGGCTATGGGGTCTTTTACTCCATAGGGTATCATCTGTTTTTTGTGTATGTGTTACGCAGCACCCTCAGTGTAGTAACACAGGGGTGTCATAGTGACCCCCAAACATAGACTCCATACCCTGGGACTGACTACTGTCTCCCAGGGCATGTAAAGTCACCATTGACTTTACTAGTCCTAAATTGTGAACAGAACCAGTACAAACCATCATATTGTGGAAGTACTGGAAGGGGTTAATTATATTGCCCCTGGGTCGGTTTTCAAGGGGGCACTGTCCAGTCCCCCCATGTCGAGTTTCTGGCTGGTGGCAGTGGTCACCACGCAAAATATTCCACCAGAATATTTCCTATGGGATTTTCCCCATTGATTTTAAACGCACCACTTTTTGGTGCAATGTTAAAGATACCGCCTGTTTGTTTATTTAATATTAAATTCACGGTTGGGTCTTTTTGCCAGAACTCTTTTCTAAAATGGCGTTTGTGTCCGTCTCTGTAACTCTGACCAAGGTCAAGCCCTTTGTTCCACTTTTTGGGAGGGCTTCTCCAAAGAAGCCCTCCAAATGGTGCCACTCTCTCTGGGTTCCACAGGATGTGTGGGGAGGGAAATTGGCACCCTGGACTGCGTTGCCTTAGCAACTCAAGTCGCACTCTATTCTGATTGTCCCAGTGGTGAGCCGCCCGGCTCACCACTTAGCATGTTTGAGTGACAGCTAGGCTGTTGAATGGGGATTTTTCTGCATAAAAGCAGGGCTTTTGGGACTGGAACTTCAGAAGTCGCCACAGGACCTAAGAAATCCGAAGAGGGAAGAAGCTGAGCTATCTGCAACGACGACACCACCGGTGGAGCCCTGCTGCAATTACCTCACCACTTTCCCGACGACAAGAGGAGATCTGCTGGAAGAGGGTTCTCCCTCTGAGCTGGTGGGATCAACCAGTTCGCCCCTTTTCGCGTTCCAAAGATGTCTCTTGGTCGAATCGCCCGTGCCAAGCACCCCGGCGGCCGGATGGCCAAGCTTCACCACTTTGACCGCGAATAAAAGGAACGCACCTTTTTCCGACAAACTCTGCGGCTGGTTTCATCCCTGTGCAGTGCATCGACTCCACGTTTCCTCCTCAACGAGATCCTCTCTTCAACTGGTCGAAACAACAAAATGCAACCACTGCCAGGAACAACTGCCACCGCTGGAGCTTCCTCTCTCTTTAAGGTACTGTGTCCTGCTTGGCCTCCCTTTCTTCGGTTTGCCCAAGGTGACCCTTAAATCCTTGGCTTTCCAACTGGGTTGGCCCCAGACCTTATAACGTTACCTTCTTGAATCGCCCCAACCTCTTTTGAAAATTCTGCAAAGACTTTTAGTGCATTTTAAACCGTGTGATCCTGGGCACATTTCGCTTTGCTCTATTTAAAGTGGGCCTGGCCTATGAACTTTGGCTCTACAGTGTATACTGCCTTTATTCCCTTGCTGAGAACTCCTAAAAGTGTTGGGACCTGATTTATTTCTATGCTCTGCCTTTTTCTCTCCCTTTAACCTAACTATTGGAGTGCCATCTAGGTTACGCGCTCACATCTGTTTTAACAAATAGTGGTGTTTTAACTCTGACTTGTCTAATAGTTATCACGGGAGGTGTTAATACTTTATCTGACTGTGTTTGAACTTGCTTTTGATTTAGAGTGCTAGTGTGTTTTTAAAGTGTGTGTTAAATAATTATATACTTTTGATACAAAGCTCTGGTCAGTGTTTGCTTGTTCCACTGTGTTTTTAGCCCTATTGTGTATACTCTATATACTGCCTTACTCTTCTTGAGAGAAGTCTGACTGCTCAGCCACAGCTACCAGGTAAATCTGGGTGGTGCAGACTGCTACCAATTGGGTTTACTGCTTACTCCTGTGGTCTTAATCTTTTTGCAGTGGTCCCCAAGGGAACTGCACAGGATTCTGCCTAACAGGATTTCCTATTCACTCCAATGAACATCAAGTGCCACCACTCTTCTGCATTCATCATTGCCTGTCCTTCCATCAAGGTGCCAAGGCATGTTGTTCTTTGGGTTCGGAATGATGGGCAAAATAGGACAAGATGTTTAGTCGTTTCTTCGCAGGATTCACAAAACCTACAGACTACATTCATCTTATCCCTTCCAGCCCAGTTCTTAGTTCGGTCTTTGGTCTTGATCAGATTTAGACAAAAGCGCATGTATGCGGATCTCCTCATGTTGTCGGGGAATAGGGCTACATAGTTTTGTAGGCTTATGCGCACTAGCTTCATTAGGCACATCTTTCGTTATTTTAACCGCCCTTCACCAGTCAGAATCCAGTCTAGTTCCCAGATCTTTTTCTTCACCAGATCCGGATTTTTCTGAAGCATTTTTGTGTCGGTTTCGTGCATGGTCAGAATCTCCTCACATCTTTTGCTCCATAGAGATAACACTCGGGATTACCGCTGCCAAGGCTTACTTAAGATTCTGAATCGCAAAGCGGCCTCTGTCAAGATGGTTTTCCTAAACAGAGCAAGAGTGTTCCAAATGATACAGGCTTTAATAGAATTCAAGCCTAGCTCGTATCGTAAGCAAGCTGTTGAAATACTATTGGGTAGGTGAAGTATTTTTACCCAAAACGTGTGTTCCAGAGTTGACCAAAAATCGTCTGGACATCCAAAAGCGTTTTCAGCTCCATATATTAAGGCTGGGACCACTTTCTGTTGATAAAAGGTTATCACTGGCTTTAATGAGAACTTCCCCTATTTTTTGTTCAGTATCAAAGCCTGGCAGGCAAATTGTCGACATTTTGTTTTGGCAGTCTCAATCCAGGGACCATCATTTATATTTGCACTAATCTGCATACCAAGATATCTAGTGGTCTCAACAATACTTAGTTTCTCGCTTACTAAGTGCCATTTGAATTTTTTGTTGTTTCCATGGTGACCTGTTTTTCAGATTTTGTAGCGTTAATATTTCACTCTTTGCATTGTTAATGAACAAGCTGTTGGATTCCACATAGCATTTTACTGCATTCATTTTACACTGAAGACCGATTGGCGTGGTGGCTAACAGAATCAAGTCATCAGCGTACGGCATCCAGTTTAGTGCAGAGCCATGTATTTTTGGAGAGAACGATCGACGATCATCAATTGCACTACCAATATCGGACAAGAACAGATTGAAAATTATCGCCGCCAATGGGCACCCTTGTTTCACACCGCAGTAGGTGTTAATTTCATCCGTTAAGGATCCGCTCTGGTCTAATCGGACCTTGATGTTAGTAGCAGAATGGATTTCTTTGATTGCGGTTAGTAGACTCTCAGGGCAGCCCCAGTTCGTCATCTTGGTCCAAAGTAATTCTCGATCAATAGAATAGCGTGCGAAAAATCAATTAGGGCTAAATATACCTTTCTCCCAGATCTTATGGCTTCCATTTTTAGCAGATGTGTTAGCAGGAGATTTAAGCCACATCCAACTCCCTTTACAAAGCCAGTCTGTCTCACGTCTATGTGACCACTGTCTGTGATCCATTGTGATCATTTCTGTTGCAGCATTGTGGCATATCCTTTCCTCAACATGTCCAGGAGCGCTATCGGATGATAGTTTTTTGGCTCCAGACGGTTCCCTTTTTAAAAAAACGGGGACAATGATAGCTTTCTTCCATGATTTCGGCGTAGCACACCTACTGAAAATTCTGGTAAAAAGCTCTTTGCATTACTCGGCCCATATTTCAGGATTTTGTTTTAGGGTGAAGTTAGTCAGGCCATCAGGTCCAGGGGCCCTCGAGAAACTGGCATTTTTAATTATCTGGAGGATGTCTTCCTTGGAGAAGTTAAGATTCATTTTTTCTAGAGTCCGTGTTGTAGGATGAGTCCACTTTCCTTTTTTGCGATAGAGGTTCATGAAGTGGGCGATCCACACCGTTTCAGGTAGCATATTAGCCATCAGCGCGGATTGTGGTGCACCTTCGTTGTTCAAGATTCTCCAGAACTCAGCCGAGTTTTTATTTCCCATATTTTGCATCATAAATTCTGCATCTTTTTGGAACATTAAAGCTTTTAGGGATCTTAGCCAAGTTCTGTATTTTTGTTTTGCAGTGCGCTTTGCTTGCAAATAGCTTATGGTATCCTTAGTTCTTATATGTCTTATTGTAACTCGTAAATCTCACTTCCTTCTCATGACCTCCACATCGAATTTGTGTTTGTTGACAAAGCCAGGTTTATTGGGCCCTTGTTTTTTTTTTCCACAAAATGTTGTAGTAAGTGGACGTATTCCACACCAAGTTCTTCGTTGATGTAGACGTTTTTAAATTTAGAAACTTCCTCTGTCTGAAGTTTCAACCTTACTCTGTTTGACTCCACCAGGATCTGATGATTCCAGGATCTATGTTCTACCTGCCTTGAGCGTGTCAAGGACAAAATCACCATCTCGTGGTCACTATGAGACATGGGCAGTATCAGTAGAGACAATGTCGATTGCTGTTTTTTTCTGACACAAAAAAATATTCCAGAATAGATTTTTGTTCATTTCTCCTCCACGTTGGATTTGCCGGTATATCACAAATGGTGTTTACATTTAGCATTGCAAGGTTTCTAACATCCATCTTCAACATCCACTTTGAGGCCACATTGTCGGGTACATAGATGACTTCAGTATTTTTCAGCTTTGTGGCCACACAGTTGATGTTCAAATCCCCACATATTATGATGTATATTGTCTCATTGGCTAGCAATAACTCTTCGACCACTGTTGAAACTTGGTCTATATAGAGAGTTGTCCCAACTTGCAGATGGTTCCAGTATAGATTAATAATGTGGAAGAGGCTCACGTTGACATTTAGGGTCCTGGCTGTGTCAATCGTTTTCACCTGTTTGAACGCTGACGGATCAAGTGAGTTAGTAATAAGACAGCCTGAACCTTTTTTAACGAATGTTAGCAGGCCTACCATTGGTCGTCCTCTGGATTTTTTGAAGGCAGGGTTAATTGCCACTTCGTAGGCATCAGAAGTCGGACAAGCGTCCATCCAGGTTTCCTGGAGACAAACTACGTCAAGATCAGCCAGCCAGGGTTCTTGAAATAGGTGTGAGAAAACCTTATTATTACAGGATCCAATCTTAAACACAGAAGGCTCCTCTTCTGCCTGGTGTTACTGTCTTGTTGGTCTGTTAAGAGCCAACCAGCACCAGTCATTTGGGTCTCCGCTTTGTTTCTTTGGAGATGTCAAGTCAACACACCTCATTTTCAAGTCACAGTCTCCTTTGATTGTGATTTTAATATTTTTGTCTTTGGGCAGTTTTCCTAAAGGTCCACCGTTGGCACAAATAGCAGCCACAATTTTCCCTCTATTGTTAAGTTGATGAAAATCACACACTCTGGTGGCTTCTAAGCTTTTCTTCAGCTCTTCTTCCTTATCTCTTCTGACGAAAGGCACTTTCCTGAGAGGAATGTCATGTTTGTTTTTTGAAGCTTCAGTCCCATTTTCGGTTTCAAGTTTCTCCAACACTTCCGAAATGTCAAAGCTCAGGGACATAAGTACAGAGGCTTCATCTAGGACAATGTTTAAAACAATTTTAGATCTGAAATGTACAATGATTTTGTCATTGTTGTCTTCTTCTATAAATTCAACTGTTTTGATATTATCAGATTGAATAGTTCTGAGGGAGGGCACGTAGTGAAATAAGTGTAGGACGTTAGTGCGATTAAGAATTAATTTATTGCAACTTTCGATACGTTCCAACCAAGCTCTATGAGGCGTTTGAGCTTTATCTCTAAGGCTTCTTTTGTTCTTATTCACAGGTTGCAATCAATTTTGGTCAGAACTTGTAGTCAGGCCGATTGCCTGATTACAGTCCGGTCTTGATCTATTCTTGTGCATGTTGTTGTTTTCAGGATCTTCAGAGATCTTCTCATTGGAATTGCAATATATCTGCATAGGGTCCCTCATGTTTGAGTCTTTTCCCATCTGGGGCTTTGATGAAATCCATATTTCGTTGAGAACTTTTCGCCTGTCTTCCAGTGTTTTGAAAATAGGACTTGAAGGTACATCCAGTTGTCCATCTTGCTTAACGTTTTTTTTTCAAAGTACAGATTCTGTTGGCCCCAGCTGATATTTGAATGGGCACTGAATCTCTTCGTTTCTTGTTTTTGGAGGATGGAGATCGACCGGCACATCTCCCTCTTCAATCTCATCAGCCTCATCTTCAATCTCTGGGTCTTAATACACAGACAGATCCATAAGATCGGTAGAGGGTTCCTCCACACTTTCTGGTGGTGCTGTATGCCCTTCTGTCCTTTCAGTCTGCTTGAAAGGTAATGGATCTTTTTTCTTTGCTGAGCATCTCTCCACTGTATTGGTGTTATGAACAGTAACGTTAACAGTTTTGAGGTTTCGGAGGAATTTTCTTGAGTTATTACAGTGTCTTTGATTTTTTGTTCTTTGCTTTTTTTTTTTTTTTTGTTTGTCCTGGATTTGTTCCATTTGCTATGGATTTTTGTGAGGCGTTTCCTTTAAATATGTCAAATATTTGGTTATTCTTTTCGTCAGTCTGTGGATTCGAGATCTCTGGAGGTGCTTGGGGGGCACCCACACCTGTTACCACAGCCGATGTAGAGGGATTTTGAGGATCCAGGGCTGAAAGATTGCTTGAACTCTTGCTGGTTTCCAAGACACCAGCAAAGCTCACGCTTTTGGCTAAACCTTCTGTAGCATTTTACGGGCACACACCTAGTCCAACTTGTGGGGTCGTTGATTTAGCAAGATTTGCGTCACGATCACACAGTTTCTGGGGGAATTGAGGTGTTCTTAAGTCTGTTCAGTCAGCTATGCTCGTGGCTACTAGAGCTTACAGGGAGGGATTTTAGATTCTTCTAATATCACTCCAGTCTCCTTAACTTTCTCGAATACCCCCATGGTGGTTTGGTGCTCATTAAGGCAGTCGTCCTTCTGTTGGACGTTATGTGACGTAGTATCGATGCTCCAATTATGCGGTTGCACGTCAACTTTCTTTTGCACACCCCGAGTCTCCGGTACAGGACGATAGAGGGTGTCATGTGTCACAGCTGATCGATATTTCAACAAACTTAAAACCTCTCTAGCAATCTCTGCCAGTAATTTTTTATCTAGTCTGTTTTCTTTTTGATCTATAATTGTTTCAAGTGACAAGTCCATTTTTTTTTGTGTCCACATTCTCCTTTTTCGATGTGTTGATGTCTCTTTCCATGTTTACTAGTTTCGAGTTAATTAGCGCCAATAAAGTTGCCAAGTCTTTGACGTTCCCATTAATTTGTTCATATAACTAAGAAGGGGGGATCGTGATTGCCATAGATGACATCAGTATCGGTTGGAGTTCTTTGATAAGTTTTTCGTTCAGCCTAAAGTCCGATTGACGATCTTGTTTATGTAATAGCACTTTTGTTCGTCTAACTTTTGGATAGTACCGCTCTATAATTGAAGAGTCAGATTAGCAGGTCTCAGACGAAGTAAGGCTCGGATCATAGGTTTCACCATCCGCTCTGTTGTATGACAACACTTGTTTTACTTCCCTTGACCTTTTAAGTCGCAGTTGTGTCTTATCCTGCAAGGGGGGTCGCTGTACTTGGGAGCAAGCTAAGGGAGGAGAGACAAAGTAGTCAGCTTGGCTTTTATTAGTCAGTGCATTTTTCAGAATTTGAGGTGATTCTCCGTATGAAGTATTGTGACTAGCGCCAGATCAGCCCTTGGTGATGCACACAGAGGACATATAACTTCTTTCAGATCCAGATGCTATAATGTCTCTTTTGTTAGAAAAGTTCCATGTTTTGTTTATTTGAGAAATACCTTGCAGAATTCTATTTACAACTTCTAGCAAATTCCTTCTGTTGTTATTGTTTGAGGATACATCGCGCCTTCCATTTAGCATGCGTGGATGTGTGTTTGAGGAGCGAAGCACGTCATCTTCATTGCAATGAAACTTTTGCCAAACCCAGGCGCCAAGTTAGTTTTTAAGCAGGCACATTCTGTTGTTTTATTGCACAGGCAGTCTGGCAAGCTCCTCCCCAGAGTCAGTCTCTCAGGCTGCACTGTGGATTTTAATTTGTGTCTGCTGTCCGTGTTAGACCCTCTCATCATGTGCGAGCACCAGGCTAAGACCATTAGTTTGGGCACGTTCCCCACTGGGAAATCAATAGGGGTTTCGGCCACCGAGGCTGGCAGTTCATTAAGGTTGGTGCAAAGCTTAACAGGAGAAGCTGTGGGAGTAGGGGCCAGGGAGTCACAGAGCTCCATGCCGCAACTTTCCTTTCTCCCTCTGTTCACCAGCGAATCAGGTGGCGGCACAGGGGCAGCTTCCTGGTTCCACGTTGCTGGGATTTCGCAACAAGCGGCCTCTTCCGCGGCTCCCTCCAGGCAGCCGCGCTCATCCGAGAGCAGCACCGAGGCCCCCAGGTCGACTGCCGGAGGCAGCCCACAACACAGGGGCTCCGGGGCCAGGTCCGCCACTACCCCGCCTCCGGGCAGAAGACGGTCCGCGCAAGCACAACACCACTGCACCGCCCCGCCTGAAAGAGACAGTGCAGCAGACGGTAAGAGAGCGCTCAGTTCTCTAATACTGGAGTCTGGAGGGGATGAAGGAGGGTTCAAGGGGGTTGGAGTGGGAGCCCAGAAGGGTGGGTGTGAGTGGGAGCAGAAGTGAGGCGGCTGAAGATGGCGAATGTATTGCAGTGTTCCGCGCCTCCCCCTTCCCTTGCCTTCCATGCTTCATCCATGTGGAGGCATTTGTACTTGCAGCCTCACGCTCAACAACAATGTCAACAATGTCAATTCCACTTCCATTGTTTGTTAGATTTTGTACTTACGCTTCATGGGTCCGTCGAGTTTAATAATTTAGCTGCAGTTACAGAGTTCCAACGTCACAGTTGCAACCTTGTGTGTGGGGGGTGGTCACAGCGAGGGCCGGATTTACGCAAAGTCCCTTCCATTTCAGGTGCCTCGCCCCCTCTCACCCAAACACCAAAACACACTGCGCACACCGCGTGTGCTGGGTGTCTTGTACTGCTTCCTCCTGGAAGCAGTGATGGCAATGAAAAACAAACTCCAGCAATGTCCAGCAGTAGAAGAAAGAGCCTAGGCAGTCTCAGACTCACCAAAACACACTGCACACACCCTTCTGGGTCTTGTAGATTCCTGGTGTACCCTCCTGCCAGGTATATTTTCCAAAAAGGACTGTTTGCCCGTTGGTTCCCTACACCAGGACTTCCTAGAATTTCACATTCTTTCTTGGTACAACACAGTTATTCCTTTTCACTGTGTCTACCTCTTTAGCTAGTGGCAAAGCTTGTTCCAATCTTTTCCAAACTGAAATCTCATGTAAGGGAGCTTGTACAAATTCTGCCCATCAATTTCCTTTTCAATGTTTACATTAATACAGTTTGGTTTGGGGCAATGCTTGTTTCAGTATTTTCCGAAACTGACCTTTCATGTAAGGAGAACTGTACAAATTTGACCATTTAACCCCTTGACTGCGGAGGATGCGATATCTCGTCCTCCGCACTGCTTACCTTTAGGGGTGCGGATCGCCTCCCCTGTTGCAGCAGCAATCCTCCCGACATCCAAGTAATGAAGGGGAGGACTTCCCCTTCCGTTCCTGGGGATCAGGGGGGCAGCCGTCAGGACGTCGGCACACGTCATCACCAGGGCATTTCTGGCCTGATTCTCTTGTGGGAGAGTTTGTTAGAAAGGGGAGACTCCCCTTTCCAACAAACCCTCCCACAAGTAGATTGCAGGTCGAAGATCATTCGATCCTCGACCAGCAATGGCCAATGGACCACCATGTAATTGAATTTGGGGGTACTCCCCACACAGGCCAAACAGGCCCCCGCTGTCATGATGCCTACCCCCGGGGACCCAGACCAAGTCCAGCAACCCCGGAAGCAGGCATCAAGTTATCCCAAGCAAGCACAACAACCCCTATTAGAGGCTGTTTGGGTCCCAGGCTATGGCGCCAAGCTCATATGGAGAGTCAGCCATAGGCGCCAGGCTCATAGATTAAAACTTACCTGATGCAGACCATGCTGCAAGCTTACCTGATGCAGACCATGCTGCAAGAGCTCCAAGCAAAAAGAGGCTTGGAAGGGACTACTTTACTTAGGGACTATTTTTTTACTCGGGCGGGGCTGGGGAGGAATACTTACCTGGGACTACTTTGGAGGCTATTTAAACCACGCCCTTAGAGCAGCACACGCTTTGCGTTATTCTGCATCCAGCAGCGTAACGCTCACCGTGCCTGCAAGTCTGCATCCAGCCTTCTTCCACGCCCGCCTCGAGTTTGGAGCTCCTAGAAAAAGGGAGAAAGAAGGAGAAAAGGTTAGAACAAGAGCAATACCTTTGATCCTTACCTGAATTCCCGATCCATTGCGCCTTCGAGCTGGAAGAAAGAAGCTATTTATGCGGGTCGCCTCGCCTGCTGCAGCGCCGCGCTGAACTCACCGGCCTTCGCAGCATCTTCACATTCCACTGCATCCTCCTGCATGTTCCCGCCGCACTCCGGCACCTAATGAGAAGACAAGAACAGCAAGGTGAGCCAAGGGAATACACAGAGGAATATTAGTTACCCCCCCATAGGCTTACCTGATTTTACCACCGGGGGTACTATTCCTCTTCACGGGTCGGCGCAGCTTCCACTGCATCTTCGCCGAACCTCGGCCCCTAAAGGGAAACAAAAGGACAGCAAGGTGAAACAAAGGGACTAACAAGGGGAACCCTCCTCACCACAATAGACTTACCTGATTTTACCGCCGGAGGTATTATTCCCCGAGACTTCATACTTTATCTCAGCACCTGAATAAGGGAGAAAGCAACAGGTTACATATTGACATTATTTTATCGAACTGTGTTGGAAAATACATATCCTTACCAGAATACTACCCGTTGCCACGAGGAACTCTTCATTAGGGTCAAGCTGCAACCTGCAAGGAATCGGACAAGAGTGAAAGTCAGGCATTTGAACTCTTACGAACTTTATACTTACGGCTTCTTGCCGGGAATCTCTGAGTCAATATTGTTCTGGAACTCACCAATTCCTTCGAGCCAGTGAAGCAACTGGTTATCAACGCGCCCCTGCGCTCAATGCAGGATGGAGAGCTCATCTTTTCAAACCATCAGGTGAGACTATAAGAGGGGACATCAAAGGTGATCTGTGGGGAGAACAGCGGGGGTGGGGGAATTTACGCTCAACTCCACGGGTGGTTAATTCCCTTTCTCCATTTGCAGAAGAATAGTCCTACGGGCCAAGCAAACGAAGCTAGGTGGGCCAGTCCAGTCCGTCATCTCGGCCCTACGCGTCACATTGATGGAGACCGCAGCTGTCCAGTTCCGATCGACGCCTCTGTGGGAGCCAGGTGAGTGTAACACCCACACTGACAAAAAAAATAAGGTGGCACACTGCTTTACCTTCTTTGGGGGCAAATGGGTGCTGTTTTGCACACATTTGACCCCAAGGAAGGCAAAACAAAATAGGGCACTTTGAGAAAGTCACACTTGGGAGCATCAGGGGGCTGGTCCTGTGCCTGTGGGGCCAACCCCCTCAGGAATCCCCCAAAGGATGGGCCGATCCTTTCTGTTTCCCAGGGAGTGGGGGGATGGAGGTCTGGTCCATTGTGCCTCCCCTGGGAAGTAGAAAGGAGCCATAGGTCACCAGGGAAATGTTTTGGGGGTGCCCCCCCCTCACCATAACAAAATTGAAATAGGTGGCGCAATGTTTTGCCTTTTTTGGCAGCAGATGGGTGCTATTTTGCACCAATTTGCCACGAAGGAAGGCAAAACAACATAGCACACTAGGAAAGTAGGCACACTTGGGGGCATTTTTCACCCCTGGGAAGCAGAAAGGATCCCAAGGCCACCAGGGAATTGATTTTGGGGGTGAGGGGCACCCCTCAGGTCAAACAGCCCCCACCCCCCACCCCCAAAAATGCTAACAAGGTGGCAACATGTCGTTTTGCCTTCTTTGGGGGCAAATTGGTGCTGGTTTGCACCGATTTGCACTCAAGGAAGGCAAAACAACATTCCACTCCATGTAGAGTGGCACACTTGGGGTCATCAGGAGGCTGGCCCAGTACCTGTGGGCCAGCCCTCTCAGGAGTCCCCCCACAGAGGAGCAGATTCTTGCTGATCCCCTTAGGGGGTGAAATTGAGGGTCTGAGCCTATTTTGCCACCTATTAAGCAGAAAGGAGCACTAGGCCACCAGGAGAAGGATTTTGGGGGTGGGGGGCTGTTTGACCTGTTGCCCGTCACAGCACCCCGGTTGTCCTGGATCTCTGGCTGGGCCACATTAGAGCTTTTCCCTCCGGGGGAAGCCCCATGACCGCCCCTGGGCTGGGGGAAAGGGCGTGGTTGACCCACATGTAAGGCAGACGCACATGGAACACCCATACTAGAACACTGGCTGGGCTGTGTTACAGCTTTTCCCTGCGGGGAAGAGATGGGGACCCTAGGAGGGCTCCCTGGGACAGCTGCTGGGCTTGGGAAACATCGACCCACATGGGAGACAGGCGCCCAGGCTGGGGGCAGCACTCTTGGCTGTCTGTCCTGGAGCTCCGGCCATGCCGCGTTACAGCATTTACCTGCAGCGAGGGCAGGGACCCCGCCGGGTCGCCCCATGACTGCTGCTGGGCTGGGGGCGGTAGACCCACGTGAAAGGCAGACGCCCATGGCCGGGAGCAGCACCCCCGGCTATACTAGAACACTGGCTGCGCTGCGTTACAGCTTTTCCATCCGGGGAGGGATGGGGACCCTGACAGGGCTCCCTGGGACTGCTGCTGGGCTTGGGGACGTGTCAACCCACATGGGCGACAGGCGCCCTGGCCAGGGGAACCACCCTTGGCCCTCCTGAAGCTCTGGCCATGCCACGTTATACCTTTTACTTCTGGGGACAGACTAGAGAAAGTGCTCAGAGAGGCCGACTTACAAATCGGAAAAAATTATTTAGTTCCAACCGACAGTGCATTATTGGCGGCTGGGTCCGTTTAGCTGCCTTAAAGCGAGAGTGCAATCATTTTCATTTTACATGACAGGAGATCTGTCGGTTATTCTCTACAGCTTTGTTTCAGTGTAGGAAAATATCAAATATATATTCTTTATAGAGGATAATCGTTATCTGTATTTAAAAAAGTCAAAATAAAGCTAGATAGGCTTGCAAAAAGTAGGAATCCATTCTCTTCTTTAGTGGTTTAGGATCACACACAGAGATAGACAATGTTTATAAATATTCATGCTCCCTCCAACATGTGATTCATGTCTCTGTGTAGTTTGTATACTTTTGAAAGATCCCCTATTCTGAAATAGCATTATGAAAAACTGAACAACTGTTTTGAAAAGTAACAGATCGACCTTACCTGGGAAGACGCTCCACTTCTTTCCCCCTTACTTTTAAGGCTTTGAAGTTCTTTTCCCAGTCATACACACTAATAAGGTGTTCTTCCACAAGAGTTTCAATGTCTACTTGCCCAATAACAATCCACTCCTGTTCCATTCAAAGGAAAACAGATTTGGTATTTACAGGTAAAGACATACAGCTATCATTTTAATGTTAATCATTCAAAATTAAGACTACTTCAGGAGTTGATTGTACACCTCTAGATTTACGAAACACACAACACATGTTATGATCTAACACTCCCTAAAACAATTATGGTCATGTTAGAAAACTATGACTAAAAATAACAACATGCATTAGCACAGCAGTGGCTGTTGCGTGCTCCTTTTAAACAGCTTTAAGGCTAGTGCAACAATTCACAAGGTGTTGTCACTTATCCCCAAGGGGGAGCCCATTTTCATGAGGCTAGGGAGATGAGGCTGCTACCCAATAGTCCTGCTAGGGGTGGTTTAATCTGGGAGGACCTCATAGGAAGGAACTCCCCCTCTGGGGAGAATGATGACCACCTGGGGTGTAGTCGAGGAAATCCCATCACCCCCACACATTCCTTGGTCCTACACCAAATCCTTCCTTAGAAAGCAAACACGTGTACAATTGTCATAGTGATGAAATCAACCAAGTAGGAAGGACTAGGGCAAGGAAGAAAATCGGAAGTACTGCCACAAGGTTGCTCCCTGGAGTCATGAAGAGTACCCCGCGATCATGCACTGAAGGTGCTGATGATAAGCAGAGGCGAGACCAGTCCTACATAAAGGAAACTGAAGACGGACTTGACATTGTCATCAAGGAGCAAGGAACCCGGGAGATTGGAATCCCAACAGAAGCAGGCGGAGCAGCCGGCGAGACGCTGTGAGAGCAGACCGGAGGCTCTGAAGGAGTAGACCCCTCTGCCAGTCCTGGAAAGAAGAGTGGTGGTGCAACCTTGGCCAGGTGGACCACAGGTCCCACAGACGCCTAGAATGCAAAGGTGGGAGATCCACAAGAATGCTGTGCAGCCCGCCGGCTGTACGAGAAGGTGCTTAGAGGCAGCAGAGCAGGAGACCTATCCCTGGAAGAACCGGGTCAGTGCCTGACCCTGCGTGATGTCTTAATACCACTTGGGCCACTTGGGAATATGCTTTTGAGTGTGTGTCTAAGCAGTAGTGTTGTGTAAATGTGTGAATGAATCTCAAAGGAGCTGCTTTACAAATTGCAGCTAATGGAACATTTGCAATGAAAGCTAGAGTAGCCCCTGTACCTAGAGTAGAGTTGGCTTTGCGTGGGAAAGGTAAGGATTTATTGGATAGTGAATAGCAAACTTGGATGCATTTGATTATCCACTTTGAGATCGCAAACTTGAGACATGATCTCCTTCCCTACCAACTGCTATGGAAACAAAGTGCTGGTCTGTTCTCCGTAGTGGTTTAGTTTTATCTAGGTAGTGCATGATAGCTCTCCTTACATCCAGAGTTTGGAGGCTTCTTTCTGCTATATTTGTTGGGTTTTGGAAAAGTTCAATGGATTAGTTAACATGGAACTTTGAGATGAATTTAGGTGAAAAGCAAGGATGTGTTCTGAGAACCACCTCGTCTTTGTGAATAGTAATAAAGGGATGTTGAAAAGAGGGCTTTTAGTTCACTGACCTTTCTTATTCATGAAAAGCAGTCTTATATGTTAGATGTCTAAGAATAGCCTTGTGCATTGGTTCAAAAGGTGGACCCATCAGTTTTGGGAGCACAACATTTATGTCTTACCCCAGAGGTGGATTCGACATTGGAGGGTAGGAACCAGTTACTTATCTGTAACTCTGTTCTCCAGCATGTGTCTAGGTAACTGGAGGGTCAGCTCACGGAAAAGTGGGAGGACTTAAGAGCTAATAATACTTGAAACAAAAGAGATGGCGTCCTACCACTTACGTTTGGTCACTTTACATATACATTTTTGTAAAGGCTGGATTATTCAGCATGCTTGGTATGACAGAAGCCATTTCATTAAGCTAACTCTCATGAGTAATCAAGAAGACTAGCAGTTAAGCCCTTATAGGTTACACTGTAGCTTTTTATTTAGCCAGTGTTAGTAGGTGCAGAGAAAGTTTTTTCTACATTCAGTTTAACATGATACTTTTTAGTTTTTTTGTGTACATATAAATCAAAACACATTCATCTTCTTTAACAAATGCATCAAGGAAAGGTAGCAAATGCTTAAAGAAAATGAACAAACAAAACATACACATACATAATCATTAGGGGTTTGCCTAAATGTGCAATGTATGCAAAGAAACAGTGTAGTGTTTTAACACAAGGCAACCAACTGTATAAAGTGCATAGAGTCCAAATCATGAATCAAAGAAAGGACATTTTTTCCTTCCTGACACTGAATGTATTGTTATTGACTCATAGGAAAGAAGGGGACCTAGTCGTTGGTCTGGCATGGATTCATATGCTCATGAATATTGTTAGGCAGAAACCTGTGCAGTTCCCTTAGGGACCACTGCAAAAGATTTAGGACTACAGGTGGTTGGCAGTAAACCCAATTGGTAGCAGTCTGTACCAACCAGATTTACCTGGTAGCTGTGGCTGTGCCGTCAGACTTCTCTCAAGATGAGTTAGGCAGTATATAGAGTATACACAATAGGTACAGAGACACAGTAGTACAAGCAAACACTGACCCGAGCTTTGGTGTAAAATTATATAATTATTTATTTAAAGACACACTTGTAAATTACACTAGCACAAAAAGAGGTAAGTAAATTCAACACACAGTCACTATTATATGACAATGCATTACTTACCGTAAAAGCATTTCTGATGGTTGTATCTGCTTAGATTCACATGCTGTGCATAGGTCCGACATCCAGTGGTCACTGCGGAGTATTGCATTTTGTTTTTCGTAGTCGAAAAAGGGGACGTCGACAAGGCGTGTCTGTAACACTATCCCTATAGTGACGTGCGTTGTACCCACAATCCCTCACGCGTCAAGGTCCCTCTGTTTTGTATTTTTCTGCCCTGAGGGAGCCTTCTAGACGTGAGTGAGTACAGAAAAGAGAGAAATATAGAAAAGGATGTCTATGTTCCTTCCATCCGAGCGGGGAGGAAGGGTGGGCGCATGTGAATCTAAGCAGATACAACCATCAGAAATGATTTTACGGTAAGTAATGCATTGTCTTCTGATGTTTGTTAATCTGCTTAGAATTACATGCTGTGCATAGACTAGCGAGCAGTACCCAGAGTTGGCGGTGGGTGATGAGAAGGAACAGTAGAGAAAAGATGTCTTAATACTGCCTGTCCCACCTGGGAGTCAGATCTAGAGTGTGCATCTAGACAGTAGTGTTTTGTAAAGGTGTGCACAGAACTCCAGGTAGCCGCTTTGCAGATGGACTCAAGGGGAACATTTGCAATGAACGCTATGGAAGCCCCAGTGCCTCGAGTGGAATGTGCTCTTGGCTTGAAGGGTAGTTCTCTCTTAGCAAGAGTGTAACAGAGAGTGATGCATTGAACAATCCATCTAGATATAGTGGACTTTGAAACCGCATCTCCTTCTCTTCCTGCTGCCACAGAGACAAAGAACTGATTAGTCTTTCTCAGTGGTCTGGTTCTTTCCATGTAGAACATGACAGCTCTGCGTACATCTAGTGTATGCAGACTCTTTTCTCCCAAGCTGGAAGGGTTTTGAAAGAACGTTGGTAGTTCTATTGACTGGTTTACATGAAATTTCGAGATGAATTATGGTGCAAACCTTGGGTGTGTGCGTAGAACCACCTTATCCTTGTGAACTGTTACAAAGGGGTCTAGTACAGAAAGAGCCTGTAGTTCACTTACTCTCCTAATGGAGGTGATAGCTATTAGGAAAGCAGTCTTAAGAGTGAGGTCTTTAAGAGTTGCCTTGTGCATGGGTTCGAAAGGAGGGCCCATGAGTCTAGAAAGTACCACATTTAAGTCCCATCCGGGAGCTGAGTTAGCTATCGGAGGGTGTATTCTCTTTACCCCCTCCATGAAGGCCTTGATAACTGGTATCTTCCACCACGACACTTTCAGTTGGGAAGTGGTGTATGCAGAAAGTGCCGCTAGGTGGACTTTAATGGAATTGAACACTAGACCTGAATCCAGTAAATGGGTCAAGTACAGAACAATGTTAGTGGGAGAGCAGTCAACCGGGTTGATGCTCTTACCTCTACACCAGATGACAAATGTTTTCCACTTGCTAGAATAGCAGTGGCGAGTATTAGGTTTTCTGGCTTCCCTGAGGATGTCCATACATCTCTGCGGGAGTTGTAAATGTCCAAATTCTATGATCTCAGGAGCCAGGCTGCTAAGTTCATGGTCTGAGGGCATGGATGCAGTGTCCTGCCCTTGTCCTGTGACAGCATGTTGTACGGGCAGGGAAGTTTCACTGGGGGAGATAGGGACATCTCAATCAAGTGAGCGAACCATGGCTGCCGGGCCCACATTGGGGCCACTAGTATCATGGTAACCTGCTCCTGGTGCATCTTGTGCACCACTTTGTTGAGAAGGGGAGTCGGGGGAAAGGCGTAAACAAATTTCCCTGACCATTGAATCGACAGACCGTTCCCCTTGGACTGGTTCTGGGGGTACCTGAAGGCGTAACTTTGGCATTGTGAGTTCTCCAGAGTTGCGAACAGGTCTATTTCCGGGAATCCCCATTGCGTGAAGACGTCTAAGACGATGTCTTCGTGCAATTGCCATTCGTACTCTTTGGGCAGGGGGAAGTCTCTGCCGAGTTTGTCTGCTAGCAGATTGAGTTCCCCTGGTACATGTTGTGATAGTAGGAACATGTTGTGTTTGAGAGCCCACTTCCATATATTCTGGGACAGCTTGGACAGTCCTGGAGAGTGAGTGCCCCCTTGCTTGTTGAGGTAGTACATGGCTGTGGTGCTGTCTGTGAGGACCATCACTGTCTTCCCTTGTAGGTGTTCCTGAAAGGCTTTCAGTGCTTTGAACACCGCTAGTAGTTCCAGCAGGTTTATATGCTTGGATGCTAAGCTCGGAGTCCACACTCCGAGAGCAGTCTGATGGGATAGGTGAGCCCCCCATCCTGTAAGGGATGCGTCTGTGGTTAGAGTG
Organism: Ambystoma mexicanum; assembly: GCF_040938575.1. Taxonomy (NCBI): domain Eukaryota; kingdom Metazoa; phylum Chordata; class Amphibia; order Caudata; family Ambystomatidae; genus Ambystoma; species Ambystoma mexicanum. The sequence continues at coordinate 789,382,838 of NC_090941.1, forward strand.
GCTTCCACTGCGGGTGTGGCAAAAGTTTTTCCTAATAACAGGTTTTCTTTTGTCCACCACCGTAGCGAGAGAACCAAGGCCTGCGAGACCACCACTAGATCGTCCCATTGTCCGCTGGCCTAACACCACTGGCTGTAGAGCCACTCTTGCATTGGGCGCATGCGCAGGCGCGCGTGAGGTACCAAATAAATACATGACGCCATCATCCCTAGCAAGCGCATTGCTTTGCGTACCGTCACCTCTCGACCTGCCACATAATGGGGGATCTGAAACATCATGTTTTGGACCCTCTCGTTGGAGGGGAAGACGAGGCCGTCCTTTGTTCGAATTAGAGCCCCTAGGAATTGTTTGATTTGGCTGGGGTCTAAGCTGGACTTCTTTTCGTTGATGGAGAAGCCCAGTTAAGACAAAAGGTCTACGGTCTTTTGGGTATTGGAGAAGCATGTTTCGTAAGAATCCCCTGTTATGAGCCAGTCGTCGAGGTAAGGGTATACCGGGATGGATAACCTGCGCAGGGGGGGGGCGTGGCTTGGACGGCCATGTAAAGGGTCGCACTCTAGAGGAGCTCCGTTGATCCTGTCTTGATCCTGGTGGAAAGGTGCGTCCACGGGGGCCGGCCGACGCTGGAAATCGATGTCCAGGTGTGGGAATGCCACCACCACACCCGCTGAAAGTTTGTGATGTCTGGGAGACCCGGAAACCGAAATAAATGCGATTCACTGGGATGAGCCCTGAGTAGGCGGACAACACAAAATGGCGGCGACACTTTGCGAACACCGAGGACCGTGAAGTCATCGTCGCGATCACGAGCGCAGGACCTACGGGTCCCTTTGTGTGGGGACTAGTACACGATGAGCACCGCCTAAGACGCACGGTGGTCCGGCGAGCTGGAGGGCCGAACGGATGCAGCTGTGACGACGAGACCGTGCGCCCGGGAGCTGGGGTGTTTTGGGCGTGTTGGGTGCCCCACAGTGTGGTGGGCCAGGCTCGGCGCCCGCACTGAGTGGCGTGATCTCCCTTCGGCGCCTGGCGGGACGGGCCCCCGCCCGACTCATACAACAGTATGACCACGAGAGGTGTGAGACCCAAGGCCAAACAGCCCACGATGGAGGCCTACGCCAAATCCCCCTCAGGGGCGGAAGGAGGCAAGAACAAAGAGACCCCCGTGGCGGTCGCAGAGTCGCCGGGCACGATACAGGAGGTGCTGGCGGCGATTGCGGACTTAAAAGTGTCATGGGAGACCAAGTTGGGCCTTGCCATGAAAGAGCTGCAGGAAGGCCTAGACCTCAAGATCGGTGCCATCCAGGAGGAGGTAAATCTGCTAAGACAGGATGTGAGGGCGATCTCGGAGCGCACGGGGACCATTGAGAAGGAGACGGCCACGAACACGGCAGACTGCGCTGCTCATAAGAGGGAGCTCCACGCCCTTGTGCAACGGGTGGGCAACATGGAGGACAGAGCGGAGCAGGCGGAGGGACGTGCCAGACGCAACAATATTCGTATTGTGGGCCTACCTGAAGGAACGGAAGGATCAGACCCCACGGAATTTGTGGAATCCATGCTTTTGCAGGAGATTACTGGCGGGGTGCTGACCCAGGGGTTTGCAGTCGAGAGGGCGCATAGGGCCCTAACCAGGAGGCCGCCTCCTGGGGCCCCCCCCGCGGCCGGTGATCGCAAAAATTCTGAACTACCGAGATCGCAAAAAGATTCTTGAATTCTTTCGAAAAGGGGGAACGATTGACAGAGGATCGGGCAGGATCACGGCCTACCCTGACTACACGCTACAAGTACAGCGGAGTCGGATGCACTTCGGGGCGGTGAAAAGGAGACTGCGAGAAGCTGGCCATCGCTATATGCTACTCTACCCGGCCAAATTGAAAGTTTTTTACAGAAACAGATCCCTGTTCTTTGAAACACCGACTGAAGCAATGGACTGGCTGGACACGCTGGGCAGTCCTCAGGAACCGGGCATCCAGGCGGAGACTACGGAAGATAAGTAGCTTACGGCTGTGTCGCCTAGGGCAATGGGGCCGAGACATTGGGACTCGAATATAGTCATTTATACGGCACATGGTGCGTGTGATGTGGTGCTGACTGGCTGGCCCATTGGGCGTGCCTACCTTTGGTTACATGGCTGGGAGCTCCGAGAGGCTTCCTTTGTCCCCAGTAGTAACATATCTAGTTAGTTAGGTCGCTGTTAGATCGGCAACGCCCCGCGGGGTCCTACTCCTCGTATACGGGATAAGACCAGATGCGGGTGGGCCTGAGATCCAGGGATGGAGCTGGGCTTTTGTTGGGGTGGGATGGGTTGTTTGCTGTGGTGTGTAGTTGGGAAACAGGGAGGGGGGATGGGGATCAAGGATGGGAGAGCCGGCGGAGAGTTAGACAAAGGGAGCATTGTGGGGAGGGCGGGGTTGAGCACAGACCGAACTGATGGCATCTGATAATCTTCGCATAGCTACCTGGAATGTCCGAGGCCTCAATAGCTACCTCAAGCGGAACAAGGTAATGCTATACCTGAAAAGGATGCGGGTAGATATAGCCCTGCTACAAGAGACCCACCTCACTAGGGAGAAATTGGAGGTGGTCAAGAGAAAGTGGAAGGGCAATGTGGTGGGTGCCACGTACTCGGCGTATGCTAGAGGGGTTATCACCTGGGTGGCGCCGCACGTGCCGTTCCGGGTGCTTGACTCGATAGTGGACCCGGAGGGCAGAATGGTGGCGATAACAGGACTCCTGGAAAACAGGGAAGTGCACATCCTCAACCTGTATGCCCCCAATCATGATACTGCAGCCTACTTTAGATCCCTCTATGGCAAAATAGGCCCCCTGGTAGGGGGCGCGATGGTGTGGGGTGGGGACTTCAACTGCGTCTTGGATCCCAGAATTGACCGGTCCGCTGATACAAAAGGGAAAATGTCGCCGGCGGCCAAGGCGCTCGGGACATTGCTGGGAGACCTGGGACTGGTAGATGTGTGGAGGAAACTCCACCCCACAGATAGGCAGTATTCGCACTATGCGGCGCCATATGACTCATACACGAGATTGGATTATGTGTTTGGGACTGCCGAGATAGCGGGAGAAATAGTGGGGGCAGAATACAAGGCCCGAGTATTGTCGGACCATTCGCCCCTGGTGGTAGAGTGGCGACACCAACCCCCTAGGCCTCGGGTCCCCACATGGAGGCTTCGGTCGGAGGCACTGCAGGATGAGGGGTTCCGGGAGGACTTGAGGGTTGCCATCGGGGAATACTTTGAGATAAACACGGGTAGCGTGCGCTCTGTGGGAACTCTGTGGGAGGCCTTTAAGGTAGTGGTGCGTGGAGTGGCCATCTCTAAATCCAAGGGACTTCAAGGGGGTATCGAGAGGGAGCTTCAGGACACCGAAAGGGAACTGGAGAGCCTAGCTCGTCTCGAGAACGCCACCCAGGAGGACAAGACTAAGGCGAGGGACCTTCAGGTGGCGTGCAGTGCTCTTTGGGACCGACTATGCAGATTGAACCACAGGAAATACACCGAGAGGCTGCACGCGGGGGGCGACAAGCCAGGCAGACTGTTGGCTTGGCTGTACAAGAGCGAGTCCCCCCGGGTGGTTATTCATGAGATCTGTGGTGAGGACGGTTGTCTTCGCAACACCCAGGACGGGGTGAACGAGGAATTCCTCAGGTTCTACAAACGTTTGTATGAGGACACTGGGGAAGACAGGAGTCAGGACATCCTGAACACACTCAAAGACATTGGTCTGCCCACCCTAGATGACCTGGAGCGGGAGGAATTGGACGCCCCTGTCACTTCAGACGAGCTGGAGGTGGTGATCCGGGGCCTCCCCACGTGTAAGGCACCTGGATCGGATGGATTGCCTAGTGAGTTTTATAAGGTGTACGTGCAGGAGCTGCTCCAGCCACTGCTGGCCATGTTTAACGAGGCATACGAACAGGGAGAACTTCCGTTGTCCCTCCGTGAGGCCATGATTGTCCCATTACTGAAACCAGGCAAGCCGGCTGTTGAGTGTGGATCTTATAGACCTCTGTCCATGCTTAACCAGGACAGCAAAATACTCACGGCGGTGCTGGCCAACAGGTTGAAGAAGGTGATCGGCAAGCTGATCCACCCGGACCAAACGGGATATGTCCCGGGCAGGAATATCACTGATAACCATAGGAGGCTGCACCATGTTATCGACCATACTAAGGACGACATGGGCGAGATGGCGGTAGTGTCGCTGGATGCGGTCAAGGCCTTCGATTCAGTGAGATGGCCTTGGCTAAAAGCGGCCCTGCAGGGATAGGGCGTGGGTCCTGGGTATATCAGATGGGTCCAGTTGTTATATAGCAGCCCGGTGGCGAGGGTCAAGACAGGAGCCACAGTCTCGGATGCCTGGCAACTCAGTAGGGGGACCAGGCAGGGATGCCCTTGGTCACCCATGTTATATATACTCGCGCTGGAGCCGCTGGCGATATGCCTGCGGCAACAATACGGAGAGGTGGGCATTGGCACCGCCAGCGGCAGTCACTTAATATCTCTGTATGCGGACGACATGCTGCTTTACTTGCGCTACCCGGAGGAGAACCTGCAGTATGTACTGGAGGTACTGGATCATTACGCTGTCCTCTCGGGCATATCGGTGAACCCCAGGAAGTCTAGCTTGTTCCCTCTGGGCAGGTACAGGGATGTCCTGCTGGAGAGGCTGCCTGTGTTGCCAATACCATGGCGGACCGACACGTTTAGGTACTTGGGGGTAAATATCTACCACCAGATTGAGGCGGTACACAAGCATAACACAGAGAGAGCCATAGAGGGGGTCAGGAACAGCATGGCATTCTGGTCTAGATTGCCCCTGTCCATGATGGGGAGGGCGGCCTTGCTTAAAATGGTGGTCCTTCCCAGACTCCTGCATTTCTTTGTGAACGTCCCGTATTTGATCCCTAAGAGCCTATTTGTGCGACTTCATAGTATGTGTAGGGGCTTCGTGTGGGGTAACTCCAGGAATAGGGTGGCCCTGTGGAAGCTCCAGAACCCGTGCGAGAAGGGGGGTATAGGCCTGCCCAACTTCGAACAATATTATCTGGCGGGGCAGCTGTTGTATGTGGCCAGGTGGTTGTCTGATGAAGATTCGGCGGAATCTAGGTTGCTGCGGGAGGACACGGCCCCATACTTCCTAAGAGAGGTGGTGTGGCTACAAAGGAACAAACTGACAGGAAGAGGGCGGCTATTGAGGTTGGGATGGGAGGTCTGGCACAGAACGTGGAAATTGATGGGGGAGTCGGAACCGCTCTCTCAGCAGGCCCCGTTGGTGGCACTGTGCGGAAACGACTCCCAACTGTTTCAGTCTGTCCGTAGACATTGGGAGCCGGTGGGCCTGGCCACGCTCGGGGACATATGGCAGGAGGGGGAGGCGTTGGACTTCCAAAGGTTGCAGGATGAGACGGGGGTGCATAGAGGCCAATACATCACCTATGCCAGGCTTGTGAAACGCGTAAGAGAGAGATGGCCGGAGACAGCACTGGCAGATGACCCTGAGGCCTCCCTTGACACTATGTATGATGTCTCAGAGGGCGGGCATGAAATATCACGGATATATGAACTCCTTAGAGCGAAGGCTGGGAAAGAGTTGCTCCAACTGAGGCATGAATGGGAGGAGGAGATGGGTGGACCTATGACGGAGGGTCAGTGGAAGAGGGTCCTGAGGTATCATAAAAAGGTGTCCCGAAATGCACGGCTCCAACAACTCCAGCTGTACATTACTCACAGGGCCTACTTGACTCCCCAGAAGATCGCAAGGTTTGGAGGCTCGATCACTCAAAAATGCCCCAGGTGTGGGGAGGTGGATGCAGGGTTGCTACACATGTTTTGGGCCTGCCCGGAAGTGTATAGATTTTGGGAGGAGGTTAAGATGAAGCTCGCAGGTGGGGGAGTGGTGTTGGACGTGGGATCGGCTTGGTCGTGTATGCTTGGGATCTTCCCCAGGCCCAGACACTCTAGGCACCTGAGCAAGATGAGGGACCTGGCATATGTTCTGGCCAAACGCAGGATTGCCATGAACTGGAAAGCGGCCAGCAGGCCGAGAGTGGAACTATGGTGGGCGGACTTCGTGAGGTGGCCGGATGCGGAATCCGTGGTATGGTTTGAAGCGGTCACTAGAGGGGGGCGAGGAGGAGATAGGGCCCTTGCTGGCCTGGCGACAATTGGTGGCCTCTATGACCAACCCACAACAGGGTTTGGACGAATCTGAGAATTCGGATGATGGGCACACGGACAATGCTCCACCCGACGGTGCCCCGACTGATGATACAAGGGAGCCGGCTCTGGCTTGATGAGGGGTGGGGGGAGTTTTTTTTCGTATTTTTTTTTGTGTTTCTGTAATGTAATATGGTGCTTCGACGACGACATGCTGTAACAGTTGTATTGTGTTGTGTGCTGTTTGGTTTTCTAAAATATAAAATCAATAAAAAATATTTTTTAAAAAAAACCTGCGCAGGTGGGCCACTGCCAGTACTTTCGTGAATACCCTTGGTGCAGATGCTATCCCGAAGGGTAGTACTCTGAACTGGTAGTGTTTGTTCTCTATCTTGAACCTGAGGTATTTTCTGTGCGCTGGCAACATTAAAATATGAAAGTATGCATCTTTCATGTCCAGTGTTGTCACGTAATCCCCCTGTGATAACAGTGGGATTACTTCCTGCAAGGTCACCATACGAAACTTTTGGGGTTTGACAAACTTGTTCGCTGGGCGCAGATCTAATACAGGGCGCATGGTTAAGTCCTTTTTGGGTACAAGGAAGTACACTGAATAAATACCTTCTGTTACCTGAGATAGGGGGACAGCCTCTATAGCTTCTTTTTTCAGTAGCTCTTCTACTTCTTGAAGAAGAATAGTGAGGTGTTCCGGTGTCATGCGTCGGTTCCCTGGGGGTCTGTACTTCGGGGAACCGTTGAATTCGATGCAGTATCCGTGGGCTATGGTGGATAATACCCAGCGGTCTGACGATATTCCTGTCATGATCTCTGCTTCCAAAAGGTCAGGGTTTTCCCAACTCCCTTGGAAGCAGATCCATAACCCAGGTTCCGAGTGCCAACCAGTCCCAATTGGGACCTTTTGGACCCAGTCCTGGCGCCAGTGGCACCAGGCTCATAAATATGCCCAGTCCCAGCGCTGGAAGCGCCGGGCTCATAATGCTTGGGTGGACTTACCTGCAGCAGACCATGCTGCTTACTTGCCTGCCAGTTGAGCCTCTGATCCTCTTCTGTTTGGAACTACTTTTCCTGTTGGGTGGGGCAGGAGCCACTCCCTAGATTCAGAACACTGGAACTCTTCTGGAAAGCAGGAACTCTTTTCTTACCTAGGCGTGGCTGTGGAAGGAGACACCTAAGCACTACAGGAGGCTATTTAAACCACACCCGATGGATGAATCTTGCTTTGCGTTATTCTGCATCCTCTGCAGCAGAACGCTCATCGTGTCTTCTGCATCTGATCCTGGGCCTAAGGAAAAAGGCTTACCATCCTGAATCCAGTCTTCAGCAACACCTATAAAGACAAGAAAGAACAGGTTAGCATTACGGTCTTCAGTGACAGCTCTTCACTTACCTGGTCCATCGGCTGTCACCAACGCCTCGCGCTGCATTCCGGCATCTGAAAGACAAAAGCTTACCAACTCTTCGCACGCTCCGGAGGCCTTCGGCGCTGCATCCCGCATCTGAAAGACAAAACAAGGTGCGTTTAAAGACATTGGGGAACTTTAATACTCACGTGCCATTACTCCTTTCCACATCTAACCCAGTGGGTATTCCGGCACCCTGCAGCCGCTCCGAACTTGTACCTGCAAAATAAAAAGACAGTTAGAGCGCATCGTGAAGCAGGCAACAAGCGCTTACTTACGTGCTTCCAGGCGCTTCTATTCATCACACGGGCTCCATCTTCAACTCACTTCAGCCCGTCATCCGCCATCGCCGGAACCCTGCAAAACAAGAAACATCATTACTAAAGACTTTAAAGACATTAGAATTACTCGAAACTTACCGTTCGTGCAGTAAACGACGGACAGCAGTCCTCTGAAGTCAAGAGGCCTGCTCCCCTTATCCAGTGAAGAAACTGGTTACAGCACCCTGCCCCGAGGCAGATGGAGAGCACGGCGTTCACTTACCTAAGGTGAGAGCGTTAACCTTTGGGGTTCTACAGGAGAAGAGAAAGGGAAGAAGAGAGAGACATTCAATAACCCAGTTCCTTAATCCCATATTTTCTATCTGCAGACATCTTACCCTTCGAGTCAGACATACAGTGCACAGAGGTCCAGCCCAAAGAGCCAGCCGTGTGTTACACATCACCTTTGAAGATACGGTATACGCCCAGTCAAGACCGGCGCCTCTACGGGAATCAGGTGAGCGTTACAATTCCCTCCCATGCTGAAAGGAACGATGTTAGCCGGCCCCCGACCGGTGATGCATGGGAGGGGACCCGAATCGTCGGGTCATTTGTTGGTATTGGGCGTGGAACCTTTGGGGCTGGAGCCGCAACCTCTTCCTTTGCCACGGCGTTGGCCTCTTTGACTGAACTGGGTGTTGCTACCCTGGTTAGAGGGCCAGTTGGTAGCAGAGTAAAATTGCTGTTGGTTTTGCTGCTGGCGTTGGCCACGAAAGGAGCGTCTATTGCCATAGCTGCGTCTGTTAGGGGGCCTAGAAATTTGGTGAAGAGTCTTGATGGTATCAAACTCTTTCTTCGCATGTTCTAGGGCCTCATCAACTGCTTTCCCAAACAGATGTGTTTGTTCTATGGGCTTATTTATCAGGGAAGCCTGGGTTTCCGGCTTAAATCCCGAATTGCGCAGCCAGACATGGCATTTGAGAAGTATTCCCTGAACCAGGGAACGGCCAGCCGTCTCTGCGGCATCTAAGGAGTTCTTTACGATGCCCTGGTTTACAAGAGTTCCCTCTGAGATTATAGCTAACAGGCGTGAACGGAGGGGTTCTGGTGCGTCCTCTGCTTCGCTGCGCAGCTTGCTCCACTGTGCATCTGCGTAGCTAGCTAGTAGAGAATTGTTATTTGCAATCCTAGTTGAGAAGGCGGCGGAGGTCGTGATTCTCTTCCCAAGTGCATAGAGCTTCTTGCCCTCTTTGTCAGGTGGTGCCTCACTAGTGGATAGTGGTACCCCCGCTCTTTTTCTTGTATTAGTAACTACGAGGGAGTCCGGAATAGAATGTCCTCTGATGTACAAAGGGTCAGAGGACGAAGGGCTGAAGAGCTTTTCTATCCGAGGGTTGACCCCTCTGACTAAGGCCGGATTGGAAAGGGAAGGAGTTATTCTTCTCTTTATAGAAGCCAGGAGCGGAATAGACTGACTAACAGGGGCTTTTTCTTTAATAACTTTCTCTACAAAGTCTATGTCAGGAAGAGTCTCCCCTGTGTCTATTTCAAAATGCGCTGCTGCCTTGCGTAATAGTGCATTAAGTGAAGGTTGGTCATCTATGGGAGAGGTGTTTCCAATAGGTGAATCCTTGGGAGGAGAAGGGTGAAAGACATCAGGGTCTGAGTGCACTGATGGGGATTGCCAAGGCTGTACTGATGGGGATTGCCAGGGCTGCGAGGTAGCTGTATCTTCTTCAAAAGCTCCTGCACTAGTGTAAGGATCTTCTTCAAACCCCTCTTCCTCATGTTCTTCCTCTCCACCCAAACACTCCTCATCTTCCTGGAGGTATTGCTCCTCTTCAGTGAGGTCATATGCGTCTGTAGATGGGGGAAACAGCCTAGGAATCTTGACCCTAGGGTCATCCTGGGGCCATTCTCTTGGTCTTTAGGGTGTGGGTGGGTTTTGGCTTCCCAAAAACCTTTCCATTTTCTCCATACAAGAATGGAGTCTTTCAAGGGTCTCATGGGGGACCCCTGAATAGTCTAGAGGGGGGAAATCAGTGTCTTCATCTTCAAAACGCTTGGAACGCTCCCACAACGTCGAAGAAAGGTTTCCGTCGCCCTCTGAAAAGCCCTCCGGTAGTTCAGAAGTGCCCTTAGATGAAGGGGGCAGTTCCTGGCTACTCTTGCGCTTTTTCGGCGTTTCCATAGCTTTTTGTGCGGTATTCGACGTTTGTTTTGTCGTCCGCTTACGTTTGTCTTCGGAAACAATTCTCGCCAGGCTCTCGACAACGTGTTTGTCAGTAGAGGGCTCTGGTGTCGACGTTGCCTGCGTTATGCGTTGTTCCTCGACGGCCGCTCTATGGAGCGTTACGTCGGATGATTTTGAGGTAGCGCCCGTGTTTGATGAAAGCCCAATCGCTGGTCGCGGCTGCGTTTGCGGGTGGGGCTTGAGACCCTTACGGTCTGAGGTAGACGCCGGAGTGCCCTGCGTCCCCTTCGGCGCTGATGGATCCTTCGTCTTCGACGAAGAAGAGCCGTGGGTTGTGTGCTTAGGCCTATGGGTCTATGTGCGTCCTTGTCGCCGGGGTGTTCATCCCCATAAGCAGGGCGTGAGCCGAGCCCATCGGGGCCGGGGACGGACATCGAGGAGCGCGAGCGCTCCTTCTGGGGGTTAATGACTTCCGTAACGGACGTCGAGTTATCACCCTCCTCGTCACTTTCTGTAACAGCGGCAGCGGGTGAGGAAACTGACTTCGACATAGCGTAGTCCGCCCACCTCTTAACTTTTCGTTCTTTAAGAGTTCTTGGTTTCAAGAGCTTACAGGCCGCACAGCTGTCCTCCTTATGATCGAGGGGCAAGCAACGATTACAGAGCTTGTGTTTGTCCTTCCAAGTGTATTTGCCCCTACAGCGTGGGCAAAACTTAAAAGGTGTCCTCTCCATAGCTGAGGCAATAATAACTGGTGATAACAACCCCAAGGGAAAGATAGGGGAGAAAGAAAGACATTCTCAAAGAGAAGATAAAAGTTCGAACCCCCACTCTCCCTACTGTATGTTGGCCGGCGAGGCCACGCCACGTGTTCGGCCGCGCCGAAGGATCTCCTCCGTCTCTTCCCCTCCGTCGAAAACTTGCTCGGCGGAGAAACAGCTTCACAGATAACGTCGAGTGGAGGGATCTTTAACAATATAATAAGTATATTAAGGACCGAGGTCCGTAGTAAGTATTTGCAATGTCTCTCTAGGAGCTCCGCGTAAGGCGACCAGAAGCTGGGCGGAAAAAAACAACCTGAGGGACCTCGACGTGTGAGGGATTGTGGGTACAACGCACGTCACTATAGGGATAGTGTTACAGACACACCTTGTCGACGTCCCCTTTTTCGACTACGAAAAACAAAATGCAATACTCCGCAGTGACCACTGGATGTCGGACCTATGCACAGCATGTGATTCTAAGCAGATTAACAAACATCAGAAATATATATATATATATATATACAACCCTAATTACTTATTAGACAAGTTTTAGTGAGAAACACCACTTATTTTCAGACAGAGGTGAGCGCTTAACATAAGAGGGCACTCTAATAAGTTATTTAAAAAGGGAGGGAAAAGGCAGAGTTTTGCAAGCACACAAATCTCAATACTTTTCAAAGAACCACATTGAGGCAAGTTAGGCAAAGTTTACTGGAGAGCAAGTAAGCTCAAATTCCAGGCCCACTCTTAGAGAGACCAAGCGAAATGTGTCCAGGATCACACAGGGGGGGTTATGCCCAAAGAGTCTTGGTAAATAGTTCACAAAAGATTGAGATCAAGACAGGAAAAGTTAGTTAACAGGCCCCAGGCTAACCCAGGTTAGAAAGTCGAGGATTTACTGTCACCCCGAACGATCTGTCGCAAGGGAAGCCAGGCGGGACACAGTACCTGAAAATGGGAAGAATGCTCCAGCGGGGGCAGTTGTTCCTGGCAGCGGGTGCAAGTCGGGGTTTCGTCCAGAGGAAGAGGAGGTCTCGAAGTGGAGGAAAGCTGGAGGTCGTTGCGCTGCCAGGGAAGAAACCAGCTACGGAGTTTCCCGGTTACAAGGTACCACCCTTTTCTTCGCGGTAGTTGTAAACCGTGGTATTCCGGTTGCCGGGGTGCTTGGCACGAGCAAGGCGACCACGAGATGGTCCAGGAAGGCGAAAAGATGGGCAAACTGGTTATCCCCACCAGTCAAAGGTAGAAGACTCTCCGGGCTGGAGATCTCCTCTGTCGTCGGGAAAAGTGGTGAGACGGTTCAGCAGGGCTCCACCGGTGGTGTCGTCGTTGCAGGTCGGCTCGGCTTCTCCCTCCTCGGATTCTTTAGGTCCTGTGGTGACTTCTGAAGTTCCAGTCCACAAAGCCCTGCTTTTATGCAGAAAACCCCCATTCATTCAGCCTAGCTGTCACTCAAACATGCTAAGTGGTGAGCCGGCCGGCTCACCACTTGGGCCAATCACACAAGAGTGCGACTTGGGTTGCTGGGGCAACTCAGTCCAGGGTGCCTAAACCCCCTCCCACACCCCCTGTGGTCCCCAGACAGAGTGGCACCACTTTTGGAGGCTTCTGTGGAGAAGCCTGCCAAAAAGTGGAACAAAGGGCTCGACTTGGGTTGGAGTCACAGAAGCGAACACAAACGCCATTTTGGAACCAACCAAGTTTCAGCGACAAATATCAACCGGTGAATTTATATTAATTTAATAAACCGGCGGTATGTTCGAGGCTATTTTAAAAAGTGGTAGCCTCGAACAATGGGAAAATCCCATAGGGATATATTCGCGGTCGAATATAGAAAGTAGTAACCACTGCCACCAGCCAAAACTCGGTCGGGGGGAACTGGACAGTGCCCCCTCAAACAACAGACCCCGGGGCAATCGAATTGCCCCGACCAGTACTTCCACAATATGATGGTTTGTACTGGTTCTGTTCACAATTTGAGACTAGTAAAGCCAATGGTGACTTTACATGCCCTGGGAGACAGTAGTCAGTCCCCGGGTATGGAATCTATGTTTGGGGGTCGCTACGACACCCCTGGGTTACGCCACGGAGGGTGCTGTGTAACCCACAAAACAAAAACACATGAAGCCCTATGGGGTAAAGGACCCCATAGCCCATAAAACACATACAAAGTCAAAGGAACACCTCAATTCATGTCTAAGAGTGGGAGAAAAAGAGTCTGACTCTTAGCAGGAGAAACAAAATAAACCCCATAAATCCAGCAAAGCTGCTGGGGGACTCACTAGGTTTGGGAAATTAGCCTTTACAGAGACTTCTCCCTAACAAATATTCTGTGTTGTCAAGCTGGGAATCCTTGGTAAAAAGAAATGCAGTTCGCTTTAGCCTGAAAACTCTCCTCTATAACCAATACCTGTATTTTGGGTCATACTGCCCACATCCAATGACAGTCTCCCTAATCTCCACCTCTGGTTGCCATCTTCAGATTTGGTAGTGCATGTAAAGTGGCAGTATCCGTGCCAGACTAATGCTGTAGAACAGGAGTTACAGGTAAGTAAATTGTAAGTTCTTACCTGTAATGAGGTCTGGCATGGATTCACATGCTCATGAATACAATTACACAGCAGTACATATACATAACCACGGGAGGTGGCAAGGCTCAACAGAAGCAATACACTTACTCCTAGAACAGGCTCACCTCAAGCAAACAGGTTGCACAGCACCGCTTGGCGAACTCGGGACTCTTCCCTGGAATCCTGGTCGATGCACTGGAATCTCGTGAAGGTGGACCTCCACGTAGCGGTCCTGCAGATGTCAAGCAGGGGAACACCAGAGAAACGCTGTTGTTGCTGCAATGGCTCTGGTGGAATGGGCTCTTGGCCGGCCTGGCAGTGGTCTGTTGGCCAGACGATGACAGTGCATGATGCAACCGGAGAGCCACCTGGATATGACAGCCTTAGGACAGGGCCCTGTCGGATTCACAGGTCCAAAAATCCCAAAAAGTTGCAATGTCTTCCGAAAATCCTTTGTACATGCCACATAAAACTAAGGCACGAGCAACATCCAGCAAATGCAATGCCCTTTCAGTAGGCGTAGAAGGGTTTGGAAAGAAGACTGGCAGAACCAAAAATTAATTGAGATGGAATTCAGAATGAACCTTCGGCATAAATGTGGGGTGTGTTTGCAGCACCACTCTTGTTGCGTGGAAGGACAACTATGGCTGCTTACAAGAGAGTGCCTGGATTTCCCTGACCTGTCTCTCCGAGGTGATGGATACTTGGAAAGCCATCTTCCACAAGAGAAACTTCAGCGGGGCCGTATGCATTGGTATAAATGGGGCCCCCAATGAGCTTGATCAAAACCATGTTAAGCTCCCAAGCCGGAGTAGGAGCCTTAACTGGCAGAAATGTTCTGAAGAGGCCTTTGAGGAACTCCATGACGAGGCTGTGCAACCACAAGGAGGGCTTACCAGGCGTGAGATGCACCATGAAGGAAACGGCAGCGAGAAGCACCTTGATAGATGCATGAGCCAGGCCATCTTTGGCTGGCGAAAGCAGATACAAGAAGAGCTGCAGAAATGTGATTTACAGAGTCCTGCACCACACTGTTTAGAGTTTCCATTTTTGGCTGTAGCATGACAGTGTAGAGGAAGCTCCAGCCTTTGCCAGGGTCTTCGTACATTCCAGAGGCAGGGAATAATGCCCAAACTCTAGGGATGCAGGAGCCAGGCCGTGAGGCTCAGCGACGCTGGGTCATGGTGCAGTATTGTTCCGTTTTCTCAGGAGAGAAGATCAGGAAGTGGAAGCAGATGGATGGACAGGGCCATTGACAGACATAGCAGGTCTGGGTACCAGAGGCCAATGAGTAGTACCCTGCAATGACACTGTTGGCGTGTGTGTTGATAACACAACAGGAGCGGAATTGGAGGGAAGGTGTACATGAAGAGTCTGACCCACGGGAACGAGAAGGCATCCCCCAGGCTCCTCGGCTGAAGAAAACTGCTGGCGAATCTCTGACACTTGGAGTTGGCCGCCGTCACGAAGAGGTTGATCTTGGGTTCACCCCACGTGCGGAAGAGAAAAAAGATACTTGATCTTCACAAAGCTCCCACTTGTGGCAGGACCGCAGCTGGTTTTCTTGGTGCCTGCCAGATGAAAGGGGACGAGGAACATGTTCTGACGAATGGCCCAGTGCCACAGGGACTTGTCTTCCAGTGAGAGCACAGGGAAGCACGTCCCACCCCATTTCCAGATGTAGAACATGGTGGTGGAGCTGTCCTTAAGGATCCGCACCACCTTCCCCCGCAGCAGAGTTTGGAATGATTTGATGGCCCAGAAGACTGGTCAGAGCTCCGGGACATCCGGTGTGGGCCCTTCACCCTTCCAGGATGTGTCTGTGGTGACCGTGGCCTGGTACAGAAGGGTCTGAAAGGGAGCTCCTTGCGTGAGATGTTAGCGTACTCCCCATCATCGTAGAGCTTGTCAGAACTACTGGGTGCGGGAGATCAAGACTGTCCAAGCGCCCGTGACCTGTAGCCACTGTGCGTTCAGAAACTCCAAAAGAGGCTCATCTGCAGTCTGCAAAATGGAACAAGGTGGATGCAGGAGGACATCATGCCCAGTACCAAATTGATGACTCGTACTGTTGTGAATTGCACCGACACGCGCTGTTCCTCAGGATGGCCGTCACCCTCTCTTCCGAGGGGGTCGCCAGGCATGCAACCATGTTGAGACAGGCACTGAGGAACAGAGCATTCTGCAATGGCTCCACCATGGCTTTGGATAATTGACGGGAGAATACGAGCTCTGTCAGAAGGTGTTAGGCAGAATTCTCTGAAATGTGCTAATTCCCTCTACCTTAGAGACCCCCAACAACTTTGCTGGATTTTGAGAACTTGATTTTTTTTAATCTGAAGAGAGAGACACCCTTTTTCCCACTCTTTCATGTAGTTTTATGTGATTTTGTAGACTTTCTTTTGGTTGTGGAGTCTGACAAACTCCATAGGCATCAGCTTTTACATTATGTTACACAGCACCTTCAGTGCAGTGACACAGGGAAGTCTTCCAGATTTGCCAAAGGTTTAAATACCTTCTCTGGGATAAACTACTGTTTCCCAGTGCAGTAAAGTGAAATTGATTTTACTTACATTTGTAACTTTCTAGACCCTGCACACACTATCTTACAATAGGATGCTTTGAGGGGTTAGCTTGTATCCCCTTTGTCTAGCTTCTCATGTAACATTTTAATGTTACCCTTTCCTCACAGAATGGCTGGTGGCAGTGGTTTACCTTTTACTACCATTATGGGATTTTACCCTGGGCTGCGTTCGCAGCCACGGTAAAGCACCCCTGGGTGCCATTTTTGTTTAAATGGCCCTGGTATTCTTTTTTTGCTATTTCTTAGTGGAAAGGTCCTTCTTGAGATTTACTCTGCGCACCAAACCAGGTTTGGTCCCTTTGTTTGCTTTGCCTTTGGCGGGATTCACGAGTGAAGCCCGCCTCTGGCTCCAGGGTGTCTGGGGTGGGCAGGAAGTGAGGGCGGTGCCCGAAACTCCCTGTTCTTAGTCTCCTAGGAGACCCAAATGCACTCTGTAGTGATTGGCCGGCTGACTGTCCGGCAAGGACAGCCTCCCTGCTGGGTGACTGACAGCTAGGCTGGAATGAATGGGAGAGAACTGAATAAAAGGCAAGGCTTTTGGCTTGGAAGGAGGAGTCGACCACTGGACGAAGGAACCGAAGAAGAACTTGAAGAGGACGCCTGCTGCAACTCCTGGACTGTTGGTTTGCCCGGTGAAGCCCTGCTGCTGTTCTGAAACTCCAAATTCGTACTGACAGAGAATCTCCGGCAAGGACGACTTCTCCCTTTGAGTTGGTGGGACCAATCAACTCCAAATTAAGCCACCTGGACATTCTATTGTACCTAGTTGAATTTCCACAGAGTTGCTGCTGGAAACCGAAACGCCAGGGAGAGGAACACAAAATGGTGTGCATTGCTTTTAAGCTGGCCAAGAGCTCCAGGAAGATTCTGCGGACTCCCAGGAAGCAGGACTGACCGAGCCTGAGCCCCCTCAACAGAGTGCGGAACCCCAGAAGCAAGGAAAGCACATCTCGACAGCCAGGAACCGCAGTGTTGCTATTTGCGGTAGACACGAGGAGCTGAAACACCGAACAGACACTTGCTTTAAGATTGCCGGTTGCGAGCGGTGAACATCCCATTGCATTGCAGGAGTCCCCAGAAGTCATCCATCTTGTCCCCACGACTGAGGCCCAGGAACAGTGAGATCTGCAGAGCTGCACAGGAACAGAAGTCACCTGCTTTACTTTTTCTTCAATACAAAGGTACTGCAAAGTCTGAGAGAATTTACCTCTTGTTGTAGAGTTGCTTGCATCTTCTACTACTCACAAGTCTAACAGCTTGTGGCACTACATTGATTCTTCTTTTTCTTCGAAGACTTCTAAACATTGTGCAAAGACTTTTCTTACTTACCTGCAAAGAAGTACTTCAGCTCATATAGACTTTTGCCCATTGAATTTGGCTTAGCCTGTTCCACTGAATGACTCTTATTGAGGGATCTGAAAGTATTTGCCTGCTTGAGAATATTTGTGATCTCTTGTATGTTCTAATAATCTGTTCCTTTGAACTATTCCTAAGCTATTCTAAATGCAACAGTGATATATTACTGTCCCCAGCACCCTAGTTATTGAAGTCACCTGAGGGTGTAGGTTGTGTCTGTGGGCCATCCCAAAAGGGTACTTACTGATTTAGAAACTTAAGAGTGTGTATATTTGGAGTGTATTTGTGTGTTGCTTTATATTGCTCCCTTCCGAAGAAGGCTTACTCTGACTGATAAATTAATAATTGTTTATTCAAGAAACATTGTGTGTAAGTTTGTTTGGATACTTGTCACTGTGAATCTCTGTGCAACTCCCCTACAGCTCACATTGACCCCTCTTGAGAAGAACCTGGCCGCTCAATCACACTACCAACCTGTGTAGTATACTTGTACCAAAGGTTGGGTTCCTATTGCCAGGAAGTGAGGGTTGTTTTAGTGCAGCCAAAAAGTACTGCATTCAATCTTGCCTAACAGAAGGCATAAGGTCTCCGTCACGTGGGAACGGATTAGCCAGTCGTCCATATAACGGTAGAAGTGAATGCCTTTCAGGCGCAGATACGCTGCCACCAGGGCCAAGCACTTCGCGAACACCCTTGGTGCCGATTTCAGGCCGAAGGGCAGGGCCTTGAACTGACAGTGCTGCCCCTAGTCCACAAACCATAGGAACTTTCGATGTTTTGGGTGAATGGGGACATGAAAGTAGGCGTCCTCCAGGTCCAAAGTCGCCAGGAAATCCCCTTTATCCAGCTGGTCAAGCCACATGGTGCAACATGACCATTCTGAACTTTTGGGACTTCAAGCACTTGTTGAGGTGTCTTAAGTCTAGGATCAGCTCCCACCCTCCTGACTTTTTAAGTACCAGAAAGTATCTGGAATACACTCTGGACGCGCTGTGGAACCAACACGATCGCCCCTTTCCTTAACATGGCCTGAACCTCCTGCAGCAGTTGAGCCATGTGCAGTTCTTGACGCACCACAGGGGGAATGCGAGGGCACCTGTGTTGGAATTCCAAGGTGTGCCCTTGGTCAAGGACGTCCAGCACCCATTTGTCCTTGGTGATAGTCTGCCACTGGTCGACAAAGTTCGCTAGCTGGCCTCCCACTGGGGTGCGAAAGTGGGAGCTTGGTCCACAGCCGGTTCAGGCCGGCAAGGGTGTCTGCATCCTGGCCTGTGGGCGATGATGCTGTCCTCCACTGCTGGAGGCCTATGGATTGGCCCCTGTAGGCTTCCTGGGTGGTAGAACGAGAGAGCTGGTGATAGGGGGCAGAGTACCCCTTGGAGGACCTGCCCAACCTCCCTCTTAAGGAACGAAAGGATGATCTACTCTGTCAACATGTCCCAAGAGAACGCACGGTCTGTGTCAGTCCTAATCAATTGGAGCATCTCGTCCACAGCCTTTCCAAACAAATTGTCCCCATCGAAAGGCATGTCCACTACCTTGGGCTGTACATCCGCCCAGAAGTCCGTAGCCTTCAGCCAACCTTGGCGTTGAAGGGCCACACCATTGCCCATCTATCAGAATCCTGAATCTGCGACGTCCAGTGCCACTGTGATGACATGGTTCGAGGCCACCTCGCCCTCCTGGAACAGGGCCAGGGCTTCGGCCTTCTTGCTGTCCATCAGGAATGACAGTGGAAGCGGTGGTGTAAATTAAGCATTTACCCATAGCATGGAGCTTCTTTCCCTCCTGATCCGGGGGCAGCATGGTGGAGGACGATGGATCGGCAGTGGCAGACACCACCGCAATCGTAAAAAGGTTGAGATCTCAGGCACTTGGGGGCCGAGTAAGGGACCCTGTATTACTTCTCCAATTAGTCTCTTTTGGGGGGTATGGTACTAGGTGTCTTCATCAGGGCCAAAACATCCTCCCAGATGTCTTCCAACAACAGGACCGACATGACGGTCTTCCTCGAGGACTCATGCCGTTGGAACAAAAACCCCACTTTCTTATTCTCCTCCGGCACCAGACTGAAGAGTTTAACTACTGAGGGTATCATGACATGGAAAGAGCCAATCTTCATCCGGCGGCGAAGCCTTGGTGGGCTTGTCGGTGCCCGGAGGCTCCCCCATCCTGCCAGGATAAATCTTCATATTCACTCATCCGCATGCGTGGCTGTAGTATTCGTGTGCGTACCACAGGGGTTAAGGCCCTACGGGGCGGTGACAGCGGGCGCTTAGGCCTAGAAGGACTCAACTGGCTTCTTGGCCTAGCGGGCTAGGCAGTCTGTGTGGGCTCGACCAGGGAGGACTCCGGGTCAGGCCCCTGGGAGGGCCACAGGCCCGGCACCTGTCACCAGGCAGCCTCAGCTGGATCTCAGACACCAAGGTGTAAAGGGTGGTGAGCATGTCCAGAGACTGGCACTGGCTGAGGAGCCAATGGGAACAGATCTGGACGGAAATGCCTTGGAGGGGCGAATGGATGATCAGGCTCCTCATGAGGATATCCCTCCTGGGACACGGGCCCGAGGACCCCTTCGTGGTCAGAGTAGTAATCCTCAGGCAACTCGTCATCAGAGTTGGAATAAATGTGCGGGAACATCCTTGGAAACCCCACAAGCACCGGAGGGGACACCCTCACAGGCCTAGGAAGGAAGTCCTATGGAAGCAGCAGCTCCTGCAGCTTACCCGAATCCCTCGGGAACGAAGTGGGAATGGGAACCTGTCCCGTAGGAGGTGTCCCCGCTGCAGTCATGGTCAGAACAGCTGCAGCGCCAGAGGCCATGTAGGTAGAGCCATTCTTGGAGTTGTCGTCATAACCGTGTAACCGACGGTTGTCGCCTGGTTCCTCGCAGACGATTTAGCAATGGTCATCGACGGTACCAACGAAAGAGTCATTGATTAGGTGATAGCAGATGAGGTTGTCGAAAGGGCACCCATCAATGAGGCGGAAGCCTTAGAAGACGGAGTAGTCATTGATGAAGTTGTCCTGGTGGACAATGGTGTCGACTGGGCTTTCGATGGGCCCCCCTGCAGGCCTCTCCTTTGTAGCCTTGTCCTTAGACAAAGATCTGTGCTTCAAAGGGGTCCGGGAACTTCCTTATGGAAGGCACCCCACCAACTGGTAGGCTCACCGTGGACGGAGACAGGGAATGTGTCCATCCTGAACTAGGCCCCGCAGCCGTGGCAACCTTAGTGGGATCAACAGCGTTGTGTTTAGCCTTATTTTGGATCCCCTGGGGAGGGGCATCCTCAAAGGACCTCAACCTCTTTATCTCAGAGGGAGCACACTCATGGGACTGGCTGGTCCTAGACGAGGCATGACTGCGCCCGGAAGCAGATTTGGAGGCCTTCCCCCTCCTTGAACCAACCTGTGATATTGGTCCCGCTTTGTGTTTGCCGGTAATCCAGGGTAGATCTCACATCTCACGTACATCCTCATCATAGTCTAGTTGTAGACAATTCAGGCACTTGAGGTGCCGATCTTCGGCGTAGACGTTCTCCAGGCCGACTTCTCTTGCCTGCCTCGGACATCGTCGAGGTGCGAAGTAGGCCCAAGCCTGGGACCTCTGAAAACTTGAAGAGAAGATCTGATGATGGAATTATATCTTCACCTAAGAATGAATCCCTGCTGCCGGTAGTCAACCGTGGCAATGGTTGACAATTGAAAGGATTGGAGAAAAACTAACGTAAGTTATCCAAAAATAGTAAAATTCTCGAGGAGAAACACAAGAGGAATCCCAACAATTAAAAGTGTTGAAAAATCTGAAGATGGCCACCAGGGGTAGAGCTTAGGGAAACTCCTCATTGGATGGGGGCAGTATGGCCCAAAAGGACAGTGATTGGTTACAGAGGAGACAAGCAGTTTTCAGGCTTACCTTTTTACACAGGATTCCCAGCCTGACGATGCAGAATATTCATGAGCATGTGAATCCATGCCAGTCCCCATGCTGGAGAAATTAGAAGTTACTCACCATAGTGACTAACGTACTCTTAGTCCATAGTCCCCTTTCTTCCATATTGCATGGGCGTCCCTCACTAGGGACGGGAACTGAACCCTTTCACACAAAAAAGCCTTTCCCCTTTAAACTTAGCTGCGCACGGAGGCATGATACCAGAAGCATGCTCTCCACTGACATTCTTATAAGAGGGAGAATGGAGGGTCGTCCAGCAAGTATGAAGGAAAGGGGACGGGACGTAGGAAAAATTAGATGTTACTCACCATAGTGACTAACATACTTCTAGTCCATAATCCCCTTTCCTCCAGACAACCCTCTATCCTCTGCCCTTATAAGAATGTAGTAAAATGCGTAAAAGGACTCAGGTGTGGTGGCGGGGACAGGGGAGCGCATGCTCCTGTTATCATGCCGCCAAGCGCAGCTAAATTTAAAGGGGAAAGGCTTTTTTTGTGTGAAAAAGGTTCTCTTCCCGTCCCAAGCAAGGGACGCCCATGCAGTATGGAGGAAAGGGGACTATGGACTAGGAGTACGCTAGTCACTATGGTGGGTAACTTCCAATTACTCCTACCTTCTGTCCCCTTTCCTCCATACTGCATGGGCGATTACCACTGATTAGTAGCCCATAGGGAGACGAGATGTCTAGAAACTTAAGAGAACAGGTTCTTCAGCACTGCTTACCTGAAGGCCATGTCAGAGTGCACTGCCACTCTAGACAACAATGCTTGTAGAAGGCTGAAGGGGTATCCCATGTAGCCGCCCTCATGGTCTGCCAAGGCATATGACTTTTGAATGCAACCACGCCTGCCCTGACCGCATGGGCATGAAGATTTGCTGGCAACTCCTTGTTCTGTCCTTTGTAGGCCTTGTGAATAGCCCCCACCATCCACCTTGCTTTTGAGGTTTTGGAAGCCTGACAGCTGGTTTTAAACCACCAAATTAAATGAACAAAGCGTCTGATTTTCCAAAACCCTTTGTCCTGTCCAGATAGAACTTCAAGGTCCTTTTCAAGTCCAAACCACGCAAGACCTTTTCTGTCTCCAATTCCAGATTGGAAAAGAATGTCGGTAGTACAATTTCCTCATTAAAATGGAAGGAGGACACCCTCTTCGGCAAGAACAAAGGGTGGGTGCGCAGTACAACCTTGTCTCGATGGAAAGTGGTGTACGGTTCAGAGGCCACCAGGGCCGGAATTTCACTGACTCGCCAATCTGATCTAACTCCCACTAGGATGGCGGTTTTACTGGTGACCAGTCTGATGTCCGTCAACGCCATGGGCTTGAATGGTTTATGCACTAGCAGACCCAGGACCACATTGAGGTCCAAAACTGTGTGCGGATGCTTGTCCGGAGGGTACAGCATTGTTAACCCTGTAAGATGCCTCGTGACCACTGGGTTAGAAGTGGAGCTGGATATACTGTCTGAGTTCCTGTATGCCCCTATGGCTGCCAGGTAAGTACAGCACGTATCGAACTGCACTCTTGATTCCTCGAGGTGTGCTGAGAAAGATAGCACATGATCGAGGGTGCTAGCCATAGGATCTATGCCTCTGTCCTTTTTCCAGTAACAAAACCTTGTCCATTTGCTCTTGTATTGACTCCTAGTGGAGTCACGCCTTGCCTTTTGTATATTCCGTAGGCTTTCTTGGGACAACTGCAGGTGCTGCAGGGTCATGTTTTCAGGAGCCAGGCTGCTAGGGCTAGCTTCTCCGGAGCCGGGTGAACCACCGCCCTTCCTTGCTGAATGAGGACGGGAGGTCCTTTGACTGGAAGAGGAATGGGACCCTGAACTGTCCACCTCACAATTTCTGAATACCATGGGTCTGGCTGGCCACCGAGACACGATCAGAATGAGCTGAAGGCCCTGCGCCTCCCTGATCTTGCAGATGACTATCAGCGGAGTCGGCAGGAATGCATATGCCCACAGTCCCATGTCCCATTGCAGGTATAGTGTATCTCCCAGCGATTCTCTGCCCCTGCAGGAAGCAAACTGGTGGTAACTCCTGTTGTGCTCTGTGGCAACTAGGTCTACCTTCGAATGGCCCCATGTCTGAAAGATCACTGCCAGGACCTGCAGGCATAACGGCCACTTGTTGATATCCACGCCCAGTCTGCTGTGCCTGTCCGCTTCCAGATTGGACTACCCCGGCAGGTGGATCGATGGCAGTAGGATATTGTGCAGGATTTGGTCTCCCTCTCCTTAAAAGTGGAGTTCCGGATGACGGAAAGGAAGACGGAACGATGGAAGACGAGAACTACTCCTAGTTTATCAACCCCACGTTCCGCATCGGCTGAAGTCAGTCTTTCTGAAGAACCTATGCAATTTGGTCCAGCTAGGGACCCTTTGTCACCATCAGAATGCAAGAGGTGGAGAGACTTGGGTCTTTGCATGTTTTGCGGCTCACAGACCCAACTTCTTCGCAATTGCTCTGAGGTACCTCCTCTGCGACAGGGAAACGAACCACCCCGTCCCTAGCCGGGATCATGGGTCGGGGTTGGCAATAAGGTCCCTACTATACCACAACAAGGGCTCAGGAACAAGTAGACAACAGATTGATGGTGTTTAGAGTCCTTCTTTATGTACTTAAGACAGCTCCCATTGAGGTTATAGGCCTTTTGGACTGTGGAGCAGCTGGTGACTTCATGGATTCACTTGGGCTACAGAAAGAAACATTCCTAGGGTGGATAAGACCGAACCAGTGCCCGTTGAAGGTGTTCGCCCTTGATATCCGGCCCAATATTAAAGCACACCCAAGCCATACAAATGGACTGTTCAACCACCAGGAGATGCTTTACTTTTGATCTGATACGCACCGCTCACTTTCCCATTATGTTGGGGATACCATGGTTGCATAGACATAATCCTCTGATTTATTGGTCTGCAAACACTGTACTATTCCAGTCGGAATATTGCTTCTCCAACTGTAAGCAAGAAAACAAACCACTGGACAACACTACTCCTGAGACTATGTTGTCTTCGAATCTGCCTACCTCGGTGAGACTTTGTGTTCCAGTCAAGTATGACTCGTTTAGGAGGTGGCGCTGTGGAGCAGCCCAAGATGGCTGCTTAGCCCTCGAGCTCTGTGCGGCACCGGCATTCATCCCCCTACATCTGCGGTCAGACGCCCTGCATACTCTTTTCGCAGCTGGACGGCTGCCCCTTTGTGTCAGGCTGCACCTGGAGAAATTTCGGAACGATTCGGTGGCTGGGGACCCATCTGCGGGCCGCTTTCACTGGAGGCCAGCTGGTTCACTGAGGCTGCATCGTGTGCCCGGCCCCCGCCTCCTTCTACCCGAGTCTCGGTGCGCTTGAAGGGCGGCGGAGCCCGTGACGTGCTGCCGGACTGCTCCGCCTCTACCCCCTGAGTGCCCAGCTGAATCACCTGTGCCCCGACTGGGGGACTGGACCTAGCACACACACTTGGGACGCACCGCGGCACACACACTCGGCTGCCGGGGCCATCGCTGGAGCGCGCCCCGGCCATCATCCCTGCACTCGGGGCTAGAGCTCCTGCCCTGGGCCACGTGTGACGGCCGGGCCGGAGCCCGGCTGCGCTGACAATTTTGCATCCGCGCTGATAAGGTGAGTAGCGGAGGGGGGTCAAGACCCATTAAATTCACGCCGCTCACAGTGACCGCTCGCCCCAATCCCCTACCTACCTGATCCACACCAAAACCGCCGGCTGACACTCTCCGGAGGGCGGACTGTGTGGATCCCTCCCTGCTGCCATCTGTCTCGCCTGCACCCTTCCGCCACTGGGGCAAGAACTGCACCGGCGCCGTGCTCTGGGCCGCCTGGGGCCCCTGCTGCTGTGCAGCCTGGCTGTGCTAAAGGCCGGTGCGGCCCGCGCCGCCTGGGGGAAAACTGCATAGCCTAGACATAGGCCCCCTCACCCTGTCCATCCAGTACATCTGACTGTTTTCCTTCAAGGGCGGGTGTAGACCCTCGCCCGCCCACCCTCCTCTGGCCTCGCCTGGACACCACTTGGGACCCACCTCCACTGGGGGCCACTCAGTCACTGGGCCTGCTCTACGAACGCCTCGGCCTCCCTGAGAGAGGGAGGCTACCACACGCCGGCATCTGGGACTGCCGTCCACCTCACCCAGAGTTACCAGTGTCATCTGCCTCTACATTAGCGGGGGCCCGACAGGCTTGATATCTTCATCCGGGGACTAACTTGACCCTTGTGGCCCTCATCACTTGTTCTCCCCACGGACGCCGCTCGCAGATCACTTTGGCATCTATCGCCATCCAGCATGCCGAATAAACAGAGGGGGAGCGCCAAGGGGGGGAGCCATGGATACATTTGCAAGGGCCGTTTCAAGGACTGAGGCTTGCTCATCGCCGCCCTTGCAGGAAGAACCCGGGGAGGAGGCTCACTCTGGAACGTCGGGACCTGACCTCACCACTCTCATGGAATCGATGGCCAAAAACTTCGCCTCCTTCCACGAGAAACTAGACGACATAAATGCCAACGTCGCCTCGCTCAAGACACGTGTAGATCAGGCCCGGAACCAGAATCACAGAGGCTGAAAGCAGGATCTCCACAAATGAGGAGGAAATACACACATTGCAGTCCACTGTTGCATCCCTGTCACGAGACATGAAGGCAGTAAAAGCTAAGTGTGATGACTTGGAATCCCGCTCCCACAGAAATAATCTACCCATTATCGGTGTTCCCGAGAACGCACTCAAGGGGCGCATAGAGGACGCTGTCGAGAGCCTACCTAACGCCCTACTGGGCAATCCAGCTCTGTCACCGTATTTTACAGTCGAGCGTGCTCATCGGGCGTTATCCCCTCGTCCCAAGCCGGGCGACATCCCGAGACCCATCATCGCCAGGATCCTAAACTACCGGGACAAAGACCTTATCCTGCGCCTGGCACGGGAGAAGGGAGACCTGTGCCTGGAAGCCAACACCATCAGGATCTTTCCCGACATTTCAGTCGCGGTTCAGCAGGAGAGACGCCAATTCCTTGGCGTTAAAAAACTGCTCAAGGAACGCAATGTCCCATATGCCATCCTATTCCCGGCTCGACTAAAACGGACCCATAACGGGAAACTCTACTTCTTCACGGTCCCCGATGAGGCGGTGAAATTCATCGAGTCAGAAATACCACTGCACAATCCAAGGGACGATCCAGCTGACGCCATGTAATCATACCCTAAAGCGGCCTGATCTATCCAGTAATTACCTCCTCTCAACTGGAATGTGTTAATGGCAATAATGTACTGCAAACCCAGCAACCTAAACCCTGTGATTGGTCATCCGGCCTGGCGCTTAACCTTGGTCCCCTGGACATTATTCTGCGTTCTTCGTACAGAGCATGGATTTGATTGGGACCACTTGCTGCTCCTTCATCACCATCTGATCTCATCTGTGATCTGTTGAATTCGGGACCTGACCTGAGATCCGTTTACCGCAGAACTTGACCTGACAGCGCTTGCTGTCCTATGTGATTCTCAAGAGGCCGTCCGCACGGCAACAGCACACCCCACTGCGATTGCAATGTTCATGTTTGGTTTGATATTATTGCTGGTTGGCCCCAGTTGGGCCAGAACATGGGCATATCCCCGTTGGATAGTGCCCTCCGACCTCCCTTGCCCATGGAGTGTCGGTTTATTTGCTCGCACCTGCGCTGGCTTGGTTGATGGCACATGTTTTTGGGGGGGGCAATTCCCACTGCAAGTTGGGGTGGGCAGTGAGGGTGGAGAGCGGTAATGTTGGGGATCTCTGGGACTATATTGTAAATGACGGGTGCGGATTGGCAGAACGCGCAACATCAGGGCACCCCTGTGGGGACTTCCTTAAATCACTGGCTACGTTCCGACAAAGGTTGTGGGATGTACCCTAGTTTTTTGAAATGTCGACAGTAGTGATGTCCTGGAATGTCCGGGATCCCAGCAACTACACCAAAGCCTGTAAAATTATGGCCCACGCCAATAGGCATGGCTGTAAAATTCTGCTCTTGCAGGAAATGCACTCTGAGGGGCGTTTGGCTAGGTGCATGGCACCATCGTGGGGTCCCAATAGATATTTCACCTCCTACTCGACTCGTGCCAGAGGGGTATTGACAATGATCCATAGGTCACTCAAGTTTGTACTCCACAAGAACTATGTAGACTCAGAGGGAAGATATGTTATCCTACATTGCACAATAGCTAACAGGGAATACTTGCTGGTTAATACGTATGGCCCTAATGTGGACTCTCCTGAATTTGTCGACCGGGTGGTAACCATATTATTGGGCTATGTGGGAGTGCAGATCATTTGGGGTGGGGACATGAACTTCATATTGGACACCACACTGGACAGAACAGGCACTGCCCCCAGATTGCTTTCTAGTGCGGCGCGCAGACTCCTAGCGCATAGCGCGACGCTCAACATTTGAGTTGCCTGGCGGGTAATGCGTCCGCAGACGTGTGAATATACTCACTATTCCTCTGTACACGACAACTCCTGAAGAATTGATATGTTCCTTTTGTCTAGTACGCTCCTGGGAAGGGTGGCTGAGACTCGGATTTTGGCACGCACCTTATCGGACCACTCACCTATCCAGCTGTCTGTAGACTTGAGAGTCCCTGCCCCCACAATCAACTCATGGCGCTTCAAGTCTCTGGCCCTACAGGACATAGTATTTAAGGCGGATATTCTTGCCGACATACAGTCCTACTTTGAGCTTAACTTATCCCAGTCCACTTCCCTGGGGGTCCGTTGGGAGGCCTTCAAAGTCTTCATCAGGGGAATGTCCATATTGAGGGATGCGGGAGTACTCAAAGCCATAAGAGCAGCCCTTACCCGCTCTGAAGCCAAATTATGCGACCTAGAGAGCGTGCACCCTACCTCTGTTGACCCAGCCACCCTCTCTCGAATTAGTGAGGAGCTCCGATTCTTTAATCAACAAGCCACCAGGGAAGTTCATTACTTCAGTCGCCCACAGGCGGCTCGCAAATACGGAGAAGGGGACAGGCCTGGCAGGACACTGGCTGCAGTGGCCAGGGGCGAGTGGGATCAAACACAGATCACCAGCATTAAGGACAGATTGGGATCGGAACGATGGACCGATCAACAAATCGTGGAAGTTTTTGCAGCCTTCTATACTGATTTATACTCCCAGCCCCTTGAACATAGCGAGTTCCAAATGCGTGACCTCCTAGGGCAGATCCCCATGACAATCATCTCCCCTGCAACCAGAGACCAATTAGACTCCCCCATACTGCTTGATGAAATAGTTGAGGCGATATCCAATTTCCCCAAGGGAAAAGCACCTGGTCCAGACGGGCTGACAGCAGAGTTTTATCAGGAGCACGTGGCCATTCTGGCCCCCAAATTTCTGGAAGTTTGGAACGAATCGCTCCGGCTGGGTACCCTTCCTCCGACATTGGATGAGGCCGTCATTACAGTTCTGCTCAAACCTGGAAAACCTGCTGATGAGTGCGGATCTTATAGGCCCCTCTCATTAATGAATTTGGACACTAAAATATTTGCCAAAGTGATTGCCAACCGCTTTCTTCCGGTCATGTCCCTTATGGTACATGATGATCAATCAGGTTTTGTCCCCGGGAGGTCGACGTCCCACAATATTAGAAGGCTACTCAATGTCATGGCCCGCATAGACCAGGGTGCAAGTGCAGTGGCGGTCACTCTGGATGCCCAAAGAACAAGTTGCTTTCTTACCTGGTAACGTTCTTTCGACGGGATGTTCCTCCGAGGTATTCCTGATCTTTGATATACGTTTCCAGCTTGCTGGCCTCGGAAATGTTTTCTCTGTAGAGGGCGCTGCGCGTCGACGTCCGCCGAGTCGATGTCCCTCGACGGCCACTGTATCAGCGCAGACGTCACCATGCCCATAAATAGACACGCGCTGCGTCCGTTGCTCAAATCCGTTTTGTAGTATAAGAAAGACATGCCTGAATTGGTTAGTAACCTTGAAGGAGCGAAAGGTGCAACCACAAGGGAAGTTATCACTGCGGGGATGGATGGGAGGGGCGATAAGGAATATGTCGGAGGAACATCCCGTCGAAAGAACGTTACCAGGTAAGAAAGTAACTTGTTCTTCGAAGGGATTGTGTCCTCCGACGTATTCCTTATCTTTGATAGACTCCCATAGCAGTGGTATGTAATTGGAGGAGGGAGTGATAGTGTTATATATCCCTTTAGGAATGGACCGAGTGTAATACGGCTTTGCCAAATCTGGTCTCTTGAGCAGTGGAGGAATCCAGGTCGTAAAATTTTGTGAATGTATGTGCGGACGACCATTTGGCAGACGCACATATGTCCCGGACCGGTACCCCTCTCTGGAGAGCCGAAGAAGCTGCGATACCCCTGGTTGAATGAGTCCTGAGGTTTTGGGGTGGCTCTTTCCCTGCTAGTCTATAACATTCCAGGATGGCCAAGATAATCCACCTGGAGATCGTTTGTTTTGTTATGGGTAGTCCCAACTTGTGACCCGAGTATCCTACAAACAGCTGGTCTGCTTGCCTGATTCTAGCCATTCTGCTGATGTAAAAGCTGAGAGCTCGCCTAGGGTCCAGCCTGTGTAGCCTTTCCTCCTCTTTCCCCGGATGGGGAGGAGGGTAGAATGAAGGCAAGGTAACTTTCTGAGTAATATGGAATTCAGAAACTACCTTTGGGAGAAAATTAGGCTTCACCTGGAGGACAACCTTGTCCTTGTGGAAGATTGTATGTGGGGGTTTACAGGAGAGAGCTTGAAGCTCACTCACCCTTCTAGCCGATGTTAGTGCTACAGGTAGGACAGTTTTAAGTGTGAGAAATGTTAATGCGCAAGAGTGAAGTGGCTCGAATGGAGTGCCCATTAAGAAGTTTAAGACTAAATTTAAGACCCATAATGGAACCTGGAATGGTTTTGGAGGGTAAACATTAGTCAGACCCTTGAGAAATTGTACCACTAGAGGAATTTTGAAATACGATGGTTCCTCCGCAGTGCGCTTGAAGATAGAAAGCGCTGCGAGATAGCCTTTTACAGTGCCAACTTGAAGGCCCGAGTTTGCCAAGTAGAGTAGAAACGATAGCACCGTTGGTGTACCGCATGAAAAAGTGTTGATATTCTCTTCCCTACACCAGCTGCAAAACTTGTTCCAACGGCAGCGGCATAAAGACTTTGTTGCTGGTCTTCTGGACGAAAGGAACACCTCCATGACGTCATCAGGGAGATCCCAATCCTTGTACCTCAACCTTTCAGAAGCCAAGCGTGAAGGTTGAGGGTTCTGATGTCTGGATGGAGAACCTGACCTCCCTTCTGCGAGAGAAGATTCTCTTTTGAGTGGAAGACAGATTGGAGGACAGATGGACATATCTAGAAGGTACGGGTACCACGTTCTCCTGGCCCAGTCCGGGGCAATTAGGATCATGGTTTTCCAGAATCTTGTCAACCTCCTGATCATTTGAGGAATAACAGGGACTGGTGGAAACGCGTAGAGGAGTGGAAACTCCCAGTCCACTACGAACGCGTCTCCCAGAGCTCCTCTCGGGGGAAATTCCCTTGAACAGAACAGATCGCACTTCCTGTTGGTGCTTGTGGCGAACAGATCCACCTGAGGGGTTCCCCAAAGGGCGAAGATCTCTTGAAGGACTTCCTGAGCTAGCTCCCATTCGTGGGAGACTGTGCTCTGCCTGCTCAGAGCGTCCGCTGTCAAATTCTTCTCTCCGGCTAGATGGACTGCCGATAGAGAGATTCCTTCCCGAATTGCCCAAAACCAGAGCTGCATTGCCTCTCTGCACAGTGGTAGTGAACCTGCGCCTCCTCTTTTGTTGAGGTAGTGCATGGCCACTGCGTTGTCCGTCATTATCAGGACATTTCTCCCCTGTACTGATGGCAAGAAAGCTTTCAGCGCTAGTCTGATCGCTCTCAGCTCTAATAGGATGGAGACCAACGACCGCTGATGGTCAAGTCGTTGGCATGGGCTCCCCACCCTGTGAGCGAGGCATCTGTGACTACTGTTATCTCCGGCCATGGTTGTCAAAACAGTTCTCCTTTCAAGATGTTCTCTGAATAGGCCCACCACTGAAGGTCGTGGGCTACCTTGTCCTGAATCCGGAGGAGGTCTGACATTCTCCCTGAGAATTGTGACCACTGACTTCTCAGTGCCCACTGAAGAGATCTCATTCTCAGGCGAGCCTCTGGCACAAGGAAGATGCAGGATGCCATGAGGCCTAGCAACTTCAAAAAGTCGAAGGCTGGGAGACGTTGGGCATTTTGAAACTTGGTGACCATCTGTAGAATATCTTGAGCCCTCACCTCTGGTGGTGAGCTTTTCCCAGGGAAGTGTCCAGGACCCCTCCAATGAACTGGAGTCTCTGAGATGGTATCATCTGTGACTTCTTTAAATTGAGGGAGAAGCCCAGTCTGTGAAGGAAGAGGCAGACATAATCTAGCTGGGTCCGGGCCTGTTCCGAAGAAACGGCCCTGATCAGCCAATCGTCCAGGTAGGGATAGATGTGGATCCCTTGCCTCCTTAGACTCGCCGCCACTACCAACATCAGCTTGGTGAAGACCCTCGGGGCAGAGGTCAGCCCAAATGGCAGAACTCGAAATTGATAGAGAGTTGCCAATTGCGAACCTCAGGTATTTCCTGTGCTTGAGATGGATTGGCACATGGAAATAAGCATCCTGAAGGTCCAGAGATACTAGCCAGTCCTGGAGCTGGAGGGCCTGAAGGATCTGAGAGAGAGTTACCATCTTGAACTTGTCCTTCCTGAGGAACTTGTTCAATTCTCTTAAGTCCAGGATGGGTCTCAGTCCTCTGTCCTTCTTTGGTATGAGAAAGTAGGGGGAGTACCAGCCCTTGTTCCTGTCCGCTACAGGTACCGGTTCTATGGCACCTTTCTCTAGCAGATCCATAATTTCCTGCAAGAGGAGCAGATCTGGAACTTTTCGGGAGCTGTTCCCCGGTGGATGACTCTGAGGGATGTGTAGAAAGGGTAGGCAGTAACCCTGGGCAACTGTCTCCAACGCCCAAGCATCTGAGGTTATAGCCTGCCATTCCATCAGATGGTGAGTTAACCTGCCCCCTACAGGTGTCTTGTGTGCAAAGGCCTCAGAGTGGTTTGGGGGCGGCTGATGCAGATGCCGAGGGTAAAGAGGCACCTGCTGCTGCTGCGGTCTTAGTACCTTTGACCCGTCCACCTCGGGTGGATCTTCTTTGGCCCCTTTGAGCCGGCTGTCCTCTGCCTTTTCCGAATGCGGAATAATAGCGAAAGGATTTTCCTCTCCCAGAGGTTCCTGAGGGGCGAAAAGGAGTTTGGCGGATAGCAGCTCCTAAAGATTTTGCTGCTGCTTTAGAAGTCTGTAACATTTCCAGACTGTCATCAGCCTTTTTTCTGAATAACGAAGAGCCGTCAAAGGGCATATTCAAAAGTCTGGCCTGTACATCTGGAGCAAAGCCAGACTTTTGCAACC
Organism: Ambystoma mexicanum; assembly: GCF_040938575.1. Lineage (NCBI taxonomy): Eukaryota > Metazoa > Chordata > Amphibia > Caudata > Ambystomatidae > Ambystoma > Ambystoma mexicanum. Next base: position 789,415,577 of record NC_090941.1, read on the forward strand.
ACGCATGCCTGCGGATTGTTGTACTATCCATGGCCCAGCTGACACTGTCAGCGGAATCAATGCCTGTTTGAAGAGACTCACACATGGCATCTTTGCCATCTTGAATGATGTTAAGGAAGGCTTCCTTCTCCTCTCCATCGGGTATGCAGTCAGCCGCTGATGAAGCACACTCCCATGATGTGTGACTGAACCTGGCGAGCGTACAGGTGGCGTTGATGGATTTCAACGCCATACTACAGGCAGAGAAGACTTTCTTTGCCATGGAGTCGTACCTCTTGTTGGGGAGAATTCTCTGTTTAGGCTGAATTTCCTAACCTAGTGAGTCCCCCAGCAGCTTTGCTGGATTTTTGGGGTTTATTTTTTTTTTCTTCTGCCAAGAGTGAGACTCTTTTACCCTCACTCTTGGGCATGATTTGAGTGTGCTTCTTTAAACCTAGAAGTGTTTAATGGGCTATGGGGTCTTTAACTCCATAGGGCTTCATGTGTTTTTGTGATGTGTGTTACACAGCACCCTCAGTGCAGTGACACAGGGGTGTCATAGTGACCCCCCAGTATAGACTCCATACCCTGGGACTGACTACTGTCTCCCAGGGCATGTAAAGTCACCATTGACTTTACTAGCCTTAAATTCTGAACAGAACCAGTACAAACCATCATATTGTGGATGTACTGGCTGGAGCAATTCGATTGCCCCAGGGTCTGTTAGTCGAGGGGGCACGTCTCCGTCCCCCCTGATCGAGTTTTGGCTGGTGGCAGTGAATACTACTTTTTATATTCAACCGCGAATATTTTCCTATGGGATTTCCCATTGTTTTAGGCTACTATCTTTATTTAATTATTTACGGTAGCCTCGAACATACCGCTGGTTTATTTAATTAATATTAATTCTCCGGTTGGTGTTTTTTGACAAAACTTGATTCTAAAATGGCGTTTGTGTTCTCTTCTGTGACTCCAACCCAAGTCGAGCCCTTTGTTCCACTTTTTGGCGGGCTTCTCCACAGAAACCCTCCAAAGTGGTGCCACTCTGTCTGGGGTACTTAGGAGGGGTGGAGGGAAATTTAGGCACCCTGGACTGAGTTGCCTAGGCAACTCAGGTCACACTCCATCCTGATTGGCCCAAGTGGTGAGCCGGCCGGCTCACCACTCAGCATGTTTGAGCGACAGCTAGGCTGAGTGAATGGGGGTTTGCTGCATGAAAGCAAAGGGGCTTTGGGGACTGGAACTTGAGAAGTCGCCACAGGACCTAAGAATCCGACGAGGGAGAAGCTGAGCCGACCTGCCACGACACCACTACCGGTGGAGCCCTGCTGGACTGCCTCACCACTTTTCCCAACGACAGAGGAGATCTCCCGCCGGAGAGTCTCCTTCCTTTGACTGGTGGGGATAACCAGTTTCACCGTCTTTTCGCTTTCCCGATGTACCTCGTGGCCGCCTTGCCCGTGCCAAGCACCCCGGCAACCGGGATACCACGTTTTACCACAACCGCGAAACAAAGGTACCACCTTTAACCGGAAAACTCTGCGGCTGGTTTCTGCCCTGGTAGTGCAACGACCTTCATCTTTCCTCCAAGTCGAGATCTTCTCTTCCCCGGGACGACGACGCAACTTGCACCCACTACCAGGAACAAATGCCACCGCTGGAGGATCCTTCCCACTTAAGGTACTGTGTCCCACCTGGCTTCCCTTGCTACCAACTGTATGGGGTAGATTTAGCCCCCGGCTTTCGAACCTGGGTTAGCCTGGGACACCCTGGCTAAACTTTCCTAAGCCTCTCTAAACTCTTTTTGAACCCTCTGCAAGACTTTCTAAGCCTAGTGTAACTGTGTGATCTTGGGCGCATTTGTGCTCTGCTCTCTCTAAGAGTGGGCCCAGCCTTTGGACTTTGGCTCACCAGTGACTTTTGCTCTTCTGCCTTGCTTATAGTGTTCCTGAATCTTAGAGTGGTGTATCTTTCCATATTCTGTCTTTTTCCCTCCCTTTCTCACAAACTTATTGGAGTGCAATCTAGTTGAGCGCTCACCTCTGTATGAAAATACGTGGTGTTTTATCTGATAAGGAAAAAGGGGTGTATATATTACAATAGTAACTGTGTTTAGAATATTTTTCAATAAGAGTGCTGGAGTGTTTCAACTGTGTGTTTTTAAATAAATAATTATATACTTTGATACCAAAGCTCTGGTCAGTGTTTGCTTGTATTATTGTATCTGAGTGCCTATTGTGTATACTTTGCATACTGCCTAACTCTTCTTGAGGGAAGTCTGACTGCTCAGCCACAGCTACCAGGTAAATCTGGGTGGTACAGACTGCTACCAAGTGGGTTTACTGCCAACACTGTAGTCTTAAATCTTTTGCAGTGGTCCCTAAGGGAACTGCAAAGGTTTCTGCCTAACACCTCTTGTCATCCCTGTCCTGTGGGACAGTAGGGTAAGCAGTCCTACTGCTGGATGAAGTTGCCGCTTGAACCACCAGGCTCTCTGGGGTCGGGTGTTTTGACAGGTATTCAGGGTCAGCAGCCACTACCCTATACTTTGTCGACAGTCTTTTATTGACTGCTGGGATGACTTCGGGAGTCTCCCAATTGGAAGCAATTTTTCTTTGTAGGGCTGCATGGAAGGGGACCACCGGGTCCTCCTGTGGGCCTTTGTCCAATATATTCGTTAGATCATTCTGTTGGAAAACAGGTGAAGGCGCAGACCAACCCATAAACTCAATTATTCTTGCCAACAGGGTTCTATATGGTGTTTCTGCATGTTCCCCTGGGTCTGGCTTTACAAATTCCACTTCTGGGGAAGTGTCAAGTCCACTGGCCTCATGAAGTGAGTCCTGTAGTTCCTTCAGCCTCCTTTCTTCAGCGGTGAAATACTCTGCAGCAGGCAGTGAGGATCTCTGTAAACCAAAAGTTTCTTGGTCAGAGTCTTCTCTTTCTTCATAAATTGAAGAAAGAGCAGGGTATTCTCTCTGAAATGGAGTAAAGCCCATCTCTAGGGCTGAAGGAGCCAAACTCGTTGTTATCGGACGAGAAAATGTCGACGTCGTCGACGCCGATGTAACCGGCCTCGAAGGCGCCGAAAATGGCGTCGAAAAAACTGGAAGGGGCCTCGAAGATTTCGAGAGGATCGGGATCCTACTCGAGGGCATCGACGACAGTCTCAGCGGCGTGCCGGAGGCCCTTGAAAACACTGTTGGCTGTGGAGCCTTGGTCCTCTCTTTCATCGGCGTCGACGTCGACGATGGCGTCGAGTCGATCGACCGATGCGTCGAGGAACCCTTCGACAACGGCGTCGATGGCGCGACCCGTGCATCGAGGGAATCTTCGACGACGGCGTCGAAGACGGTGCCTTCTTACCCGATGGCTCATGGCGCTCTCGGGTGGAATGTTTCGCCGGGTGCTGCGACTCGCGGCGTTTTGATTTTTTGGGTTTTTCACCCGGGGTATCACCCTCAGCTGTCTTCGAGGGGGTTGAGGCCGCGTTCTCGAAGACGCTTAACATTTTCTTTCTGAATTCCTCCCACTCGGTTTGAGAACTGTGTTTGGTGGGACAGGAAACTCTTTCTGGGGACACCGGAGACGAGGAATGGGACCTTCGACGTCTCTTTTTTGAGTGTCTAGATCTCGACGAATGGTGGGAGCTGCTTCGAGATCTAGAATGGGAGTGTTTTCGACGGCGAGGAGACGAATGCCTCGACCGACGAAACCTTCGAGGAGGTTTTGGCTGACTTACCTCTCTCGAGCTTCCCCTTTCGCTCCTTCAGGGCTTTCGCCGTCATGGACATACAGTCCTCACACTCCGAACAATGGTGCTCGGACCCCAAGCACCATAAACAGACCCGGTGTGGATCCGTTATTGACATTTTTTTACCGCAGTCTTGACATTTCTTGATGCCGGATCATGGCGTCGTCGGTTCATATGAAGAAGCCATCGAGAACGATAAGGAATATTCGTCGAATTAGATATAGATAAACTGACTGAACTGAACAACGACGTTCCGAGGCCCCACGAAGCGCAGAAAAATGGAACTGAGCAACGGACGCAGCGCGTGTCTATTTATGGGCATGGTGACGTCGGCGCCGATACGGTGGCCGTCGAGGGACATCGACTCGGCGGACGTCGACGCGCAGCGCCCTCTACAGAGAAAAGTTTCCGAGGCCAGCAAGCTGGAAACGTATATCAAAGATAAGGAATATGTCGGAGGACACAATCCCTTCGAAAGGCTTTTGACATGGTGTCTTGGAAATATACCTGTGACTATGGGTATAGGGCCAAACATGATAGCGTATATTAAGTTGCTGTACGCTTCCCCGGTGGCTAGGGTCCGAGTTAACTCCCAGACGTCTGCTCTGTTCCCTCTTTCTAGAAGCACCCGACAGGGATGCCCGTTCTCTCCGATCTTATTCGCCCTGGCAATAGAGCCAATGGCCGACTATATCAGGGAGCGGCACGCACGCAAAGGGATAAGGCTGAAAGCCGCCCCAGAGATTGTCTCGCTATACGCGGACGATGTGTTACTTTTCGTGAGAGACCCAGCTGTTCACCTAGAACCGTTCTTACGCGATATCACGCGTATAGGTACATACTCCGAGTTCACTATAAACTACACTAAATCTGAGATTTTCCCTCTTACAGGCTCCACGATACAACCCGTTACTGAGTACCCGCTACGTTGGTCCCCGAAGGGGATTAGATACTTGGGGGCCGAGGTATCCCGGACCAGGGATACACTACTCGCAGACAACTATCGGGCTGTGGCGGAGCAAGCTGAGGCCAAAATTGCGCGCTGGCGCGCCCTTCCACTGTCACTAGCTGGTAGACTCTCACTGGTGAAGATGATCTTGCTCCCCAAGTTACTATACATTTTTGGTAATGTCCCCGTCTGGCCAGGTAGGAGATACTTTGCGAACCTGCACAAATTGCTTGCACAATTCCTATGGCATTCTGGCGCGGTGCGCAAGAAGTGGTCGGACATGTGTCTGCCCTATGACAGAGGGGGCTTCACAGCCCCGGACCTGCTAAGATACTGGACGGCATCACAGGCACAGTTCGCATCATACTGGTACCCTGGGCCCCCCACCCCGTCCTCATGTCAAGCTGGAGGTGTTGACAGTGGCGGGCACTAATGTAATGTCTCTGATTCTGAACAAAAAGTATGAGCCGGATTCGCCCATTGATCCGGTCCGGTCCATGGGACAGGCCAGGGGCCAGCTGTTTGAAACCTGTGACGAACAACACCCATATTACAAGTGGCTCCCCGCCTGGAACCTTTCCGGGCTGGAACCCCCGCATGACATCGCCGTGGCGCGACACTGGGAGGCGCTGGGATACCGTGCCCTCACTGATTTTTACCCAGAAGGGCAGTTCATAACACCGCAGACGTGGAAGCCGGGGCATTCTGGTTCCGTTATGGAGCTACTGCAGTTCTACATGCTCCGCGCTGCCTTCCGCAGCGCGTGGCCTGACTTTCCTGTTGAGCCCCGGGACTCCCCTGGAATTGCCTACATCGCTAATTCGGGTGGCGCCCGAGGGGTGGTTTCTTCGTTATATAAACCGTTACTGACTGCCGCCCCTCCCCAACCATCCAGGGCTCGAGAGGACTGGGCCTCTGAGCTGGAGGTGGAACTCACCAACCAACTGTGGGAAAAGATGTGCTCTCATAACAGTAGGGTGTCCCTAAATTTTCTTTACCGCACCATACAATATAAATTGCTCAACAGGCTGTATTATACTCCATGTAAAATTTCAAGGTTTGTACACTCTGATCCACGGCACTGTCCTCGCTGCGGTGCGGAGGGTGCCGACCACCTACACATGTTTTGGACCTGTCCAGAGCTGGCCACATTCTGGTGTAAGATCATAGAGACATTGTCTGCAATCACTGACTCTGTTGTCGATCTCGACCCGATGGGGGTCCTGTTTTGGGGTGTGGGGCCCTGGCGAGCCTAGAGATGTGGTTAAGTTCCTGAATGTGAGCTGTGTAGTGGCCAAGAAGTGTGTTTTGGAGAGTTGGAAGAGCTCGACCCCCCCTACATATCAAAAATGGCTGAATCTGCTTACGTGGTCTCGAAACTGCGAGGAAGAATTCCTGGGCATTCTCCCGATCCGTTCCCGTCCCCATAATATTTGGTCTGCCTTCAACAGCTACCTGAATAGCTTAAATGACACTTCCCCGTTCGCTGTTTGAGACGTTGGTGACCCATGATATGTTATTAATTGACCTCTGTTGCCTTACTTTTGCATATAAGTCCTTGTATCCATGTATATGTGTACCAAATTTGTTCTTACTGCTCCGATGTATGTGTGTATGCTATCTGCCTCTGTCAACAAAAATAAAAGTTAAAAAAAAAAAAAGTATGACTCGTTTAGAGATGTATTCGAAGACAAGTTACATCTATTGAAAGATTGTGCCACAGACCGGATACCAGATACGTCAGTTCCTTTTGGTAGAATGTTTTCATCGTCTCTTCCTGAGAAGGAAACCCTTAAGGAATAGCTCACCAACAATCTACAAAATGGTCTTATAAGGAAGTCACAGTCTGCGGCTGGAGCCTCTCTAGTCTTCATCCCGAAGAAAGGTACTAAAGAATTAAGACCATGTATTGATTATCGAGGTCTAAATGCCATCACCATTAGGGATGGTATTCCATACCACTTCTCAAAGATTTTCTCGACGCGGTAGAAGGAGCAACAGTCTTTACCAAGTTAGACTTGCGAGGCGCCTACCATCTGCTATGTATCCGTGTGGTAGATGAATGGAAGACCGTCTTCAGAACGCCTTTGAGGCACTTCGAATATGCTTGGGAGGCGAGGGGTTAGTCGCCTTTCAAGCTTGCACTTGTTTTGGTCTGCCACACCGTAGGATATTGCCCAGACTGGCCTAGGACATAATGTTTTCGGAAACGATGGAGCATAGTTTAAGCTGGGGGTGGAGTGGGGAGTGGGGATTGTTTATTCAAGCTTGGTTAAATGTGGTTTGGAGGAGTAGGGGGGAGTATGGTTTGAGCACTGTTAGGTGGGTTCTCTCCCATGGTTATGCGTTATTTATGGTTGAATATGTGTAAGAGGAGACGTTATATTGGAGTGGTGAGCATAGCAATGATGGCCATGCTCGCAGTGCATTTTTGTGTATGTTTAACGTGATAAAATGCCAAATAAATAAATACCCTAATATCAATGCTTTATTTGTTCCGATGGCAGATTTTCAGGCCACACCAGAGGTCACACTCCAGAGGCCAAATGTGCACTTGGCAAGGGTGCAAGTAGCACTGACTGCTCTCAAAGCCAGACTGCCCAACACAAAGACCTTTAGGCTGATGACATCCTGCTTCTTGCTCTCTCACTCCGAGGAAAATATCATGGACTTCAAACCTGCCAAAGAAGTCTGCACCTCCGAACTCTCTGGCCAAGGATGTGTGGAAAGGAAGCCATGATCCGAGGGGGCCGCGTACAGCTTCTTGTCAAGGTCTTAATCCACAGCAAAGAACAATGCTGGCTTCTCCCAAGCTGTTAACAGAGGTGCTGCTATTGTTGAACAGAAACAGGATCTCCGGTGGAACACCCTTGTCGAAGATGTCTACGGTCACAGTGAACCTTAAGACCAGTGTGGGCAGACAATTCCAGTGTCTCCACAACTTTAGCAATGATCTTCTGGAAGGAACAAGGAGGTCTGCCAGAGAGAGGTGTAGGAAGAGTCTTCAGCTCTAGGGACGTAAAGCTAGAGGCCTCCTGTAGCTCTATGGACAGAACTATAGATCCTCTCCTTCACCAACTCCTCAGAGAAGTCCTCAGTGCCACCCAAGAATTGGGGTTCCAGCCCAAAAGGGAAGGAATCCCTCCCTCATTGAAGTTCTTGGATACCTCTGAACGGAAATTCTAAAAGTGGGGCGTACCCCTACGAAGCGCTGGCATTGACAGCACCAAAGCAAATGGGCCCTGTGAAAAGCACTCAAAACCAGAGGGCAGAACCGCATGGTTCCACGGTAGAGCAGTGCCCACCACTGCAGCGAAACCTGAGCCAGCAGGCATGTGGTTTGCAGTTCAAACTGGGACATTAGCAAGCTAAGTGAAGAGCATTGGGTTCTGTGGCAGGAACCGAAGCTACCAACATTTTGGCAAAGATGTCGAGCATCTGCTGCCTGAAATTCCTCCACTTCTCTTGAGTAGAGGTTTGCATGGGAAACTTTAACAGCAACAAAGGAGCCGAGTCCTCGGAGGTAACCCTGGAGCAGGAGTGGCAACGCTGCTTCTTAGCGGACGATATGTTTCTGGGGAAATGGAGCCACTTACTAGGTTTCTTCTTGTCCTTTGAGACAGGAGAATGTTCCTCCACAGGCTCTTCCACCACAGCATTTTCAACTCTGCACACAGTAATTTGGAAGTCATTATCTTACATCCCTTGCAGTGATAGATGAGGGGCTTGGCACAACGCTCCATTAGGGCCTTAGAGTGGATAGACTATCAGGAAACCCAATCCCCTGTGTTGTGCTCCTCTACAAGTCAATAGAGACATGGCCTGTGGGTGTCCGAAACTTGCCTGTCACAGTTCAAGCAGTCCTTGAACACAGAGACCTAAGGAAGGAGAGCAAGCCATAATGCAAGGAAACTAGCAAAGCTACGTGATGCTTCAGAAACGTATTGAGTGTGCAGAAAAAAGAAACTGAGGTCATGGGGTGTGCAACTCGATATATACTGGCCCCAACGTCATGTTCAGTGCTTAGGCATGCAGCACTGTTAGGTGGAGCCAACATAGAACTGTGCTGCATCCCCTGATGGATAAAAAAGTTTCAGAAGACAACAGGTGCTATGGATGAAGAATCAGTGCGAAGGAGTCCATTAGAACGTACCAATTGTCAAGATGGATTTCAATAGGTGTATACATGTTCATTGGAAACCAAAGAAACATCACAAATGAATGGTAAATATTTCTGAAAGTGCAGATGTTTAACAACAGAAAACTGTATGATAAATATTAAACACAGGGCAAGACAAACCTTAAATCGGTCCAAGACTGCTGCCAATCTTCTGAACAGATCTTCTGCCTTGCTAAAAACAGTGATACATCCGTCGGCATTTCTTTCCGTCATAACAATAAAGATTGGTTCTTCTCCAGATTCACTGACTCCTTTAAATTGGTTTGGAATGGAAATAAACTTTTTCATCTCTCTGTAATATTTGGCTCGGACCTCTTCAAATGGAGGCTTAAATTGCAATCTTCCTTGTCTGAAATATACAGAGCAAATTGTCAATTGTGACCTTTCAAAAACCAATTATTTGGAAATAACATTGTTAAATTATAAAGGTTCATCTCACTTGAATGTTATATCAATGTTTATTTCCACTAAGTTTTCATTCAATGCTTCCAAGCCCATTTGATACTGATGTTCAAGTGCTTTATAAAGCTGATGGTTCCAATGCTGTCTCCAAGCACGCATATCACCTGACCGGAAGCCCTATGAAGCAACAACAAACGTTTGTCAGAGGCATTATGCAGAAGTTATCAAAATATACCTCATAGAAATGGGAAGAAAATAAAACAAAAAAACTTAAACTAATGTAATGTTTCGTTTTTGATATGTTTTCAGACAATGGTTAAATGCTCAGGTGACCTACGCCTAGTTGCACTTCAACAATCACCATATGTGTATTAGTGGAAAAACGTCTAAAGTTGGCATTCCCAACAACTGTAAAGTAAAAACACTAAGTACAAAGGCAACAACATTTTAATTCCATTACATGACAGATGTAACCTTGACTTGCAGAATATCACCACAACACAAGCCTAACTTTAAATAAAATGAAGCTCGTGCATATGCTATAGTTAAAGCGAATGTTGTGAGGTAGTGGTTCATTGTGACTAAAGGTGTCATTTTAATGTGCTGGAATTTAGATTGTTTTATCTTTGGACTAAGTGTTTGCACCTAAACATCAGCATTCTAAACTTTTTAGCATTTCACCTTTTCGAACGGTCATAAACTTTAACTCTGGTTTACAAATATGTTTTTGCACCACTGATTTTTTTCCTTTTTTGTGTTTGACAGTGTGCGTTTGTATGTGTCTCAGTGTTCTAGAGAGAGAGGGAGCAAACTGAGGAGCTGCAATCCATGAAAGTTGTGCCCTATGGACCCTTGACCGAATGGCCACATCTACACTACCCTCATTCCCCTACAACGTCACTGTCGAACACAGGTATATGATTGGTGGGTTCTTACCAATAGGTTTGTAAATTTAAGACCATCATGTGATCAATAACTTGGTGAGGCCAACTCTGCTTTGAATAGACAATAGACTTCCCCTTTAAACCAGACGCCACCTTTAAATCAGACGCCATCGCACACACAAGCTGCACTCCCGAACTTGTACTAAATTTATTGGGATCACCTCTGCTCCTTCTATCCAAATCACAAGTTCCAGACACGTCTCCCCTCGATCTCCTCCCAACCCCTGGTGCTCAGGGATGACATGACCAGGGCACTGCTTTAGGGTCTAAATTCTGAGGATTTGTTGGCTTAAATTGTGTGTCTAGGGGTAATTCAGATGGGGTGTCCCCATGGTGAGTGCAGTAGTGTTCTAAATATTTGCCTGGCTCTTTGGCATCACAGAGCATAGTGCCCTATTCTCATGAATTTGTGCTTCAAAGAACACATTTCTTCCTGCTCTTCTAGCAACTAACATTCTGTTTCCACCATGTTCAGGCCGGGCAGCTGGATACAATTAGCGCTTATCTGAGCACCATGGGTCCCTAAAACCTTGGCTTCTCTCCTGGGGAACGGGAAAGGGGATTTGTTTTGGAGCTACACTACCAGAGCTGCAGCTCCACACCAATGCCTGCATTCTCTTTTGTTCATTGTTTGCTAGACCTTAACATCCAAAATGGCGACACCTCTGCCAAGTTAACACACTGACCTCGCTTCTACCACACTACAGTGCTGACTCCATCCTACGCTCATTTGAATCCTTCACATATATCAAGCTACCATTCGTTATTCTAGTTACATCAACTAAATACTGGGTCTATAATGCTGCCCTATCTATGACCTCTGCAACCACAACATTAAAAGAATGTGTTGCAGGCATAATAGAAATGGATTTCCATGCAATTCACCTGCCTTTTGCACCTGCTAAAAAGCTGTGGGATCCCTTGGGAATCCATTGTAAATGATGTCTGCAATTAATGTATGCCAGGCGACATTTCCATTTCCCTACCAGTCAGTAATAGCAAGGATTAAAGGTGATTTCACCCACTTTTAAGAGCTGTGTAGATATAGTTGGATCTAGAGCTGCGCCAGGATTATGGATAGTCAAAACAAGATAGTTTTATTAAATACGTTTATTGAGTGTCCATCAACAGTCATTTGTTACTGTATTTTAGTTCTAAGTAACGTTTAAGCCTCATTAGCACCCGGGTTGGGGGAACCAGCCCATCAGCTGGTTAGGAATGCAGGCTTGAACCACTGGTACAAGCCTGTGTTCCAAGCCGCTTGACGGCCAGCTCTCCCGCCGCTATCTCCCCCTTGCTGCCCCCACCCTCCGCCCCATTTTTTAAAATTCCTCCCCCCACCCTCCTACTTACCTTATTGCGTCGCGTGGCTGCTGCAGCTGCTGCATCCACTCCTTCCCATCGCCTCCCGCAGGCCACCATGAAAAGGGAAGAGGAGCTCCCGTAAGGAGCCCCGCCTCCCCTTTACATGGCGGCCATCCGCCATGTAAAGGATTTTCCTTCCACCAGAGAGACGTTGCGCGCGTCCCATTGTAGGAAGGAAAATCTTTTTTTTAGCACCACGGGTTACCGCTTTGGCAACCCGGGGTGCTAGTGGCCTTCATCCCCCATTCCAGCCCCTGGAACGGGGGATGAACACCACATTAGAGACCTATTTTGTGAGTCAACATTAACCTGATAGTGGCATGTGCAAATCATTCTCCCTTTCCCTGGCTTTATCAAGGCGTTTTAACACTCACACAAAAACAATATTAACATGAAAAACCAGTGTACTAGTTCCAATTAAATTGCCATCAATGTGTTCTTAATAAATTGTTACTTCACAATTTATAAGCATTATCCAAGCATTTAGAAGTTTTTGCCAGATTTGTTGTTCATGTACATATTTATACATTTGCTTGGGCAGTCATAAGATCCTTTTACGGTATTGGTATTTACTTTTTTTTCATTATTAGGTGCTTTGACTTTATTAAATCTTTCACCACAAAAACACAAGAAAAAGCAAACATAAGCATAGACAGACATTGGGGGATGGGTGTCCTAACGAAACATAACAGTGCTTAAGGATCACTTTCGTTATTCCGTCATATTATTAATCTCAATTAATCCATTTTGATTAGTTGATTACTTTAGTTAGAAAATTGACCAGTGCAATACTCATTGCCATCCTTTCCCCCTGCATAAACACTGTCCACCATTCCTCCAAGGTCAATGTCTTCAGCTCTTTGACAAAAATTCCCAAGATCTGGTTTCTAATAGTCATTAATCCTTTACACCAGAGTAGCAGATGTTTAAGGGTTTCTTTTGCTTGTAGATAGAACATTAAGTGTTGGATATAGGTTGAATCAAAATCTCATGTACTGGACTCTATGGAAGTTGTTTGGGCACCTTATCAGATATTTAGGCAAGGTGTTGTAAGTTCTATAGATCTGAGTACTTTGGGAGTATAATTTGAATCTACTTGCTCTCGTGTTTTTATCCAGTCGTTTTTCCACATCTTGGTTTTCACCAATATTGGGTTGGCTAGCAAAATCTCCTCAGAGGACGCTAAGTCTGCTAGGAGTTTATTACAGTTCTCTTGCCAGCCCATCAGGCATAGATCGGACTCAATGGAGAGTGCTCTTCTCACCAAAGCAAAGCCTCTTGTAGGAGTCCCCAGTCTGCATTTCCGATAGAGTTACACATTTTTCCAGTTGACCAATGCCATCAAGGACGATAGGCATAGGATCTTCTTCCAAAATAGACTTTCAAGTGACAGCCATGTTTTGATGGGGAAAGTAAAAATAAGCTTTAGCCCTTTACATTAGAATCGGGACTACCTTCATTTTATAGAAGGTGGTCACTGGCATGATGGAGAATTTGCGTACTTCCTTTGCAAAATTCTTTCTTGTGATGCCAAGGCTTTCGCTTTGTTTCTCAACATAATGGTTCTCAGTGTATCTCTCAAGGAGATGTTTAAACAATTCCCCAGGTATTTAAAGAGATTGACTCTGGAAAGTCTTTCTTTGCCCATGCACCATGATTTCTCATTTGATTTTCTTCCTTTAGCGGGGTGCACAATCATTATTTTTGATTTTCCACATTTACACCTTTAGACCATTCTTCTGTACGTATGAGTGTAATGTAATGCATGCATGTAGTGTTTGGTCGATTAACACCAAATCATCTGCATACAGTAAGTGGTCCAATGGCACCCACTTGATGTTTGGGGGAAAACTCCTTCCATTTGACAAATGTTCCGGCAAGTCTGAGATGAATAGGGTAAACAAAACCAGAGCCAGGGGCCAGCCCTGTTTCAATCCTCTTGATGTGGCAACAGTTGATGACAATTCCCCCCGCCCCCCGGTGCAGCCTTACTTTCATCAATGTTTCTGAATATAGGTCCCCTATTGCTTCCAAGATGTCAGTTGGACACCCCATCTTTCCAATTTGGCCATAGCAAAAGTATTTCTATGTAATCAAAGGCCGGTGACAGATCGATGAAAGCCAGATAGATTTACTGGTTCTTCTTGCTTGCTCTTTTTTTTTTTTTTTTTTTAGAGGTTGACCGGAAAGACATTTAGCATGGTTCCCATCTCTTTCACAAACCCAGATTTCCATAGGTCGAAATGTCCCATTTCTCGCGACCATGTTTCTAGGCCACTCAAGATTAGCTTGGCAAATATTTTCCCAGCTACGTCCAGTAGGTCGATAGGTCTGTACTTTCCCGGAACTGACCTGTCTCCCTTCTTGAATATTTGACGACAACAGATGTCTTCCATGAGCCAGGGACTTGACTGATTTTCTTAATTTGCGAAAACAATAACGCCAGGAACCTCGACCATAAGGCAACTGCTTGAGCTGGCTTGGCACCTCTACCTCATCCACCATGAGGAAACCTTCTTTGGCCCCTTTGACAGGCCAGTCCTCTCGCCCTTTCAACTGAGGAGTAGTAGCGAAAAGATCTACCCTTCCAAGGTTGGTCCCTAGGACAAAAAAGGCTGAGGTTGCCCAACAGTGGCACCTAAATACTTGGCTGCCGCCTTGAAGGTCTGCAACTTCTCAAAGCTCTCGTCAGCCTTGCTGCCAAAAAAGATGAGACCCGTCAAAAGGCATGTTGAGAAGCCTTGACTGCACATCTGGTGCAAAACCCGACTTCCTCAACTGCGCATATCTGCGCATCACGGTGCTGGTAGCCATGGATGTGCTTACACTAGCTGCAGTATACAATCCCGACTGAAGGTCCTCACAATTAGCTTCTTTGCCATCCTTAACAATAGCCAAGAAGACACCCCTTTCTTCCCCTAAGGAATATGCTCTGCCGCCATATATATGCAATCCAACAGAGTATACGAAAATGTTGCCAGGGCACAGGTGGAGTTGGCCGATTTCAATGCCATGCTCCCTGCTGAAAATACCTTTCTCGCCCGTCCATCTACACGCTTGTCATCCCTATTAGGATGGTAGGGTACCCTGCCTGTTTTGAAGTTGCTGTAGTCACCTGCACCACCAGACTCTCTGGAGTGGGGTGTTATGACAGGTAGTCAGGGTCACTACTGGAGGAGCACTATTTTATTGTCAGATTCTTATTAATTGTCGGATTGGTCTCCGAAGGTTCCCACTTTGAAGCCACCCTCTTTTGTAATGCCATATGGAAGGGCAAAACAGGGTCCTTCTGAGGACCTGTATCCAAAATATCGGTTAGATCGTCCTGTTCATAAGGGAGTGGTGGTCCGCTCGACATGTTCACCAAGCTCAGGCCTACCGAACTCCAGCTCGGGTGAAGTATCAACTCCACTCGCAGACTGTAAATTGTCATATAGATCTTTAATCCTGGACTCCTCTGATATCATGTGTAAACATAAGGAAATCAGATCAACTACCCATTTCTCAATCCGTCCTTTTACCGAGACTTAGGTGAGGTATTACTTCTCTTCCACATGAATTATAAAGAGATGAGATTTCCATGGCACTAAATAGTATTCAATCACATGTATTTTTATTCAATCAAAAACAGTCTAAAAAAGATTTTTTAAAAACAGATGAAGAACCACCATCTTCAAATAGTACAAATTCATTTCATAACAACAAATGTTTTTGTGTGAGGTTAGTAGGTGACAGAACCACTGTTTTTTCTTCAACAATTGATTTGCTAGTTTATATAATAAACAATTTTTTTAAGATACATCTACATATATACATATGTTTCGGCCTTTCTCAAAAAAACTTTAGAAACCATCTCTGGCGTCATAGTTTGAACATTTGGCCATCTTCAGGAAAGGAATATGTTTATTTTTCAGCTATCGTCTCACAAAAACTATGAGATCGGAATAGTGTGATCGGATTTCTGAACTTCAATTATTTTTCTTTTCGACAAACTTTACTTCTTGTCTTGAAACCACTTCTAGTTCTCCAGATAACACATTTTGGATTTTACTCAATTTTCCAATCTGTCCTCTTTTGTTGGTCTGGTTGTGTACGTCTTCCCAATTTTTTGGTAGGTTCTTGTTTTCTTGATAAGCTGTATTGGGTTTTTCTCCTGGACAAATGTTGAAAGGAAGGTGATCAGCTTGTCAATGGCTTGATAACCGCTAATAATAATGATAATGGGTGCTCTACCGACAAGGCCTGAAGTTCGCTTACACACCCTGCCGAAGTCACCTCAATCAGAAAAGCCTTTTTCCATGAAATAATTTCAAGTCTGCCAGGTTTATGACAGAGCAGTAAGGACCACATTCAGATCCCACCTGGCATGCGGGTTACGCACAGGTGGATATAGATGCAAAAGACCTGCAAAATGCCTTTTAATGACAGGGTTCGTCAATGAAAATGAGCAGGAGCCCGTGGACAGGTAAGCGGCAATAACCGACAAGTAAGTCGTATAGGACCAGACATGCATGCCCGAAGCTGCAGGATGAGAAATGAAAGACAGGACCGTATCGATGACAGCTTCTCTGGGGTCAAGCTTTTTAGCTAAACACCAGTGACAAAAACTGAGCCAGTTGTTCCTATACCGAGACCTGGTCGAAGGTTTTCTAGCCGCTTGGATAATATGCATATTATCAGCGGACAGATTGAAAACTCTCTAGAGATTTGAACTCAGGCACCAGGCCGCCAAGCTGAATGATTGTGGGGAGGGGTGCCACATCTGCTGATCGCTCTGGTGAAGCAGGTCGGGAATCAGCGGAAGCATGATCGGAGAGCAGACTGACAGATGCTGAAGCTCCGAAAACCAGAATCTGGCTGGCCACCACAGGGCTATCAACAGGAGAGTGCAATTCAACGTGTTCCTGAGCTTGCATAGCGCCCGGTAAATCAGAGGAAGAGGCGGGAAGGCGTAAGCCCTCATGTTGTGCCACGGAATCTCGAGAGCACCCCCAGGAGAGAAGCACAGAGCCCGTTCCTGGAAGCATAAAGAGGAAGTTTCTTGTTCAATGACATCGCAAAGAGGTCCACTTCTGGAGTGCCCCAATGGCGAAAAAGTTCGGAGAGGATGTCAGTGTTCAGCTCCCCCTCGTAGCTGACCACCGTTCGCCGGCTGAGAGAGTCTGCCGTTCCATTCAGCTGACCCGGAATGTGTACCGCCAACAGCCAAACACCATGCTGAATGGCCCATTCCCAAATCTGAATGGCTAGATCTACAAGGGGAGGTGACCTGGTACCTCCCTGCTTGTTGACGTACAACATGGATACTGCATTGTCCGTGCAGATGAGGACCACCTTGTTCACAATCCCTGGCTTTAAAGATTTGAGCGCCAGGAAAATCGCCAAAAGTTCCAGATAATTTATGTGAAATTGTCTGTCCTGCGGAGACCACTGGTCGAAAACCTGAAGATGATCCATCGTAGCGCTCCACCCAATAAGGGAGGAATCTGTCATAATTGTCACCTGAGGTGAGGGCTCCTGAAAGGGCGCACCCACCGACAGACTGCTGGAAGAAGACCACCAAAGGAGATCTGTCCTCATGTAGGGTGGAACCGGGATCATTTTGGTGTCCGGATCCACTGCCTGGAGCCAGGAGCTCCGAAGACACAACTGTGTAAGTCGCATCTTCAGACGTGCCAGAGGGAGAGCAAGCACGCACAAGGCCATGAGGCCCAGAAGCCTCTAGAACATCCAGGCGGACATTTTTTCCGACTGAATGAAGACCTGACACGTGGTTAACAGATCTGCCATCCTGTCCACCGTCAAGTACACTCTGCAGTCGATCATGTTATAACGGAAACCCAGGAATATCAGGTCCTGAGAGATCGTCATGGAGGATTTCCACCAGTTCACCGACAGCCCAAGACAGAACAGGAGCTGAAGGAGAGACGGAAGATTGCTCAGGCTTTCTCTGGACAAGGACTGTGCAGAAGCCAGTCATCCAAATATGGATACACATGAATACCCTGTGGCCTTAAAAAAGCTGCAATGACTGACAACATCTTTGTGAAGACACGCGGCGCAGAGCTGAGACCAAAAGGGAGCACTCGAAACTGATAGTGCTCCTCTCCCAGAGAGAACCGCAGATATTTCCGATGCGGCCTCCAAATCAGGATATGGATAAAAGCATCCTGGGAGGTCCACAACGCTGAGCCAGTCACCCTTCTGAAGAGAGGACTTTATTTGGCAGGGCGTAATCATCTTGAATTTATCTTGGGGAAGAGAAAGGCTGAACTGGGAAAGGTCTAAAATGGTGCGCAGACCAGCCTGGTTGGGTTTTGGCACCGTGAACAGACAAGAGTAGAATCCCTCCCCTCGTTCCCCTAGGGGAACGGGTTCTATCGCTCTGAGATCTAAAGGTTTATGGACCTCGGCCTTAAGGGAGGGCCTCCCAAACTGCTCAAAGGGAGGATTGAAGGGTGGGGTAAGGGGAAGGGGCAAGCGGAAGCCCCCCTAACGATGGACAAAACCCACCGGTCATCAGTGACCGTTTTTGCACACCTCCAGGTGAGACGAGATTCGTCCTCCCACCGGAGTCTCGTGCGAGCGCCAAAAAATATCATTTTGCAGACTTTTCAGCGCAGAGACTACCTGTCCCTGAAGTGGAGACTGAAGACCGAGATAAAAACCGATCTCGTTGCTGTCTCCGACGGGAATCATCTCTCGGCGGGTCAGACTTACGAGACCTGCGGTCCTGGAACCCTCTGAAGCGTGAGGAGGACCAAGGCTGGAAGCCAGATCTCTGAGCGTTGACTGGAGCCTTCACTAGCACCTACAGACTTGGCAGTTTGCGTGCTGGCCTTGGTCTTGGTGAGCTGGTCATCCGTCGAAGAATGAAACAGCTCTTTGCCATCAAAAGGCAGGTCCAGAACTTTATCTTGGACCTCCTTCGAAAACGCTGTTGCGAGAAGCCAAGCTTGACGAGAGGTGTCCACCCCCAGCATGAGGCCTCGAGCCGAAGTGTCGACATGGTGCGCAGCAGCCTCCAGCATATCCTGCGCCAACATCTTGGCGTCTGACAGACCGCCCTTGAAGCCTTCCAATTTGTCTGCCGGAATGAACTCTTGGAAGTCAGCCAATTCTCTCCACAGTTTCATATTTGCCGCTGCTAAAATGAGCTCTGTGTTAGCCTGACGCAAATGCAGCGCAGAGTTAGCAAAAATCCTCTTGCTCAAGGAATCGAGCAATTTGACTTCCTTGGACAGAACCTGGGCCGCAGCTGCGGAAGTCGCAGAAGCCGGCTTAGATTGCAGAGTGGCGGCCGCTACCACCATCGAGGACGGATGCGGACATGATGCCAAGGCTACTCCCTTGGAGGTGCGACGCATTTAACAGGCATCAATCCTTTTATTTATGTGTAGCCCAGTATGGGGTTTATCCCAGACCTGGCGGGCCTCGGGCAGGACGTCCCTCTCAAGGAACAGGCCGGTGCGCTCCTGTGGAGACAAGATTAGCGCCCCTGATAGCACCCCTTCCTGCGGAGCGGGTGCCTCAGGCACTGGTATGTCCAGGAGTGACATGTCTAGTACACGGTCATGAAATGCTCTGACTGAGCGGGGCTTGTCTTCATTATCCTGGTCTGCCAAGGGGTCGGACAGGAACTGTCGGGGCAGGTAGTGGAGTCTGAGGGCAGATTTCTCTAAAGAGGCCCTTAAAGTACTCTCTCATGGGATCAGAGTGAATTAGACTCTGAAATTTCCCAAAAAAGGCATCCTCTGCTGAGACCTTAGGCGCTGGAGTGGTCAGAGGCCTCTCATGAGGATCATAACCCCACAAACGCAGTGAAGAGGACTGCCAAGAGGGCTCGCCACCCACCGGGTCTACATAGACCAATGGGGCAGATGTAGGAGGAAGCGAGACCGAATGTGGTAGTGGCATCCGAGCACGCCAGTCATAGGAAGGGCGGAACGGGTTCACACTGTTGCGTGGAAAAGGCTGTCCACCAAAAGGAAGGTTCCCAGCACCCACCGACGATAGCGTCAGTGTGAGGGAAGAATACAAAATGGCTGTTGTAGACCACACAGGAACGCCTGCCATTTTGTTAACCTCTGAGGAGAACTGCGTCACATACGATGAGGCAGTTGACTCCACAGACTGGTCAGGGGACTTGACTGAGATTTTAGCCTTGACAAAAGGAACCTCAGCAGAGCCAGTACTATAGGGCCTTGGATGTTTACTGGACATCCTATACCCTCAATTAGTCTCCAAAGGAGGAACCTCGGCAAAGCCGGTAACAGGAGTTATGGTCGACAACCTCTCCCTGTGCCCCCTCAACAGAACCGGTAACACTGCGAGTGCGGGAAAGATGAGGAATCCACCTCGCAGACAAGACCTTAACAGGCCTCTCAGTTCTGTAGGTACACAACTTAGCCTCGTGAAGAGGAACCTTGGAACAGCGTCCGGTCTTAATAGCTCACCCGAGAGGGGACTCGAACCGTGGTTCGGTACAGAAAGCCTCAACAGAGGCCTCAGGGCGCACCCCGGTGTCTGTGCGGGAAGCTCCTAACAAGGAGACCTCGGAGCGAACTCCGGTACCCAACGCCTCAGCACGACTAGGCTGGCTATTAGCACCTGATTGGTGAACTTCGGATCGTTATCCGGTACAGGTAGGCCCCTCGTGGAAACGCTCGGAAAAAACCCTGGTACGCCTATTAGGCCTGAGAGGCACCTCAGGGATGACCCCGGTAGTAGAGCTTATGAAGCCCCTCCCGAACCTGGACGACCCCGGGAAGGAGTCCTCTGGCCGAGGTGCCCTGAAAAGTAAAGAACTTACCGGGCGTCTCTTCTTTCCGTCAATGAAGAGTTGGAAAATGCGATGGAGGAACCTTCTGGAAGATTTCCTCCCACCTACGAAGACGACACTAAAGTGCCCGGACCAAAAGGGAGTCACAGAGGAAACACAAGTCCCAACGGTGATCCGGTCCCAGACACTCCAAACAGAATGGGGATCCACCCTAGCGAAGCGACGCTTGCATGAGGAACAATGGAAAATCCCAGACGCTCCGGCATGGACGAAGGACAACGCAACCTCAGAACCTGAGCAGGAGAGAAAGACAATGGGAAAGAAAAAAGGTCTTCCCGGTGATGCTAGTGTGTCCAGCCCCGACCACGCAGAGAAAAGGATTGAAGGTCGATGCGCGGGCCGGAGCTAAGGAGGGGGGGGGGGGGGATTTACGGCTGTGTGCGGTACCCCGCGTAAGAGAGAAGGACATATTTTCAATTTGATGCTTTTGTACAAAAGTGCTCCAGTCCCGTCCGAACGGAACGCATTGTCCCAAAAGTATGGAGGAAAGGGGACGGGACGTAGGAGTAATAGATCAACAGGCCATAGAAGGTGCTGTACAGGATTGCAAGGAAATAAAAGCGCAAACTTTCTCCCAATTTAAAAGTAAAGTTGTAGAGAAGGAAAGAGAACAAGGAGATAATGGTCATTCCATACAGAAGCAATCTGTAACGGATAAACCTCAGAAACTGAAAATAGAAAGTTTTCCATCAAATAGCTCAATTTTAGCGACAGAAAGGGTATAGCCAATTAGACAATGATTACAAATCTTGTTAAATCGTCCCTAATGGAGTTCATTTCAGGGCTAACCTCATTTGGTATTTTATCTAACATAGGAACTAACTCAAATAGGATTGGGCAGCCAGGAGAAAATGAAATCGGGAACGGAAATGTAGGAGTGAAATGTGGTTCCGAATTACCTGGTTGGCATAAAAAATGGAAAGATCAAGGAGTGGAACAAGAATTTGGTCCATCTTCATTAAAAGAAAACCCTAATTTACCAAACCACGTAAACGACAGTGATCTTCGAAATGTGCAATGGCGCAAATCTAAACATCCTGAACTACCAAGTATCCTCCTATATAAACTCTGATCAGGGGGGACCCCCCTCCCTTCACAGAGGCAGAGTCCTATCCTTAATGACTGAAATCCCAGGTCTGAGGTTAGTATCAACGGCAGATATAAAATTGATCGATTTCATGCATCTGGACAGACTGGATCACGTGAGATTGGTTCTAAACACTAAGAGTGTGTTTGAGGCAATCCTCTGGAAATACGAACAATTTAACAGGATGGGTTACAATGTCCTTATCTTTAGCAAAGGATTAGGGACTGGAAGAGGTAGTGAGGAGAATTTCAATAAAACAAACCCTCACAAGCAAATTGAGGAGGAATTAAATAACAAGAGATCTGATTTTCTGGGGAAGATGATAAAGGGTGGAGTAGGCTGGCACTATCGTTAAGGGAATCAATTTCCTAAATCAAGTCATTACACCAAAAACCCTAACCCTAGTTCAAATTCAAGGAAATTCCTGTCATGGAATTCCACAGGTCACAGAAATCTTCAGACCTCGGAGCGATTGTGTGAAAAATTGAAACTATTTAGTCTGCTATGCATCCAGGAATCCTGGATGACATCAAATCTCCAATTAGACAGGTATGAAACCATACACAAGAGTTCGAGGAAGACCATCTGGAGGTTTATTCATAGCAGTAAAGAATGAACCGGGAATCAAAATGATGGATTCCATAGATATTACCAATGGAGCCAAGACGGTAATTTTAAATATCAAATTGGAACCAGCTACATCGACTGTACTGGTAATAAACATATATTGGAACCCTCTAGGAGATCTGTTCGACTTTATAACAACAAAAAAATGAATGTCTCTTAAAAATGATGCTCAAATTTAAGAAATTCTTTTTGCCAAATGGGGTTTGCATCATGTAAATGGCCTCTCCACTATTATTAATAGAGCGAATACTTGGTTGTTAGGAAATAAAAGCTCCTGCATAGACCACATGTTTATGTCAACAAACTTGTTTGACCGATGTATATATTTTGAGGTGGTGAACTCTGATCTAAGTGATCATAAATTTCTCCAAGTGGAGATGGCAGGAGACTTGGGGGTAAATAATATGTGCAATATGGGGATTATTCCAATACTAAATTCCCAACGCAAACAAATTAGATGGCATGAGGGAAACGTGGAGAAATTTAATGCAATATTTGTCAAAGACCATCAAAATAGCCCTTGGGCGAAAAGGCAACTAACATTTACTGTTGATAATTTTCCAGTCTGCTTAGACTCATTATTATCCAACTTCCTTAAATCTTCACAATCTAACATAAGAAAACCCCCAAGATCCCATGTCTTTGACCCAGTAGTGAGACAGGTTACAAAATCAACTAAATAGAAAGATCAGGTCAATTATGAAAGGCAGAGGAAACCCAGACCAAAAGTCCAGAAAAATTCATAAACAGAAACAAGCCTGGACAAAAATTGGTTAAGATCATGCAAAGGGATAATGCTACAAGCAGACAATGAATCTATGCTTAAAACTCTGAAAGATACTTCGGGAAGACAATTATGGACATTAATAAATAAATTGGAATGCCAACAGGGCACTTTTCTATCAAATAGAATCTCAGAGGAGACCTGGACTATACACTTTCACAGTTTATATGCTGGGAAATTTGCCTTTTCAAAAGAACTCTCAGAAATCAAAGAACATACATGGGAATGTAGATTCATGATCTCAGATATAGAAACACAGATAAAATCCTCCAACCAATCAAGGGGTTGTGGACCAAATGGTCTATCTAATACAAATCTTAAAGCAAATCCAGAAATTTGGCGAAAGCTTTGTACCTGCTTTTTTCGGGTTGTGAGGTTGAAGCGTCCCCATCTAATAATCCCCATTAGATTACCGGCCCATAGCAATCATGAATCCAGATTCCACATTTTTTTGCAGGATTGATTCTTAAAAATATTGTAGCGTGGGCAGAATCAAATAACATCCTTTCTAAAAAAACAATTCGGATTCAAGAAGGGAATGGGTATGCAAACTGGAGGTCTGATCCTAAATCTCTTAGTGGAAAGGGCAAGTAAAAGAACTGCAACTCCAATATACATAGCTGCGATTGACCTTTCCCTTGCCTTTGACAAGGTTGATAAGATACTTTTGTGGACTAAGCTTCTAAATTTGGGATTACCTCCAGAGATTTTGGCAGTTTTAATTCATCTTCATGAAGGTTTCACAGTACAGGTTTGATTAAACACAGAGGGACTACTATCCTGCCCAATAAAAACCTCGAATAGATTACACCAAGGTTGTCTATTCGGGCCAACACTGTTTAATCTTTGTTTCAGGTTCAGGCAGGTTACTGGATGAAGCGTCTCTAATCTCGCCTAAAATAGAGGGAATTAAGATAAAATGGTGCTCATATGCTGACGACTTCCTGTTAATTGATGGTACCCCTATAGGCCTACAGAGAAAAATCTCGGCATTGGAAAAATATACGAAAGAAAATGGATTGACAATAAATGAGACAAAGTAGGTAATAATGTGCTTGACACATAACAAAAAAAAATCCATAAACTTAAATGGAGGATAAACAAAGTACATTTTCTACGTACGAGATCAATGCGTTATTTGGGTTATCCTATTTTTTACACACAGAATGTCTTATTTATATAGGAATCAAGTACTGGACAGAGCATCTAACTCAATACTGCAGCTGAAAAAGGTAACAAATAAGTACTGTAGGTATTCATTAACTCCATTGATAAAGTTTTATAACTTAAAAATTATTCTGAAATTAATATATGGACTAGAATTGTTGCTGACTTTTTCTTCGTTATTTCTTAATAGTCTGGAATCTAAAATTGTGAGAAATATTATTCATCATCCTCAACGTATTTAAGTTTTTGAAAGATTTGTCATCAATCCTGAGAATGTTGATATGGATGCTTTATGGTCTGAAATGTTACATGGGACATCAGTTCCCCAAAAAATGGCGATAGTTAGGTTTTTAACTAAAGTTTGCGGTGTGATACCCCCTACTGGTCACTAGAACATTGTTTGAAAAAAGATAACTGTTTATTAAGTTGAACCACCATTATGATTGAATTATATTTTCATTTTGTACTTTTGTAAATAATCAAGTGATAAGTAAGTTTTTAACTGTTTTGTATTTTATTGAAAATAATTTTGTAAAGGTTTTGTTAAACCAAATGCAAATAACATTTTTAACAAAAGTAGTATAGTGATGATTTTATGATCCGCTATTCCGATGGGGCCCACTTTTACCACCCTAACCTTCCCCAGGAGGGCTGCAGTCACCCATATATAATCTATCCTAGATTGTGTACCATGCACACTCGAGAGGAATGTGTAGCCTTCTTCATCCCCCTTCATTTCACGGTGCACGTCTCTTAAGCCAAGCCGTGCCATTATATCCCGCAAGTCTGCCGTCGCTACTCCCCCACCTCCCCCTGCTGCCTCTCTTCTCCCTGATCTATCCCGTTCCCTGTCCCAGGCAATATTGAAGTCTCCCATCAGAACCACTTGGCCCCTCGCGCTTTCTTCCAGTAGCCCTGTGAATAGCTTCAGAAATGTTTCCTGCCCCGTGTTGGGAGCGTACACCACCGCTATTGTGTATGTGTGGTCCCTACAGGTTCCACGTACTATTATGTATCTGCCTTCCTTATCTAGTATGATTCCGGTTTCCCTGAAGTTCACAGTGTTCCTGATGGCCAGTGCCACCCCCCCCTGTTTTGGACACCCCTGACGCTTGGTAGATTTGGTAAAATCCACGCAGCCTTAACCGTGCCTGGTCTTTGGGCAGGAGGTGCGTCTCTTGCAGCCCCAGAATGGCTGGTCCCTCCTTCCTTGTGAACCTCTCCAACATTTTCCTTTTTAGGGGGGAAATGAGTCTCCTGACATTATGAGTCACCCACTTGAAGGATGTGCCTTGTGCTGCTGCTATTTTGGGGACCCCTCCTCCCTTGGTCCTCCCCCGCTCCCTTGCCCCTTTATCTCTTGAACGCTCCTGACCCCCCTCTGCAGTTTCTCCTCTGATTTGTCTTGCTACCCCCCTCTGCTCTTGTTAGCCCCCCTTCCTTGTCCTGCCCCCCTTCTCACCCTCCTCACTGCCCCCCCACTCCCTGTTGGGAGTGCCCTCTCTCCTCCCCTCTCTTTCTCTCCCCCCCCGGGTCTCTTCACCCTTACCAACTTCATGATGTTTGCTGCCCTCGGCCCCCTGCCCTTGTGTTCACCTTAGTGTCCACCACCCCTTTGTCATTTCACCTTTTCAGGGTTTTCCTCCATTGGCCGTCTCTTTCTGCATTCACCTCCTCGCCTCCACCCCTTCCAGATGGGCCTCGTAGTGTAGTTCTCTTCCGGCTTTCTCTGACATTCATCCATTCCCAAGGTCTGGGTGTCGGTCGGGTATCCGTTTCTAGTGATCTCTCCGGTCTCCCTATTCCAAGTCCAATTGCATGAGATCATTCACTTCTTGTAGGGTGGTTATTCTTTTCTGCGACCCTGCCCACTCGAAAAGGACGCCGAAGGGGAAGGTCCACTTATATCGATTCCCCGATCACTGAGAATTGTAAGAATTGTGCTAATTTGATGACGCTTCACCAAGGTGCTGTTGGCTAGGTCCAGATACAGCTCAATTCTTTGCCATTTGTGTTCTACTGGCTCTCGCTGTCTGGCGGCCCTTAGTACTGCTTCCTTCTGTCCATATCTCGTAAAAGCGGCGAGTACGTCCCTTGGTCTAGCGTTTGGGCCCTTGTTGATACCTCCCACTCTGTGGACCCTATCCAGCTCCACCGAGTCTGAGGTCGTTTCTCCTAGTAGTTCGTCAAAAATGTCCTGCATGTCATGATCACTGCTTCCAAGGAGTCAGGAACAGCCCAACGTCCTTGGAAGCAGGCCCCTAACCGTTATCTTAGGCACCAGCCGGTCCCCACTGGGACCTTTTGGACCTTGTCCTGGCGCCGGTGGCACCAGGCTCATCAAAGCCATCGGTCCCGGCACTGGAAGCGCCGGGCTCATAATATGTATGAGGATGCGTGGGTGGACTTACCTGCAGAAGACCATGATATGATATGATATGGCATTTGTAACGCGCCTATACACAGGTGCTTACTTACCAGCCACATAGGAATCCTCTGTGAACAGGAACTACTTTCTTACCTGGGTGGGGCAAGCTCCACTCCCTGGATACAACACGGGAACTCTTCTGGAACTGGAACTCTTTTCTTACCTAGGCGGGGCCGTGGAGGAAGACGCCTCATCACTCCAAGGCTATTTAAACCACACCCGATTGAACAAACGTGCTTCGCGTTATTCTGCATCTGCAGCAGAACGCTCACTGAGTCTGTTCCAGCCTTTCTTCCTTCCGATCCTGACCCTGCAAGAACAATACTTACCACTCCTGTATCCAGTATTCAGCAGCACCTGCAAAGACAAAAAACAACAGGTTAGCACGGCAACCTTTACACGCAGCGCTTTCCTCACCTGATCCATCGGCAGCAAACATTTCTTCACGCTGCACCTCCGCCTGTGAAGACAAAAGCATTGTTATTACTTACCGGCACTCCGCGAATTCCGGATTTCTTCAACGCTGCAACCCAGCATCTGAAAGACAAACGAAGAGACATTAGACAGGTATTTACTCACGTCCATCGCGCTCGCCACAATAGAACGCCTGCAAATACTCCGGCGTTTTCCAGCATCTCTTCAGCACGAACTCACAGCTGCAAGGGAAAAGAGACAGTTAGAGCGCTTGCATTTACTTACGCATTTCCAAGCGCTTCATTCCAAGGCTCTGGCGCCAACTTCGGCTCTCTTCACACCATCTCCTATCTCAAGAGCCCTGCAAGACAAATAGGAAAAAGCATTATACAGAGTCCTGTTCTATATTAACGTGCCCACGCACCTAAAGACTATAAGGACTAAAAAGGTGTCCAGAAACTCACCGCTCGTGCAGTTAACGACAGTAGCGATCCTCCGATGTCAAGAGGCCTATGTTTCACCAGTGAAGGAACTGGCAACGGCACCCTGCACCAGACGCAGATGGAGAGTCCAGCATTCACCTATCTAAGGTGAGCACGTTGACCTAGGGGCTCTACGGAGAAACTAGGAAGAGAGAGAGAGAGAGGGACATTCAACAACCCAGATCATTAACCCCCATATTCTTTCACCTGCAGAAATCTCACTCTTCGAGTTCGACACACAGTGCGAAGAGGTTCGGCCCCAGAAGCAAATCGAGTCCTGCACATCACTTTTCGGGTCACAGACACCTTCCTGCCAAGACCAGCGCCTCCGTGGGAATCAGGTGAGCGTTACACTGCAAGGCCCCTTTCAGCTCTCTGTCTGCCACCGTTTCCGACAGTAGTTTCAGCCTTATGTTGACTCTGGATCTGTTTTCCATGTCCTCCATCCTAAGTTCCAAGTTTCTTGTTGCTGTATCTAGTCTTTCGATCGCCTCACTATTTGCCATCATTTTCCTGTCCACTTCCTGCAGGCCCTTTTCCAGGAGGTCCGTTCTCTCTCTTTGCTGCCCCAACTCCTGGTTCATCTCAGCCATGGCCAGGTTGATGTCCGATATAATCAGCTGAATTTGATCCTGGAATGTCTTTGCCAAGTTAGACTGCAGTGCAAGCATTTCTCCATGGAGGTCCTGGCGCGACATTGGAGTGGTTGGATCCCCCTCCTCTGGGGAGCTGCGGCCTGCCATCTCTTCTTGGGAGCACTTTTGGGCTTTGTTTGCTTCTCTGGGCTGACACATTGTTGGGAGTGTTCTGGGGTTACCCCCCTATGCCTGCCTGCCTTTATTCTCCCTGCTTTTGTTTTTGGTTACCATATCTAGGGTAGCTCGATGCTGTGTGTTTCGCTGCCCTGCCCTGCTTTGGGTATCTCGGCCTTGTCCTCTTGTGTTCCGGTGGGGCGCCCTTGTCGGAGCTGAGGGGATGCGGGGGGTGGACTCTCCTTCTCCCTGCTTCTTTCTGGCTGAACTTGTGGCAGTTATGTCTTCTGTGTTTCCCCATTCTTGAGTGTGGGTCTCCCCCTGTCTTGTGCCTTTATTCTGCCCTTTCCTTCTCTCCCGTAGGCTGTCTCACTTTTTGTCCCGTGTGCGAGTCAGGCTGCAGTGTTTGGGGCCCCGTAAGGGGTGCTGCCTTCGCCTTTTCCGATACCCCCTCCTCTCTTCTGTGATGGACCCTGACTCCTCGAGCTCCCGTCTTGTTCCTCGCTACCAATTTGTTCCTTGAGGGGTCTTACTCCCTGCGGGAGGAGCTTTGTGTTAGCCCAGCTGGTCTCCCAATTATCCTGCTCCCCGTCTCCTCTCGCCCCTGGTGTATGTGAGAGGGAGGGGGGGTGATTTTTCGTCCTGATTCGAGTCCACAACTCCATTCCGCAGTGGCTTGGACCCCCCCCATCCTCAGCCTCGTGGCTCGGCCCTGTTCCCCCACGGCTGAGGGGCTGCGTCCAATGGGGATCCGGGAAGGAAGGCCGTCTCTGCGGCCGCACATGTAGTTTTGTGAGGCCCCTCGCTCCTTCAGGTCCCTGCGGGTGGGTGCCTCTCTTCCTTAGTTCTCTCCCTCTCTCTGGTTGTGTCTGAGGGTTGTTCAGGGCCTTAGCGGGGTTCGTGCTGCCCCTGTCCTTGGTCCCCTTGCCAGTCCCCTGTGCATTTTCCTTCCTTTTCTCCCTAAGCACAGTCCCTTCTTGCCCCTGTATACATTGGGGGGGGGAGGCTAGGCTTTAGCGCTGCCTTTATAGCCCCTCATCTCGGTAGCCTAGCACTCCTTCCTCTGTTCAGAGGGGTGGACTTGTCCTCCCCAGCTTGCGGGGTTCTCACCCCAGGGTTCCTGTGTGTATTGGGGGTTGCCTCCATCCCTCTGTCCCTGACCCCTGTTGGGCACCTCACTTCTAAATGCCCTGCGGGGGGATGCCCTCCACTTCTGGGTTCTCCCTCCCTCTGGTGGTATTTACGAGCGTGTCCGATGCCCCGGGGGTAGCCTCACCTGTTGTGCTGTTCTCTCGTAGTGTCCACCGCTCCGTTGCTGGCCGGCTGCTCCACAGCCCCAATGCTACTGCCTGCTCTTCAGGTTTGGTTCCCCTCGTCGGGCGGGCCTCTCACCTTCTGGGCAGCTCCCTGCCTCGGCCTGGTCTCCGCTGTCTTTCTCTCTCGCCTGGCCCCCTGTACTTCTCTTACCCTCTCCTTTACCATCTGCGATGGGGTTCCACTCAAGTCAATCGGGTCTCCGCAGCTCTACTTGGCCTCTGGTTGTCCAGAGCCTCCCACGGGGGTCCGAGCCACCCTCTGTGCCTGCGTACCGCGCAGTGCTCCTCCGGCCAACGTTCTATTCTTGGAGTCGCTGGTTCACCCTTGTGGGTCGCTCCTCTTCGCTTGTCTGGTGGCCGATGGGCCGCTCTCCTCAACGGGTCAGCTTTCCTTCACGCCGGCCCCTCCTGGTGTTGTGGTGACGTTGGGGTGCTGCCGCCTCTTCCTCAGCTCAGCCACTTACTTTCCCTCGTGGCTCTCCGCTCTTACGCTCCCCTTCACAGGGCCCGCAGTCTGCGTCCCTGCCCCCTGCCGTCCCGTGTCTCAGGCCGGCCATGTTCCTCCTCTCGCCTATGCTCCACACTCACTCCTCCTTTCCCAGAACCTTGTCGGAGCTATTCCTGTTAGGCAGAAACCTGTGCAGTTCCCTTAGGGAACACTGCAAAAGATTTAGGTCTACAGGTGTTAGCAGTAAACCGACTTGGTAGCAGTCTGTACCACCCAGATTTACCTGGTAGCTGTGGCTGAGCAGTCAGACGTCTCTCAAGAAGAGTAAGGCAGTATGCAAAGTATACACAATAGGCACTCAGATACACCAATACAAGCAAACACTGACCAGAGCTTTGGTATCAAAGTATATCATTATTTATTTAAAAACACACTGTTTGAAACACTCCAGCACTCTTGTTGAAAAATATTCTAAACACAGTTACTATTGTAATATATACACCCCTTTTTCCTTATCAGATAAGTCACAGTAAAACACCACTTGTTTTCATACAGAGATGAGCGCTTAACTAGATGGCACTCCAATAAGTTTGTGAGAAAGGGAGGGAAAAAGACAGAATATGGAAAGGTACACCACTCTAAGGTTCAGGAACACTGTTAGCAAGGCGGAAGAGCAAAAGTCACTGGTGAGCCAAAGTCCAAAGGCTGGGCCCACTCTTAGAGAGAGCAGAGCACAAATGCGCCCAAGATCACACAGTTACACTAGGCTTAGAAAGTCTTGCAGAGGGTTCAAAAAGAGTTGAGAGGCTTAGGAAAGTTTAGCCAGGGTGTCCCAGGCTAACCCAGGTTCGAAAGCCGGGGGCTAAATCTACCCCGTACAGTCGGTAGCAAGGGAAGCCAGGCGGGACACGGTACCTTAAGTGGGAAGGATCCTCCAGCGGTGGCAGTTGTTCCTGGCAGTGGGTGCAAATTGCGTCGTCGTCCAGGGGAAGAGAAGATCTCGACTTGGAGGAAAGATGAAGGTCGTTGCACTACCAGGGAAGAAACCAGCCGAGGAGTTTTCCGGTTAAAGGTGGTACCTTTGTTCGCGGTCGTGGTAAAAAGTGGTATCCCGGTTGCTGGGGTGCCTGGCACAGGCAAGGCGGCCACGAGGTACGTCGGGAAGGCGAAAAGACGGTGAAACTGGTGATCCCCACCAGTCAAAGGAAGAAGACTCTCCGGCGGGAGATCTCCTCTGTCATTGGGAAAAGTGGTGAGACGGTCCAGCAGGGCTCCACCGGTGGTGGCGTCGTGGCAGGTCGACTCAGCTTCTCCCTCGTCGGATTCTTAGGTCCTGTGGCGACTTCTGAATTTCCAGTCCCCAAAGCCCTGCTTTTATGCAGAAAACCCCCATTCACTCAGCCTAGCTGTCACTCAAACATGCCGGCCGGCTCACCACTTGGGCCAATCAGGACGGAGTGCGACTTGAGTTGCCTAGGCAACTCAGTCCAGGGTGCCTAAATCCCCCCCCGCCCCTCCAAAGTACCCCAGACAGAGAGGCACCACTTTGGAGGGCTTCTGTGGAGAAGCCCACCAAAAAGTGGAACAAAGGGCTCGACTTGGGTTGGAGTCACAGAAGAGAACACAAACGCCATTTTAGAATCAAGTTTTGGCAAAAAATACCAACCGGAGAATTAATATTAATTAAATAAACCGGCGGTATGTTCGAGGCTACCGTAAATAATTAAATAAAGGTAGTAGCCTAAAACAATGGGAAATCCCATAGGAAAATATTTGCGGTTGAATATAAGGAACACATGCTCATGAATATATATGGAAAATATTCGTGGTTGAATATATGGATTCACATGCTCATGAATATTCCCTGTCGTCAGGCTGGGAATCCTCAGTAAAGAAAAATCAGTATCAGTTTTGTTTCTGATCTGTCTTTCGTGGTAGTAACCAATCACTGATCTCTGCGTCATACTGACCACAGCCAATGACTGCCATCTCCCTAAGTCCCGCCTCTGGCAGCCATCTTCAGATTTGGTAGCACGTGAAGTGGCAGTATGACCAAGTGAGGAGCCGCAGAGGGGTAGGAGGGAGGGTTCGCATGTGAATCCATGCCAGACCCATGCTGGACAACAACAGTTACAGGTAAGTAACTTGTTCCTTCTCCAGCATGGGGTCTGGCATGGATTCACATGCTCATGAATAAAAGAATACATAGCAGTACACACATGCACAACCACGGGAGGTGGCAAAGGCTCAACATTAAGCATTACATCCAAAACTCAACATTAAGCAATTCTTACCTCCTCACCAGGCTCACCTTAGGCGAAAAGGTTGCGCAGCACTGCTTGGCCGAACCCTGGACTCCTCCCTGGAATCCCGATCGACGCAGTAGAATTTCGTGAAGGTGTGTGTCGACCTCCACGTAGCAGCCCTGCAGATGTCCAGCAAGGGCACACCAGATAGGAACGCCGTGGTAGCTGTGATCGCTCTGGTGGAATGGGCTCTCAGACGGCCAGGCAGCGGTCGGTTTGCCAACCGATGACAGTACATGATACAGCCAGAGAGCCATCTGGAAATGGAAGCCTTCGAGAGAGCCTTCCCCTGATTGACAGGTCCAAAGTTCACAAAAAGTTGTGACGTCCTCCGAAAACTCTTCGTGCGGCCCACGTAGAACTTCAGAGCTCTAGCCACATCCAGCGAGTGCAAAGTCCTTTCAGCCGGTGACGAAGGCGACGGGAAGAAAACAGGCAACACCAAGGGTTCGTTGAGGTGGAAGTCCGACGGCACCTTGGGCATGAAGGAGGGGTGCGTCCTGAGCACTACCCTCGTGTCATGAAAATTCAAGTACGGGGGCTTGCAGGAAAGGGCCTGGATCTCTCCCACCCATCGTGCAGAGGTGATGACCACAAGAAACGCTGTTTTCCACGACAAGAACTTCAACGGAGCTGAGTGCAGAGGCTCGAACGGAGGTCCCATGAGCTTGATCAGCACCACGTTGAGCTCCCACGCCGGGGCCGGGGCCTTCACCGGCGGGAACGATCTGAACAGTCCCTTCATGAATTCTTTCACCAGACGATGAGACCACAAAGACGTCCGTCCCGTGGTTCTGGTGTATCGGGAGATCGCAGCAAGATGAATCTTGATGGAAGCGTGCGCCAGTCCAGCCTTGGCCAGCGTCAGCAGGTACAGCAGTACTTGAGGAGCCGTAATCCGTAGAGGGTTAATCTTCTGTGCCTGGCACCAGACAGAGAACCTCTTACATTTGTGTCCGTAGCATTTAAGAGTTGAGGACGCAGCTGGCCTTTGCAAGAACCTCTCTGCAGTCGGCCGGTATGTCGTAACCTCCAAACTCTAACGCTGCAGGAGCCAGGCCTGCAAGTTCAGCGACTTCGGGTCGTGATGGAGGATGGCGCCTCCTTCCCTGGAGAGAAGATCCGCGTCCACGGACAGCTTGATTGACGGGGACGCTGACAAGTCTGGAAGGTCCAGGAACCATATCTGCCTCGGCCACGCAGGTGCGACGAGGATCATCCTGCACCGTGACCTCTTGAGCTGGTTGATGAGCCGGATCAGCAGCGGCAATGGAGGGAACACATATAGGAACAGGCCCTCCCAGGGGAACGAGAAAGCATCACCCATGCTCCTCGGCTGGGGAAACCTGCTGGCGAACCTCCGGCACTTGGAGTTCGTCGCCGTCCACTAGATCCTGTCGTAGTTCCCACTCGTGGCACGAGCGCAGCTGTCTGTGGAGCGAGTCGGCAATGGTGTTTTTTATTCCTGCCAGATGAAACGGCACCAGAAACATCCCTTGGGCGACGGCCCAATGCCACAGATCCTGTGCCTCCCTTGGACAGGGCTGGGGATCTGGTACCGCCCTGCTTCCTGATGTAGAACATGGTGGTGGTGTTGTCGGTGAAGATCTTCACCACCTTGCCCTTGAGGGATGGAAGAAAAGACCTGAGGGCCCAAAACACTGCACGGAGTTCCAGGACGTTGATATGGAGGGACTTCTCCGTCGGCAGCCAAAGGCCCCTCGCGTGCAGATGGTGGCCCGGGGTCTGGAAGTCCATGCCCGCCGTCAGATGCGCGCGGGTGCCCCGCCACCGGATCGCTCGTCGGAAGCTCTTGTTGAGTGTGATTCTGTCCTCGAAGCTGCCCGTCGTATGGATCCAGCGAGCGTCCAGGAACTCCTGTAACGGGCGCATACGAAGCTTGCACAGACGGATGAGATAAATGCAAGAAGACATCATTCCGAGGAGGGACTTGATGGACCTCACCCTGGCCGCGTCCGCAACCAGCATCCGCTGCACCTTGCTCAAGATGGCCCTCGTCCTTTCCTCCGACGGAGAGGCCAGAAGCGCCACTGTGTTGAGCTTTGCTCCCAGAAACAGTGCGTCTTGCGCGGGCACCAGGTGGGACTTGGCGTAGTTTATGGAGAATCCCAGGTCCGTGAGTAGTTGGACGGTCCTCGCTGTGTGCTCCGCGGCGAGTTCCTTTGTCTTTGCTCGGATGAGCCAGTCGTCCAGGTAGGGGTAGACGTGGATCCCCTCCAGGCGCAGCCGCGCTGCCACCGGTGCGAGGCACTTGGTGAACACCCTGGGTGCCGACCTCAATCCGAAGGGAAGGGCTCTGAACTGGTAGTGACACCCTTGGACCACGAATCTGAGAAACTTTCGGTGTCCCTTTAGGATGGGGATATGGAAGTAGGCATCCTCCAAATCCAACGACGACAGGAAATCCCCCTCCTCCAGCCGACCCAGGACGTGCTGGAGGGTGACCATCCGGAACTTCTGTGCCTTGATGAATTTGTTCAGTCGTCGTAGGTCCAGGATGGGATGCCATCCTCCTGTCTTCTTCTTCACAAGGAAGTATCTTGAGTAAACTCCGGAGCCCCGAAGCCTCTTTGGGACGATCTCGATGGCGCCTTTCTTGAGCATTGCCTTTACCTCCAAGAGAAGTTGGGGGACGTGATGTTCCTTCCTGGCCACAGGGGGAGGGGGGGCACGAGGGGGGGGGGGAAATGCGTGGGCACTTCTTTAGAAACTCGAGCGCGTGACCCTGGCCCAGGGCATCCAGCACCCAACGATCGGTGGAGGTGGACTCCCACATGCTGACGAAGTTCGCCAGCCGGCCTCCCACCGGGATGCTTCGGTGGGGGCCCGACCCGACGGCCGGTTCAGTCCTGCTTCGACGAGGCTTTGCCACCTTGTCCTCCCTGGCGACGACGGCGGGGTCCGCCCGACTTGCCTCGTCCCCTGTAGGCTTCCTGTGACGACGAACGGGCTGCTTGACGGTAGGTGGAATATCCACCGCCGGAACCTTTGGAGGCACCCTGCTTGCCTCCGGCGCTCCGAAAGGGCGGCCGTCATTGCTGGAGAACACCAAGAGCCCGGGCCGTCTCCGTGTCAGTCTTGATGGCTTGTAGGGAATCGTCCACTGTTTTCCCAAACAGGTTGCTCCCGTCGAATGGCATGTCCAAAACTCTGGTCTGCACGTCCTGCCGGAAGTCCGTTGCCTTGAGCCATCTAAGGCACACGCCGTTGCCCAACTGGCGAAAACCAGTGTCAGCGATGTCCGTCGCTATCGTAATGGTGTGGTCCGACGCCACTTCTCCTTCCTGCAAGATCTCTAGGGCCTCTGCCCTCTTGTCATCCGGTAGGAAGTCCAGCAGGGGGGCCATCTTGTACCACAACTCCCTCTCGTAGCGGGCTCCGATGGCTAAGGCGTTTGCAGCCTTAATCGTCGTCGCTGCCGATGAGATGACTCTTCGTCCCATCGTGTCCAATTTCTTTCCCTCGCCGTCCGGTGGGGAGGTTGACGTAGAGGCCGAAGCCCCCATCCGCTTTCTTCCGGGCCGCCGCGGAGACGACCGAGTCTGGGGTCGGATGTGCCCGAAGGGACAAGGGGGCCGCGTCCGGGACCCGGTACTTCTTCTCGTACCGATCCCTTCTCGCAGGTGTTGTGGATGGGTTCTTGAGGAGGGCGAGGCCCTCATCCCAGATATCGTCCAGTAGAGGTAGAGCGAGGACCGTCTTCCTCCTGGTCTCGCGCCGTTGATAAAGGAAACCTTCCTTCTTCTTCTCTTCCGGGCAGAGCTGGAAAAGCTCGGATGCCCTGGCGATCATGGCATGAAACGATCCAATCTCGTCGGGCGGGGAGGAGGTGACGACGGAAGATCCTCGTCGTAAACCTCGTCGTCTGTACCCGTCGCGGCCGTGTCTGTCCCCGTATCATCCCCACGGGTCGTGGACGGGGAGGAGGGCTGAGCAGGGCGCGATAGTTGAAAAGGAGGTGGAGGATGAATCCTTCTTCTCTTAGGAGGGCTCCCAGAAGGGCCTGGCTCCGGGTCCCCCGTCGGGAGCGGTTCCTCCATTGGTGGTAACGGCAATCTCGTCCTTATCTTCGAGCATAAGGACTGTATAGCCAACAAAATGGCCGCCGAGTTGTCTTGTGGCACTGGTTGAGGGGATTCCGACGGGCGGTCAGGAGCCTCGTCGGCACCCTCGACGTTCTCGTCGTCTCCTACGTCGGGATCCCTCCCGACGGGCTGGTCTTCTTCCACGCCAATGCCGTGGCTTAAGACTTCGATCAGCTCCTCTTCAGAGGTTGAGGCCGAATCCACGACGACCTCCTGACCCCCCTTTTTCTTCTCCGTCGGAGGTTTCACGGGGGTCCTGTCGATGGGCTTGAAAGAGGACTCCCTCCGCGGTGGCAGGGAGACTCTGAGCCCCGAAGTCGCCTCCACTGGTGTAGCCTCCACAGGCTGAGCCAGGGCCACCGCGACTGTCTCGATAGAGGCCTTGGCAGGGTGGATCAAGGCTTTCACCACCTTAGGTGCGCTCACCGCCTTCTCCTTGGGGGGAGGGTCACCGCCTCGCTTCCCCTCCGATGGGGCCTGTTAGGGAGAATTCTCTGGTTAGGCTGAATTTCCCTACCTAGTGAGTCCCCCAGCAGCTTTGCTGGATTTCTGGGGTTTAATTTTTTTCTCCTGCCAAGAGTGAGACTCTTTTACCCTCACTCTTGGACATGTTGAAGTGTGTTTTCTTGGTTAAACCTTGTGTTGAATGGGCTATGGGGT
Source organism: Ambystoma mexicanum (assembly GCF_040938575.1). NCBI lineage: Eukaryota > Metazoa > Chordata > Amphibia > Caudata > Ambystomatidae > Ambystoma > Ambystoma mexicanum. The sequence continues at coordinate 789,452,569 of NC_090941.1, forward strand.
CTTTTACTCCATAGGGCCTCATGTATTTTTGTGATGTGGGTCACACAGCACCCTCTGTGCCGTGACCCAGGGGTGTCCTAGGGACTCCCCAACATAGACTCCATACCCTGGGACTGACTACTGTCTCCCAGGGCATGTAAAGTCACCAAAGACTTTGCTAGTCTTGAATCCTGAACAGAACCAGTACAAACCATCATATTGTGGACGTACTGGCTGGGGCAATTCGATTGCCCCAGGGTCTGTTAGTCGAGGGGGCACGTCTCCGTCCCCCCTGATCGAGTTTTGGCTGGTGGCAGTGGAAACTACTTTTTATATTCGACCGCGAATATTTCCCTATGGGATTTCCCATTGTTTTAGGCTAACACATTTAATTATTTATTTACGGTAGCCTTAAACATACCGCCGGTTTATATATTTATTTTTATAACTCCGGTTGGGACTTTTTGCCAAAACTTGATTCTAAAATGGCGTTGGTGTTCGCCTCTGTAACTCTGACCCAAAGTGGAGCCCTTTGTTCCACTTTTGGCGGGCTTCTCCACAGAAGCCCTCCAAAGTGGTGCCACTCTGTCTGGGGTACTTAGGAGGGGTGGAGGGGGATTTAGGCACCCTGGACTGAGTTACCTTGGTAACTCAAGTCGCACTCCGTCCTGATTGGCCCAAGTGGTGAGCCGCCCGGCTCACCACTTAGCATGTTTGAGTGACAGCTAGGCTGGGTGAATGGGGGTTTGCTGCATAAAAGCAGGGCTTTGGGGACTGGGACTTCAGAAGTCGCCACAGGACCAAGAATCCGACGAGGGAAGAGCTGAGCCGACCTGCTTCGACGACACCACCCGGTGGAGCCCTGCTGAACCGTCTCACCACTTTTTCCCGACGACCGAGGAGAACTCTTAACGGAGTGGCTCCTTCCCTTGACTGGTGGGGACAACCAGTTTTCGCCTTCTTTCCGTCCTTTTGAGGTATCTCGTGGCCGCCTTGCCTGTGCCAAGCACCCCGGCATCCGGAATACCACACTTTACCCCCATACCGCGAAAGTCGGTACCAACCCTTTAACCGGAGGACTCCGCGGCTGGTTTCTTCCCGGGCAGTGCTACGACCTTTCTCTTCTGCTCTTCAGCGAGATATTCTTCTCCCCTGACCGACGTCGAGCCTTGCTGTCACTGCCTGGAACAACTGCCCCCGCTGGAGGATCCTTTCCGCTTAAGGTACTGTGTTCCGCCTGGCTTCCCTTGCTACCGACTGTACGGGGTAGATTTAGTCCCCGGCTTTCGAACCTGGGAGTGCCTGGGACACTTTGGCTAAACTTTCTGAGCCACTCTAAACTCTTTTTGACTCTTTGCAAGACTTTGAATCTCTAACTAACAGTGTGATCTTGGGCACATTTTCGCTCCGGCTACTCTAAGAGTGGGCCCTGCCTAGTGACTTTTGCTCACCTGTGACTTTATTCTTCTTTAAGCCTATTGCAAGTGTTCTGGACCTTAGAGTGGTGTGTCTAACCTATTTCTGCTTTTTCTCTCCCTTTCTTGGAAACTACTAGAGTGTCATCTAACGTTAAGCACTCACCTCTGTTTTAATTAAGTGGTGTTAACCTAGAGTTGTCTAGATAGGAGAAAGGATTGAGTTTACTTTCATTATAACTGTGTTGGAGTGTTTTTACCATATTCGTTGTTAGAGTGTTTTTACTTATGTGTGTTTTTAAATAAATAACTATATTCTTTTGAAACCAAGCTCTGGTCAGTGTTTGCTTGTGCTATTGTGTTTTGGTACATATTGTGTATACTTTGCATACTGCCTAACTCTTCTTGAGAGAAGTCTGACTGCTCAGCCACAGCTACCAGGTAAATCTGGGTGGTACAGACTGCTACCAAAGGGGTTTACTGCTCTACCTGTAGTCTTAAATCTTTTGCAGTGTTCCCCAAGGGAACTGCACAGGTTTCTGCCTAACACTGGTGTACAGCGGTGGGATTTGTATTGAGTATACATTTTATTGTGCTTTAGATACCTTAGTGCAACTAACCACAAAGCTTAGCACTGAAAAAGTAAAACCTCTAACATGTCAGTTATAGAAAGCTATAGTCAAGAGTCCCTTGCAGCCAAAACTGCTGATTGTTTAAGAGTGCTCTGTAAACATAAGGATCTCCTGACTAAGGGCAAGAAAATGGAGCTGATTGAAAGATTGTTAGCTAACCAAAGTCTGGGTGATGGTTCAGAGGAGCCTACCACTCCAGCAACTGTAGATGACAGTATTGAAGTTAACATGGAGCAAAATGTTGATGTTTCTGAGGAAGAGTCAGAAGAGGAGGGTGAGGCTGTTGTAACTGTCCCCCCTAGGCCTCTGCCTGCTCTACCTGCTGTACCTACTGGACCTTTACCAGGTCCCACATTTAGTCCTCAGTACTTTGAACTGGAGAAAATGAAGCTAGAATTGGAGTATAAGAAACTTAATGCTCAAACTGACAAAGAATTAAGGCTAAGGGAAATGGAGCTCAAGTATGACTTAGAAATGAAGAAATTATCTGTTGAGAATGCTTCTCTCTCTGGCTCCTCTAGAAGTTCCAGTCCTAAAAGACCCCGGATGCCTAAAGAATTGGTTGGTATGTATGAGCCTAAGTTGGATGTGTTGGATTGGTTGTCTCTGTTTGAATATAATCATGGGCTCCAGAACATCACAGGAAATGACTTACTCACCTGGTTGTTCTCTAGGCTTCCCCCTGTTGCAACTGATGTGGTAATGGAGATGGGGGAGGAGGATAGGAAGGACTATGAATGTGTGAAACTAGCTTTGATAGCTAGGTTTGGGAAGACCCCTTCCCAGTATCTTAAGAGGTTTAGGAGCCTCAAAAAGCATGATGGTACCCCTTGGGCTACCTGGGTGAGTGAATGTTTGAAAAACTTAGAGGGATGGATTAAGGGTTACAAGGTGAACACTTATGAGGGGATGAGAAATCTCTTTATGTTGGAGTCAATTTATGATGCCTGCTCTCCTGAGCTCAGACAGCACTTGGCTGATTCACAGGAATTGGATCCTAGGAAGCTAGCTAGGGCTGCTGACTTGTGGGTTGCCAACAGGGCCACTCCCAAGGATTCTGGGGTAACTCAGAGGAAGGATGGGGAGAAACAGCCTAAAAAGGACTCCAAAGAGAATTCTAATACCTCCCATACCCAAGAGGGCCACAAACAACCAAATAACCAGGGTAAGCCCCAGGGTAAACCGAATCAGGCTAGTGTACCTTCTGGCCACAAGCCAGAAGGAGGTCAGAACAAGCCACCCTTCCAGAGAGCATTTGGACAATGCTATGTCTGTCAGGGTACTGACCATATCAAAGGAGATCCCAAGTGCAAGGGTAAACCTGCCGGGATCAGCACAGTCTCCTTAGCCTTCACTCCTGAGGATGAAGTACAGATGGCTAGTGCCCACTTTGAACTCTTTGCTGAAGAACCCTTGGGTCTTCAAGCAACTGTAAACTTAGAGCCTATGGGTCTGGTTAGTCCCCAGAATAGGGTTGTGTATAACTCCCTACCTGTTAACTCTAAGGTGTATTATGTGGACAGTGTTCTTGTCAATGGCCAGGATACTCCTGCCAGGAGAGACACTGGGGCCAGCAGAACAGTAGTGGATGAAAGCTTCTTTCAACCTGAGGATGTGGCCAAAGCACCCAAAGGTCCCACTAAGATGTCTGGAGGCCCTGTCCAAATGGTTCCTATTCTACCAGCCCTCATTCAATGTAACAACATGACAGTAAGGATCCCTGTCAGTGTTCAGACTGAGGTACCTGGGAAGGTCCTGTTAGGGAATGACCTAAGAACTCTAGGAGTAGTGTCACATACCCCCAGGCCTCCCAGTATGGAGAAGCAGAACTTAACCAAATTGGCTAGACAGGCTACCTTGAAGGACCCTTCTAAGCCTGTGGGACCCTCTACTGAGAACCCCACTACAAGCCCTGGTGTTAGTAAGTTGACCTCTAACCCAGGCACATTTCAGGATAGTATGCTAGGAACATGGGCGCCCCAACCAAGCTCCATCATTGTTCCCCTAGTCTCAGAGTCTCTGACTCCCCCTGCTTCTGAGGAAGAGGTGGATAGACCAACTAGGCCCCTATCTGGACCTGAGAGAACTGGTAATTCTCAGTGCTGGTGGAAAACCAGAAAAGAAAAGTCTAAGGCCAAAAACCTTCAGACTGTTGGACCTTCTACTGAAGACCCCAACTCAAATCCTAATATTAGGGGGGAAACTCCTAAAATAGGTAAGGGTAGATCTAAGAGGAAGGGGAAGCAGGTACATTGCCTAACCCCAACCCCTCCAACCAAGAGGCCTAAGACCCAACCTGCTCCCACAAGAGAGGTGGTGAGGAACCTTGGAGGCCCCTCTAGATCTAAGGGAATCCTTTATAAGGACCCCTTGAAAAAGCCTAACATAGGTTCAGAAGTTGTACCAACTTCTGAGGGACTGGTCAACCAGATCCCCTATAACAAAAAGACTGATGTTCCTCAAAGGGTCTGTAGGTCCGTTAGCTTGCAAAAGAAAACCTTTGAGTTCTCCATTGAACATAGGTCAAGGTGTCACCATCAAAATGCTGATGGACTCTCTAGGATGTATATCATCGACTAGAGGTATGAGGTTCATCCAGGAGTGGATTAAATCCTCCTGTCCCTTAGTCTGGGGGGGGCGAGTGTTAGGGAGAATTCTCTGGTTAGGCTGAATTTCCCTACCTAGTGAGTCCCCCAGCAGCTTTGCTGGATTTCTGGGGTTTAATTTTTTTCTCCTGCCAAGAGTGAGACTCTTTTACCCTCACTCTTGGACATGTTGAAGTGTGTTTTCTTGGTTAAACCTTGTGTTGAATGGGCTATGGGGTCTTTTACTCCATAGGGCCTCATGTATTTTTGTGATGTGGGTCACACAGCACCCTCTGTGCCGTGACCCAGGGGTGTCCTAGGGACTCCCCAACATAGACTCCATACCCTGGGACTGACTACTGTCTCCCAGGGCATGTAAAGTCACCAAAGACTTTGCTAGTCTTGAATCCTGAACAGAACCAGTACAAACCATCATATTGTGGACGTACTGGCTGGGGCAATTCGATTGCCCCAGGGTCTGTTAGTCGAGGGGGCACGTCTCCGTCCCCCCTGATCGAGTTTTGGCTGGTGGCAGTGGAAACTACTTTTTATATTCGACCGCGAATATTTCCCTATGGGATTTCCCATTGTTTTAGGCTAACACATTTAATTATTTATTTACGGTAGCCTTAAACATACCGCCGGTTTATATATTTATTTTTATAACTCCGGTTGGGACTTTTTGCCAAAACTTGATTCTAAAATGGCGTTGGTGTTCGCCTCTGTAACTCTGACCCAAAGTGGAGCCCTTTGTTCCACTTTTGGCGGGCTTCTCCACAGAAGCCCTCCAAAGTGGTGCCACTCTGTCTGGGGTACTTAGGAGGGGTGGAGGGGGATTTAGGCACCCTGGACTGAGTTACCTTGGTAACTCAAGTCGCACTCCGTCCTGATTGGCCCAAGTGGTGAGCCGCCCGGCTCACCACTTAGCATGTTTGAGTGACAGCTAGGCTGGGTGAATGGGGGTTTGCTGCATAAAAGCAGGGCTTTGGGGACTGGGACTTCAGAAGTCGCCACAGGACCAAGAATCCGACGAGGGAAGAGCTGAGCCGACCTGCTTCGACGACACCACCCGGTGGAGCCCTGCTGAACCGTCTCACCACTTTTTCCCGACGACCGAGGAGAACTCTTAACGGAGTGGCTCCTTCCCTTGACTGGTGGGGACAACCAGTTTTCGCCTTCTTTCCGTCCTTTTGAGGTATCTCGTGGCCGCCTTGCCTGTGCCAAGCACCCCGGCATCCGGAATACCACACTTTACCCCCATACCGCGAAAGTCGGTACCAACCCTTTAACCGGAGGACTCCGCGGCTGGTTTCTTCCCGGGCAGTGCTACGACCTTTCTCTTCTGCTCTTCAGCGAGATATTCTTCTCCCCTGACCGACGTCGAGCCTTGCTGTCACTGCCTGGAACAACTGCCCCCGCTGGAGGATCCTTTCCGCTTAAGGTACTGTGTTCCGCCTGGCTTCCCTTGCTACCGACTGTACGGGGTAGATTTAGTCCCCGGCTTTCGAACCTGGGAGTGCCTGGGACACTTTGGCTAAACTTTCTGAGCCACTCTAAACTCTTTTTGACTCTTTGCAAGACTTTGAATCTCTAACTAACAGTGTGATCTTGGGCACATTTTCGCTCCGGCTACTCTAAGAGTGGGCCCTGCCTAGTGACTTTTGCTCACCTGTGACTTTATTCTTCTTTAAGCCTATTGCAAGTGTTCTGGACCTTAGAGTGGTGTGTCTAACCTATTTCTGCTTTTTCTCTCCCTTTCTTGGAAACTACTAGAGTGTCATCTAACGTTAAGCACTCACCTCTGTTTTAATTAAGTGGTGTTAACCTAGAGTTGTCTAGATAGGAGAAAGGATTGAGTTTACTTTCATTATAACTGTGTTGGAGTGTTTTTACCATATTCGTTGTTAGAGTGTTTTTACTTATGTGTGTTTTTAAATAAATAACTATATTCTTTTGAAACCAAGCTCTGGTCAGTGTTTGCTTGTGCTATTGTGTTTTGGTACATATTGTGTATACTTTGCATACTGCCTAACTCTTCTTGAGAGAAGTCTGACTGCTCAGCCACAGCTACCAGGTAAATCTGGGTGGTACAGACTGCTACCAAAGGGGTTTACTGCTCTACCTGTAGTCTTAAATCTTTTGCAGTGTTCCCCAAGGGAACTGCACAGGTTTCTGCCTAACAGGGCCTTCGAGCTCGACCGGGGTCTCTCCAGGAGCTTCGCCGGGAGCTCGGCCTTCCTCTTACCCGAGCCAGAGCGTTGGCTCATGGTTGATGGCGCCGGGGAGGATGCGCCCTACCTGGCAGCCGTAGAGCCCGACCGTTCGGCGTTCCCGGTGCCAGCGGACTCGCGGTGCTTGGCCTTCTGTTGGACCCCCGTCACCGGGGCGCCCTCAAAGGTCTTAGAAGACCGCTCAAACTTCTTCTTCTTCTTCTCGCCTGACGGGCTTTTACCTTCCAGCCAGTTGGCGAGACGCAGATGGCGGTCCTTCATGGTCCGCTCCGACATATTGCCGCAAAACGCACAGTCCTTCTCCACGTGCGTCTTGTCCTCATGCAGGCAGTAGAGGCAAAGGGAGTGTTCGTCCTCCTTAAAGACATTCTGAAGCTGGCATCCAGGGCAGACCCTGAACAGCTTTCCGGGCGTCGAGCTTCCCTTCTCCTCGGCCATGACCGAGATGGGCCTGAGAAACTTCTGGAGTCCTCCAAAAGCGTGGCTCGACGAAATCTTCACCCTTGAGGGGCGTAGAGCAATCCGACACGGTTCCCCGTTGATCGGATAAAGAAACGGTGGAGCTTGAGGCTCTTTTGACCGAAAAAAGAAAGAATTTTCCTATGAAAAAGCGCGAAAACGCATTACAGCTCGAGAGCAATAGCACGAGGATCCCAACAGATAAACGTGCGGTAAAAATCTGAAGATGGCTGCCAGAGGCGGGGCTTAGGGAGATGGCATTCATTGGCTGTGGTCAGTATGATGCAGAGATCAGTGATTGGTTACTACTACGAAAGACAGATCAGAAACGAAACTGATATTGGTTTTTTCTTTACCGAGGATTCCCAGCCTGACGACGGGGAATATTCATGAGCATGTGAATCCATGCCAGACCCCATGCTGGAGAAAAAGTAGTATCCACTGCCACCAGCCAAAACTCGATCAGGGGGGACGGAGACGTGCCCCCTCGACTAACAGACCCTGGGGCAATTGAATTGCCCCAGCCAGTACGTCCACAATATGATGGTTTGTACTGGTTCTGTTCAGAATTTAAGACTAGTAAAGTCAATGGTGACTTTACATGCCCTGGGAGACAGTAGTCAGTCCCAGGGTATGGAGTCTATACTGGGGTGTCACTATGACACCCCTGTGTTACTGCACTGAGGGTGCTGTGTAACACACATCACAAAAACACATGAACACCTATGGGGTAAAAGACCCCATAGCCCATTAAGCACATCTAGATTCAAAGAAACACACTCAAATCATGCCCAAGAGTGAGGGTAAAAGAGTCTCACTCTTGGCAGGAGAAAAAAATAAACCCCAAAAATCCAGCAAAGCTGCTGGGGGACTCACTATGTTAGGAAATTCAGCCTAAACAGAGAATTCTCCCTAACAATTCCCCAGGGTTTCTCCTTCGTTTTGGAGTCTCAGCAGTTTTAATGGGGTGGTAGATCTGCTTTATTTTGCTGCAGGGCTCCAGAGCGCCGTCAACACGTCTATCTCGTGTCGGTGGCCATCTTGGAGTCCGCCACAACTCTTTTACAATCTAAAACTGTATGGTACAAGTAAGGGGGCCAATAGGGAAAATCATAACCCCTTTGATATAGTATTATTTCAAAAAAAGAGGGAACTATGAAGAAATAGGGCAAATCTTAAGAAACGAGACAACCGCTCAAAATCAATGTGTTCACTGCACCTAAAAGCACCAACCTCAATGTACAATAATTGGGTCAAGCACCATCACTATTTAGCACAAATTGGAGAAAGAAAAGTTTGATTTGTTGCATACCAATGATTCCAAAAAACTCTGGTCCTTTTTTAGAACTTTTGTAGCAGGAAATAAGAACCAGGAGGTCAATCCCATTGCTGAGACAGTGTGGATCTCATATTTGAGAACTCTATACTATGATTCTAACATAGATTATGTATTTCCTACAATATTGTAGAAGAAATGGGAGCTACCAAAAGATTTCAGAGCGGATGATATAGAAGCAGTGATTAAAAAGTAAAAACACTCTAGGGCCCCCTGCTTAGACACAGTGCCAAATGTTGTATATACATCTAATCCCTCATGCTGGGCAGAGATCTTAGCCCAATGGTTTGGTAAAATCCTCGCATCTGGCCAGATCCAGGAAAGTTGGAGGGAATCAATACCAATCGCGATCTAGAAAAAGGAGGGTGAAGCAGAGTGCACAAACTATAGGCTTCTGCAATAGACACAAGTGCTAAGATATTTGCCACATTCCTATTCGGAAAGCATATCAAATGGGCAGAAGAAACGGGTCATTTGCATAGGTGTCAAACTGGCTTTCGGAAGTCTCATAGCACGGTGCATAATAATTGTGTGCTGCAAAATTTGATAGCAAACAACAATTTACGTGAAGGAAAATTGTATGTGTGTTATTATGGACTTTTCGAAGGCATTTGACACAGTTTCTCACCCAAAGCTCTGGTATAATCTCATGGAATGGGGTTTGGACTTGATACTATTGCATCTTATGAAGGCCTTATATAGTGACGCAGTGGTTACATTGCGGTTGTCACAAGAGGGGAAATTAACTCGTCAGGTTATGACCAATATCGGATTAAAGCAGGGATGTGTTTTTGCACCCCTGCTCTTTAACCTATACACATCAGATGCTGACCAGTGCCTGGGGAAAACAAAAACCCCAAACCTCCCGGATTGGAATTGATCCAATCCCATGGATAATGTATGCCATAATCATTGGTCATATGCCAATTGGCCTCCAGCGTAGCATAGATGTGTTGGTTAGATATGCTAGTGGGAATAACTTCTCTATTAATTCCTCAAAGACAAAAATCTTGGTCTTTGGGAGTAGAGAACATAAAAGCAAAGTATCATTTACTTGGAAAATAAACCATTCTGAGTTGGAAGTGAATGATTATTATATGTAGATCTATGGATACCTATTAGTGTAGCATCTACTAAATCATATTATGGTGACTACACTATCCCACGTATTCTAAACAAATGGTACTTGTTAAAAAGATATATAGTTAGCATAGTGGTGACAACATGGAAGGCGCAATAAAAATATATTCTAGCACCATTATTCCTGTCTTATTATATGGGCTGGAGCTACTCTTGGATAGGCACGTTAAGTTTCTGGACAACTCGGAAGGGAAGTTACTGAGGTCTTTGCTAAGTGTTCCTAAGGGAACATTGGTAGAAGCGCGGGCTGTGAATTGGGCTTGCGCTCTCTTTGGGCCAATAGGCTTTTGAAGCGGTGTAAGCTCTACTGTTCCCTTTTGTTCAGAGAGCCTGAGGACAACACCTTAATGGGCCTCATTCCAACTCATCTGCAGACAGAGCCTCATAATCCTTTTTTAGGGATATTGCAAAAGGAGGTATGGGAGTATCGCGCTAATACCGATTTTCAGCTAGAGATGCTCCGGGAAAATCCCAGATTTGAGAAACAGTTTAAGAGGAAGACTTGGGCATGGGAAAGAGCTGAATGGATGAAAAAAGTGAGAACGAAGAAACAATATTTGGAATATGCCCAACAAGGATTGAAAATTGATGGGCCCTGTTCTTATTTGTTAAAACCTTGTGATAGGGAAATGAGGGACTTGATTATCTTTCTACGTTTAAACATTTATCCAACATTGGAATGTACGGGTAGTTGTAAAGGTGTTCCTTATAAGGATAGAAGATGTAGACTCTGTCAAAGTTCTGTTGAAAGCAATCAGCACATATTGACACAATGTCCAAGCCTGAGGGTGTATTACGAGAGGGCATACGCCTCTTTTGTCACCAAGAGTGGTAATATAGAAGAAAATCAATTCTGAGGTACCCTCTATGGCGCAACCTCCTTGATTAGAACGGGCGCTGGGTTCTATGCATGGAAAGAGACAGTAAAACATATTTTGCACTAAACAAACCCTCAAAAATAGGATGGTGGGCTTGGCTGAGGAGAATTGTATATTTCTAAATTGGCTAGAATGCTTTTAAGTAGGGTATTAAATTGAATTAGATTCTATTCATGAATGGTGGATGAAATTGGTATACATCACATTTTTTTTTAGGAAAATGTGTATTTTAGATATTTAAATGTTAATTGAAATGTTTGATATTAATGATGAATTGTGGATGGCATGAATATATTGGTTGTGTTGTGATGACATAGGCAAATTAGAGAGGTGGTCATCTTAAAATATACTATTGCTGATTAGGACAAATGTTTTTGTGATTTATATTTTAATATGTCCGCTTAAGGTTTTATTCCTTTGTAACCAAATGCACAATAAATTAATTTTAAAAAAAAGTATTTATATCTTTGTCTATGAAGTAGATCTTCGATGGCATATTCCATGATTGGTGCAGTGACTCAGGCGGTCTGATGCCTCCTGGAGCCACTTGATGATGGGTCCAGGGGAGGTATGCAGAGGATCCCCTACTTGGTCATATGTGCCAACAGGGCATTAATGACCATTTAACCTTCCGATATGCTGGTAGAAATGCTTGAGCGTAATTCCCCAACATATATGACCCAGGGCCTATGCAACAAGTGTCATGAGTGAAGAAAGGTATGTTTCACAATCAGAATTATTGTGCAGTCTGTACTATGTGAACACTCAATTGGGAGAGTAATGAGGCTCCACACCCTAACCTAAACAATCATGTGAATGAACAAGTAATCAATCTCCAGATTCAAGCTGGCGTGCACAGCTCTTAAAACCATGATCTGCCTGCTGCTTCAGGAAAGTGTGCTAACACCTGTGATAAAAAGCCCATTGAAAAATATCCAATCTGCTACTGCAGTTCAAACCAAGACACGGGTGGAAACAATTGATGGAAGCCCAGTCCTGGGAGAAAGAGCTTTGAGGAACGAAAACCTGCAATAGATGACGCAGAGTGTGGGTGTTTGAAGTAATGTGACAGAAGAAATGAGTGTGAGCAGGAGAGCTAGGAGAATGAGATTGGAGGAGGCCAGGAGGGCACATAAAAAAACATGAGGTGAGAGGGAGAGAACGAGATGTTGGCAGAAATAGTACAACAGCAGGGGACAGGATGATAAGTGTAAAGGGGTGGCGGGTGGAATGAAAAAAGTAGTGGCAAAAGGAGAACAACAGCATTCGGCAAGAGAAGGGACGGTGATGGCGTGAGGAGTGGCAGGATGGGAAGAAGGGGGTGGCAAGAGGAGTGAATAAAGTGATGGCTGTAGAAGTACAACAGGGGCAGAAGGCAGAGACTAAAGGCAGGAGGTGGAGCCGAGTTGGTTTGTAGGAGGAAGTCAGCAAGAAACAGCTAAGAACCAGAGCGAAAAATCTAGGACGAGCAAGCCAGGTAAGAAAAGGAAAAAAGCAGGGAGTAGGGGCAAAACCCCGATTTGAAGACATCAAGCACACAGTGAGAGGAGGAACGGTCTTGTACCATGGCATGGAGGAGGACAGGATCAGAAGATAATTAAGGTCTGGCTGAGCAGAGTAGAGATCAAGATCTCAGGTAGGAGAAGTAAGAGTGACGCACAAAAGTCCTCTTGCGGACACTAGGGCCAAAAAAAGAGTCTGGTTCTCCTTTCTCCTTGACCGCAAAAGTCCAGCTGTGGTTTCATGCCTGGTAACCTGACAAGGAGGACCAGAGTTGGCCAAGAAAGCCAAAGGTAACGCCAACAAGAGACTGATGCAGGGAATTAACCATCAGATCAGCAAGGCACAGACAGGCTGCCAGGGAAGTGTCCCCAAAAAAGATGTGTGAAATCTTTTAAATAGGCCCTTTTGAATTAATTCAACTGGGCCACTGAAACTCGGCTACAGAAACTGTGTTGATACTTAAATTTGTTGGTGTTGTCCAAACTCTGGCGAACCTGCAATGGGTATGTTTTCCCCCCATTTCTTATTGTTTGAGTGAATTACAGTGGAGAACAGAGACTGTGACCCAACATTGACTAAGAGTTATAAGAATCTGAACTGGGAATGAACCACTGTAAACTCTTGTGGGAAGGCTCTGCTTTATTTTGCATTTCTCATGTTTAAGAAAAGAAGGGGAAGTGTGGAAGACTTCCAGGTGTCAGACTAGACTTGAATTAGAGAAAGCCATAGGTGGTTATTCCATTTTGTCTGTGGTTGGGATGTACAAACGTTCTGCTAAAGTGGAAAAATAACCTCACACTGATGGTGTGGTCCGGTTTGTTGATCCATGTCCATGGTATGACAATACACACACCCCAAGTGCATCTCAATTATATACAACCCGGCATACACAGTTTGGTTCCTTCTGGTCTGCATACATCAACCCAAAATAAAAGAAATATTCCACTATTCCCTTTACTCCTACTAATAATCCCAACCCATTTTCCTGCTGCTTCCAAAGTGCCATAATACAATGAAAATGGCAGTGTGCTATACCCAATAACATAACATAGCCAGTTATATGTGAAATTTTGATGGTCCTTTTCTCTGACAAGTAAAACTTGATACATGAATATTAATGATCTCTATATAATGGATTGAAATCCTTGCACTATGTATGCCACCACTTATGCATGCATGAATTGCTTTAATGTTTTACATCCTATATTTATGTAATGTTCAACCTATTTTATGTGTTATTCAAGTGAAATCAGCACTATTCATTGATAAAGACACAGGCGTACATTTATTGAACAGTATGGTGTGCAGGATGGCATAAAAACAACTGTAGCAGCTGAATTGTTAAATGGGTAAGGAGGAGCAGAGACCATTTAAACAAACAGGTGTTTTGCACCATCTGAGAAGTACTCAGTAAAAGGCTTAGATCACCTTTGGAGCACATGAAATATAGATAGCTTCTATGTGTAAACTGAAATATTCTTTAATAAAATTAAAATACAGTGCATCTTCTTCTCTTTCATACAAATTGCAATAACAAATACCTGGGATTCAAGATTGGAGAACACTTCTCTAATTTCCAAAAGTCCATCCTTCCAGCGCTGCTGCTGTCGAAGCAAGTCAACATTCATAAGAGCTACAACCTATGCAAGAAACGTGAGGTAGTAGCTAGTGTGAGAATGTGCATTTCCTTAGTATGAGGCAGTGAACAATTTAGTAAATGTCAATTCACATTTCCTGTAGAATTTAAAATGTCACCAGTAAACTATTTCAACTTTTGCTCTACATTTTCTATCAGAGGTGTCTATTACCATCATTTTCATATTTTAAAGATCATACAAAAATGTGCATTACAATGCATGCTGGTCATATTAGCTGGGATTTAGCAAACAACAAATAACACCCTGTATGACAAGCAGTGGTAAAGAAACTACCAAATTGATAAACTTTAGCAGCATTTTATATACATAACAGCAAGGTAGTATCTTCCTCTTAATATGGGTTAATATGGCTTTAACACCTGTGTCGAGGGCGGACTTTGCCATTAGCACACCGGGCAGGGGAGCCAGCCAATCAGGTGGCTAGGAAAGCAGGCTTAAACAGCCGGTACAAGCCTGCGTTCCAAATCGCCCGACGGCCGGCTCTCCCTGCCGCCAGCTTCCCCCCACCCTCCGTCCCCGTTTTTTTCTTTATTAACACTGCCTCCCCCAACTTACCTTATTTCAGCTACAGCGGCCCTTGCCGCAGCAGCCACTCCGTCCTCTCAGCTTCCCACTGTTAGGCAGAATCCTGTGCAGTTCCCTTGGGGAACACTGCAAGATGATTAAAACTACAGGAGTAAGCAGTAAACCCAATTGGTAGCAGTCTGTACCACCCAGATTTACCTGGTAGCTGTGGCTGAGCAGTCAGACTTCTCTCAAGAAGAGTAGGGCAGTATACAGAGGAGACACAATAGGGCTAAAACACAGTAGAGCAAGCAAACACTGACCAGAGCTTGGTATCAAAAGTATATAATTATTTATTTAACACACACTTAAAGAAATATACTAGCACTATAAATCAAAGCAAGTTCAAACACAGTCATAAAAGTATACACACCTCCCTTAAGAATTATTAGACAAGTCTAACTCAAAACACCACTATTTGTCAAAACAGATGTGAGCGCGTAACTTAGATGGCACTCCAATAATTAAGTTAAAGGGATAGAAAAAGGAAGGTCACGAAAATAAAACAGTTCCCAATACTTTTATAAGACCAAAACAAGTTAGTGAAGGCAGAGTCTACTGTAGAGCCAAAGTTCATAGGCCAGGTCCACTTTAAATGGAGCAAGGTGAAATGTGCCCAAGATCACACAGTTTAGAAATGCATTCAAGTCTTTGTATAAATGTTCAAAAGAGGTTGGGTTGATTCAGAAGGTAATGTTAGAAGGTCTGGGGGCCAACCCAGTTGGAAAGCCAAGGATTTAAGGGTTACCTTTAGCAAACCGTAGAAAGGGAGGCCAGGTAGAACACAGTACCTTTAAAGTTGAGGAAGCTCCAGCGGTGGCAGTTGTTCCTGGCAGCGGGTTCAGTTTGTGGTTTCGACCAGGGGAAGAGAGGATCTCGTCGAGGAGGAAACTTGGAGTCGTTGCACTGCCCAGGGAAGAGACCAGCCGCGGAGTTCGTCGGTTAAAAGGTGCATTCCTTTTATTCGCGGTCACAGTGGTGAAGCTTGGCTATCCGGCCGCCGGGGTGCTTGGCACGGGTGATTCGACCAAGAGACGTCCTGGAAGGCGAAAATGGCGAACTGGTTGATCCCACCAGCTCAGAGGAAGAAGACTCTTTCAGCAGAAGATCTTCTCTTGTCGTCGGGAAAGTGGTTGAGGTTGTTGCAGCAGGGCTCCACCGGTGGTGTCGTCGTTGCAGGTGGCTCAGCTTCTCCCCTCTTTGGATTTCTTATCTCCTGCGGCGACTTCTGAAGTTCCTGTCCCAAAAGCCCTGCTTTATGCAGAACAAACCCCATTCAACAGCCTAGCTGTCACTCATACCTACTAAGTGGTGAGCCGGGCGGCTCACCACTGGGCCAATCAGAACAGAGTGCGACTTGAGTTGCTAAGGCAACGTAGTCCAGGGTGCCATTTCCCCCACCCACACATCCTGTGGAACCCAGACAGAGTGGCACCAGTTGGAGGGCTTCTGTGAAGAAGCCTGCCAAAAAGTGAAAAAAAGGGCCCGACCTTGGTTGGAGTCACAGAGACGGACACGAACGCCATTTTATAAAAGAGTTCTGGCAAAAAGACCCAACCGGTGATTTTATATTAAATAAATAAACCGGCAGCATGTTTAACAATGCACCAAAAACTGCTGCGTTTAAAATCAATGGGAAAATCCCATCGGAAATATTCCGGTGGAATATTTTGCGTGGTAACCACTGCCACCAGCCAGAAACTCGACAAGGGGGGACTGGACAGTGCCCCCTTGGAAACAGGCCCAGGGGCAATCGAATTAACCCCTTCCAGTACTTCCACAATATGATGGTTTGTACTGGTTCTGTTCACAATTTTGGACTAGTAAAGTCAATGGTGACTTTACATGCCCTGGGAGACAGTAGTCAGTCCCAGGGTATGGAGTCTATGTTTGGGGGTCACTATGACACCCCTGTGTTACTGCATTGAGGGTGCTGTGTAACACATACACAAAAACAGATGATACCCTATGGAGTAAAAAAAACCATAGCCCATAAGCACACAAAAAGTCAAAGACATACCTCAAATCATGCCTAAGAGTGGGAGGAAAAGAGTCACTCTTAGCATGAGAAAAAAACAAACCCCAAAAATCCAGCAAAGCTGCTGGGGGGCTCACTAGATTTGGGAAATTAGCCTTATAAGAGAATTCTCCCTAACACCCACGGCCACCATGGAAAGGGAAGAGGGGCTTTCCATGGCGGCATGTTGGTAAAGGATGTTCCTTCCTACAATGCGACGTGCGCAGCATCCCGTTGTAGGAAGGAAAATCCTTTTTTTTAGCACCCAGGTTGCCACTTTGGTAACCCGCGGTGCTAATGGCGTTATGTACCCGTCCCACGGGCAACACCTGTGGGTAACGGCCCTCACTTCGCTCCGGCCATTAACTGGGGACGTTACCCCCTAGTGTTGTCCGTGGAACGAGTACATAACGCCACATTAATGGCCTGCCAGCCTAGCCAATGTAGGCCCGAGCAAAGCGAGGGCGATGGTAAAGGGCTGTGGGAAGTTAATATTCTAAGCCGCCAGAAAAAACAGATGCTACAGCCATTAGCACCCCCCACGCCACTGATCGATATTTTAGTCTCTTTTTTTTTGGGGAAGCAGTTTTGCGCTTTGTGTGTGAGCCGATTCCCCATAAAATAATAAGTATCAACAGAAAATGGGTGCTGCATGAATAGAAGAATGATATTGTCTGTATTCTATTTTCCGGGTGTGAGGCAGCTGATGGTGATGTCGCAGACCCAGCAAGGGAAGAGTCAGATCAGTGGGGTGGAGCAGGGTGGGGGTTTGAGTCTTCGCTAGTAGGCTGTGAGAGAGAGTCAGTGTGAGCGAGTCAGTGTTAGCGTGTCTGTGTTTGTGTACGCATGCCCATGCCCAAAAGCTTTAACTGGCATTTCTATACATTAGGACCTAGCCTTTAACAGATAAGCAAAGATTGTATGTGGTCCCTATACTTTGGGGATATGCTTGTAGGGGAAACAAACGTTAACATGCATTTTCAGAACCAACCCGCAAGACGGTTCAGGGAGGTGTAACAAATCCCAGGATATCGCCCCCCGCTTCCCTAGGGGTAGCGGCTTCCCATGGGGTCAGGGAGATGAGGCCGCTACCCGACAGTCCCCCTGGGGTTGGTACTCAGCTGGGTGAATCTCTTGTGGACCGCGTGTGGGACTAGGGACGACTGTCTGGGAAGAATATGGTATATCCAGAATATGCCACCTCCTCTCCATGTACTTATGCAAGGTAAAGTATCCAACCCTCTTCAAAGGTACTCAGGCGAGGAAGAGTAGGCCCTACCTGTATGAATCCTGCTGTAAGACTGGGATGAAGAAGAATCCAAGTAACCCAGTGGAGAGGAATAACATCAGAACCAAGATGAATAAGAGGCATAGAGTAATGAAGAGCGCTCTACGGAACCAACACCAGCCGTCTAGTCAATACGGACAATCTGTGAGTAACTGGGACATAAAAATGGAAGAAGGACTGAAGATGGCGTTGAGCCCTTGCTGGAGAAACTGCGAGAGCCAGGATGGGCCAGGCAGGAGGAAGAAGACAGACCAGGACACCTGAGGCAGGCGCAAGAAGGTACGGAGCTGGTCCAGAGAGGACAGACCGCTCGTCAAGGCAAGAAGCAGAAGCTCCTGGCGTTCCTGACGTCTGGGCAGCACAGGAAGCAAGAGCTGTGTCGAAGATTTCATCTGCAGAGCTGCCCGCAGACTGAGACGAACAGACCCCACAGCAGACCGCATGCATCCAAGGAGAGCAGGAACCACTATGGACCAGGAGAAAAGGTCTGCAGGTTGCTAGGGAGGCGCTGGGGCCAAGAGGAGGTGGTGGAGAACCCTGAAGGGAGAGAGAAACCGAGAAGATAGGGTCTGGGACCCTGAAAGAGACAACAGAACTTCTGCATGATGAAGGGCCTGATAGTATTTGGCAGGAGAGTGAACCAAATTGATCAAGGGGAAGGAACAAACAGGAAAGGCGAGTCTGGGACCCGCACCCATACGAGAAAGAGGATCATCGCTATTCTTAACAGTTACAGTACCTGGCAGGGTAGTAAAGCGGGCAGACTGTGCCTAAGATAGGCCAGGGGAAGGGAGACATTCCCCCAACACTTTTTGAATTGCCACACTGAGTCTGAGAAGAACCAGAGAGGAGGGAGTCACCCCCCTTGTATTGTGAACAGGATAAGTGACTGAGAGACTTTCCTTTCTGTTCTTACGGTTTATGAAAACAGCACCCAGGAGAACTATTGGAACCTCCGTTTTGCACATTTTGAAGAATACATTTCATCACCAGGAGGTGAACACTGACCTCCAGTCTAAAAGAAGGGAGTCATTCTTGCGGACCAAGAAGATCCCAATTTTTCCTTAGTCAGTGAAGAGATTAAGAGACGGAAATAGGCGTTGACAAAGGACTTGGGGACTATTTGGTTTAGACAAACATCCTGACAGAGTCCTTAATATTTCGTTGAGGCAGGGAACACCTCTGAGCGTTAGTGACAGTTAGGGATTTTTCCTCCTTTATTTTCACTAAATAAATGTTTGTAGACACAATAAGGTGAGATGGAACGAGCACAGGACATGCATTAGGAATCGCAATATAAATTCAGCTGTGGCATGACATTGGCTGGAGAAAAAACACAACCTGATACAAATTCGGTTCCAGGTTTTGTAAGTGGTTTCAAAATGGGATCCCCACGAGAACATAGAGAAAAGATTGGACCAGAGAGAATCTTTCTGGATTGACAGACTTGGAACATTGACACAGAGGTCTCAATGAAGAAATAAACTTGTCTGCTTTCTTTAAACCCCACGAACTATGAAGGTTAACATCATGACTAATGTGTTTGCTGATCTGGTGGTTGACTACTGCAAGCAATGTATATATGTGTCCACAGATACTGCAGAGTGAATAGTTAAACCCTTGAGCAGAGGTGAAAATGTGTTCTTATGCAAAATATCAAACTAGCACATGACCGGTCAACAATATGAGCAGTTGAAAGAAATTTGGCTCTAGAAGGAATGGAGTCGTTTTGCTCGATATGTGGGTTGAATACTGTTAACACGCACCTGCCCGATGGTCTTCAGAATGAATGGCGACGCAAAGCATATATGAATTTATTTAATTTATATATCCATGTTTAATTTCACTTGTTGAATTTCATCTGACGAGTAACCGAATACTATTGCAGACCGATTTTCAGGATGAGCATATAAGAAGCCATAAGTCTTTATTATTGCGTAAATGTCTGTTGAACAAGCATGAAATTCGATTATATTAGAATTAGAGACTGTAGAACAATGCCATGATGCCTATTAAACACAAGTGGCAGGTATTTAACTTGGCGTTAGATGGTTCCCTATAGCAACGGTGAGCAGAATACATTAATCGAGCAGAAAGATTTGAGTATGGCATTAATATTTCCCCATTTGATTGAGAATGACCTGTTAGGTTTTGGTTTACAGACTAGAAAACAATCCAAACAATATTGCAGTATCTATTAATCTGTATGTTAAAATTAGGCTTGCAGCGAGCTCAGCGTTGCTTTTGTAACATAGTGAACAACATGGCGACCGAGTCCTGCCCTCCCGTTGTCATGGGAAGGAGGGACGCAAGGTGTGGGCACGTCAACATTTTGCTACTGGTGTGCGATGCCCGTCCAGGTCTCCGTAGCAACATATAAATGCTTCCAAGAGCCGCGGGTCCATGCGGTTTTCCTCAGCGAGCGTAACTGCTGATCCATGCCGCCTTAGATAAGTAACTACAGTGACAGTTTTTTACACCAATTATATACAGCGAATATACTAATAGAGTGACACTTTACAGGTGACCACACTTGTTACGAGGTGATCATACAAAGGAAGTCATAGTATTTAAGTTGAAATACTCTCTAGCAAAGGTATGATTAAAGCCGTTCTCATGTATCTAATGGTCAGAAATATAAATATGATGCCTGCATAGTTGAATGTAACAACGACAAGGATACTTATGGTGATTTTATTTTTTTTGTTTTGTGCTCTATACTTCAAAATGAAACCACGCTTGTCATGCGGCGGTATGTACCAAATATTTAATTTATTTTTGTACGAAATGTAAATACTAAGCATGTATAGCCCTGAAGATGGTGTCAAGCACCGAAATGCATTGGCTTATTGTGATATGTAGACCAAGGAGTCTTTTTCTGCTTTAAGTAATAGCCACTCCTCTGTTGACCATTTTTGAATAAAATACTTCCTGGAACTTTTTACAAAGGATTCAATTATTAATGGAAGACACAACAGGTTTCCAGAATAAGTGAAAAATTACTATAAAAGAAATAAGAAAAAAGAAAAATTGAGACAGAATGATAATGAATTAAAAGGTTATGTGCTGAGCAATTTGAGAGCATCAGACAATACTAGGTGGTTTCACCTGGTTACTTTTGTTGTAGTATAGCCACAACAAGGCCACCTGTGTGTCAGTCTCCTCCTTCCCCACCCTTACAGAGGCCACCCTGTTAGATAGAATTTTCTTTTTATTGCTGCTTTACTCCCATTGACTTACATGGGGCACCATTTATTTTTGCTTCGTTTTTACTGCTGACCAGACTTTTGGGGGGGTAAGCAAAGCCTTCTGCTTTACTTCCCTTGCCTTGCCTTGCCTTTTTTCTCATTCTTATAGGGAAACTGATCAGTCCATACAACTACAACAACTGGGAGACTAAGTCTCCTTAAGTGAATTTCGTGCATTTTTAAAACTGCACACATCACCTTAAAGTGAAGTGCAGTTTGTTTATAATTTTTTTTAACGTTGTGGTTATATATGCAAAGTGTCCAGGATGGGCTGGTGACGGCAGATATTTTTCTAATGTGTTTTGAACATTTTACTTGTGCACTTCTGCAATTACCGCAAATGACTACTAAAAGTGGCTAGCTCTCTAAAATAGCTGTGCCACAAGATTTGACCCTGTCCTTTAGCCATGTTGTGCTTTGGCCTTTTTTGCTGCTTTCTCAGGTCTGGAATTGCCATATATAGAATGCCCTTTTCCCGGGGAAAGCTGCTGCTTTCCCGGGCAAAGTGGTGGTCCCTGTGTGTGGCTGGATGTGGGAGCTGAGACTGTCTGGTCCCAGTCTACATTTAGGTCTCATGAGGTCTTTTGCTGGGCAGAATGTGTGGCCAGTGGCTATCCATGACCTCAGAGGAAAGACTGTAGTCTGTTCCTTTGAAAGATGCAGCACAGGTCCAGGATGCTTAGTCCTATGGAACGACCCGGATGCAAATCACCATGGAGGAACTTGATGAAAGGCAAGGAGACACAAACAAATAAAATAAAAACCTGAGCCCCCAAGGACAGGACCAATAATGCTTTAAGGGGGCCAAAATAAAATACGAATGAATAAAAGAAAATACAGAAAGTGAAACGTATTAAAATAACAGAATTTCAAACTGGCCAATCAAGAGAGAGAGACTAACCCGGGAGGACCATGGTGGTAACACCCTGCCAACCAATCCTGTAAGCTAGGCTTTCCAGCAATGAGCTACCAACAGGAGGAGGAGGAGGAGTCTGGCTAAAAAAGCAGAGCCAGGTCACTCTGAAATTGTCTCAGTCAGGGACAAGTTCTGTGATGAATCTAGTGAGAACATCACTAGGACCCCGGTATGGGCCTCCTCTCATGTGGCAAGGGGAAGGCAGCCACTACCTGATCCTGACCCTGGGGGTGGTATCATGTGGGAGGATCACATGGGAGGGGACTCATGCCAGGGGGAGTTGGTGACCTTATATCATGATTTCCTGCTCCTTCCTAAAATACTGATGGCTTACTGTAAAATAGAACAAACTAATGTTACACAATTCCCTATGGACTTCACTACCCACAATGCCTATGGCACTGAGATGAGGAAGAAGGACTCTGAGGCAATGAGGGTTCAGAATGCAGTTTATCAAAAGGTGCGGTCTAGTTGTTACAGACCAAAGCCAATAAGCGGGACATTTAAATCCCAAAATGAGGCACAGCTGCAGGAAGAAGGAGAAGGAGGTGAAAGATGTCAAAGGCCGCACAGTGTGTGTAGAAGTGGAAGCAGAAGTTATCTGAGGTGCAGGAGCAGCCACGGAAAGAAGAACTCCAGTGGAAGCAGTCATGAAGGGTGAAGGCGAGCAGAAGTGCAGAGTACCTGCAGTGGAGAGCGGCATGTCAAGAAGAAGCCCAGCTGATAAAAAGAAGTTCTCCCAACTCAGCACACGGCATGTCGGTGAGAGAAAATCTGCAGCAGATCAACAGAGCTGTCATAGCTCCCGGAGATCAACGCGCAGCTCAACAAATGTACGTGGAAGCAGAAGAGAGTGCGGGCAGGACACCAGCGGTGCGCCGAAACACCTGTCAGCGAGAAGGAACTGCTGAAGAAAGCCAGTGAGCTGTCTAGATGCAAATGCTGACCCTGAGGCACTCTGCATAAGAAAGTTGTTGACATTTTATAATTTTGAATAACGAACAATTAATGAAAGAAAGCAGAAGCGGCAAGAGCGTAAGTTCCCTCATAGGAGACTACAATTGGGGAAAGTTTAAAACCAGCATTGCCAAAAGCCAAGAGGCTGCGAGAAAACCACAACAAAACAACAAAGGTGTAAATTCCCTTTTGGGAGTTATACATTGGAGAAAGCCGATTTTCCGCATTACCAACAGCTAAAAGACTAAAACCATACAGAGGCGAAAAGGGCAGAATTCTCCCTTTTTGGGATATCAACTGGGGGAAACTTGGAACCCAAGCTGCCAACAGTCAAAAGGCCATAAGAAAAGGCACTTATTGTTCAACCCTCCTAAGAGAGATTGGTGTGGAGACTCTTGGAATCAATATTGCCATCAAGTTTGAATGTAGTTGTAGGAGTTTTCTTCCTTGCAGGCGAAATACCAAGAAAGGGATCATAGTAGTTAGTCCTGGCAGGCGACCATACCAGGAAAGAAGATTATTTGATGAAGCAATTATAAGTTAATCATCGTAGTGACTAACGTGCTCTTAGTCCTTGGTCCCCTTTCCTCCATACTGCATGTGCATCCCTTCCAAGGGACGGGAGACAGAACCTTTTTCACCAGAAAAAACCTTCTTCTCCTTTAAATTAAGAGGAGCGCAGAGGTGCAGCCCTGGGGGTATGCGCTGTCCTGACTACGCCCTCCGGCGCCACACCTCAGTCCCCATTGAAGCGTCGACAATAGATTTAACATTGCCTAATGACACCATTATTATTAGGGGGAGGATGGTGGGACGTATGGAGGAATGGGGACTAAGGACTAAGAGTATGTTAGTCACTACAGTGAGTAACTTATAATTACTCTTAGGTCCCGTCCCCTTTCATCCATACTGCATGGGCGATTACAACTGAATGTAGCCCCAGGGTGGAGAGGAGACCCTCCTTAAGCAAATAGGTTCCTGAGAACCGCCTGTCCGAAAGCTGCATCAGATCTAAAGCCGGCATCCAAACAGTAATGCTTACAGAAAGCCGATGGAGTGGCCCAAGTGGCCGCCCTGTTTATGACTTGCCAAGGGGCATGGCGCTGTAATGCAATGGCCGTTGCCTTGGCCCTGACTGCGAGCGCGTGCATGTTCACCGGAAGCGGCTTGTGCTGGCCCTCGTATGCTTCTTTGAAGGCTGAGACCATCCAGCGGGATATGGAAGCCTTGGAGGCCTGCTGGCCTGGTCTTGCATCTCCGAAAGTGACAAACATGGCATCTGATTTGCGGAAGCCCCTGGTCCTGTCCAGGTAAAATTTCAGGGCCCGCCTGACATCCAGGCAGTGCAGAACTGCCTCTGCCTGGTCCTTAGGATCGCCAAAAAACGTAGGAAGGACTATATCCTCATTCAAACGGAAAGCAGACGGCACCTTAGGCAGAAATGGTGGATTTGTCTGCAGGACTACCTTGTCCCTGTGGAAGGTAGTATATGGTTCTGAGGCGACCAGCGCCTAGATTTCGCTGACTCTGCGAGCCAAGGTTAGGCCGACTAGTAAGGCTGTCTTAATGGTGACCTGCCTGATGTCCGCGGACGCCGTTGGCTCGAATGGTTTGTGCGCCAGGGCGCCCAAGACAATGTTCAGGTCCCACACAGGGTGTGGCCTCTTGATGGGCGGGTAGAGCCTTGCGAGCCCCGTCAAATGTTTCTTGACAATCGGATTGGAGGAGGAGAGTTCCTGTAAGCCTTGATGGTTGCGAGGTAAGTGCGGCAGGTGTCCACCTGCCCGCCGGAGTGGGCGAGGTGCGCCGAGAAGGAGAGCACGTCGTCCAGAGTATGTGCCAGGGGGTCAATAGCCTTGGAGTCTGCCCAGTGACAGAACCTGGACCCTTTACTTTTATATTGGCCCTGGTAGCCTTGCTCCTTGCGCCCTGTATGATTTCCAGATTAGCCTGGGAGAGGCTCAGGTGCCTTAGTGTTACCTGCTCAGGAACCACGCTGTGAGGGCTAGTTTCTCTGGCGCGGGGTGGATGACCCTGCCCCCCCCTGCTGCACCAGCAGATGTGCTGGCCCGTCGGAAGGTGAATCGGTAGCATCTGCGAGAGGCTGAGCAGCTCCGAAAACCATGGCCTGGCCGGCCACCATGGAGCTATTAGAATGATGTTGAGCTGGCGAGACTCCTTGATCTTGCAAATCACTCTGTGAATCAGCGAAGTGGGCGGGAAGGCGTACACTGTCATGCCGTCCCACTGAATCCGAAATGCATCGCCCAGGGAGCCGGTGCCCTGTCCCTGCCAAGAGGCGAACTGAGGGCACTTCTTGTTGTGCCCGATCAAAGAGATCCACCTGGGGAAGACCTCCTGAATAACGAGGTTGTTTAGCTGCCACTCGTAATTATCCACTCCCAACCTGCTGAGCCTGTCCACCTCCAGGTTGGATTCCCCCAGAAGGTGGACTGCCGCGAGATAGAGGTTGTGTTCCTGGGTCCACTCCCACATGCTGATTGCCAGTCTGCACAAAGGAGGGGATCTGGTGCCTCCCTGATTGTTGACATAGTGAATACTGGTAGAGTTGTCTGTCTGGATGAGGACGACATTGCCCCTGAGAAGTGGAAGGAATGCTCTGAGCACTAGCCAGATGGTCTTCAGCTCCAACCAATTGATATGGTACTCCTGCTCCTGTCGAGTCCAGGTGCCGTGGACCAAGAGATCGTCCAGGGTGGCTCCCCAGCCCTCGAGCAAGGAGTCCGCGGTGATGGTGACCTGCAGGTTGGGAGGCCGGAAGGGCTTGCCCATCCGTAGGTTGCAGTCCATGGACCACCATGTGAGGTGCTGGTGGAGAGATGGAAGAACAATGATCATCTCACATTGAGAGCCACGCTCCTGGTTCAATGAGGCTGCGAAGTGCAGCTGAATCTTCCTCATCCTAGTCTTGTGTGTGGGACAGCTAGTAGGACCGCCGCCAAGAGACCCAGGAGATGCTGGTACCACCATGCCGAGGTCACCTCTCTGCTGAGGAAGTGGGTGGTGGCCCTCTTGATGGGCGAGATCTTATCCTCCGACAGAAACACCTTCTCGGAGCACGTCTCGGAGCACGTGTCCCAGATGAGGCCCAAGAATGTCAGAGTCTATGTGGGCTGCAGCTGCGACTTCTTGAGATTGAGCGAAAAGCCCAGATCGTGCAGTGTGTTCATAAGGGCATGGGAAGAGTGGAGAACTGCTTCCGGAGAAGTAGCCCTGTTAGGTAAGATTTCCACAGAGCTGCTAAATCTTCCTTTCCCTGTTCAACTCCAGAACGTTTTGCTGTTCTAGTGGGATATTTTTCATTAATACCTCAGTGAGTGGGAACCTTTTTCCACACCCACCTGTCTTTAACTCTTTTTATGGGTGTCATTTTTTTTTAAACGTGTTTTTTTTTTTTTTTACTTGTTTATTTTAAATCAAGGCAGGTTGATAATTACAAAACATTGTTAGCAACAATCATTCAGGCATGTTGATCCCCAGTCCTTTTTTCGCCCCAATCTCTCCCCCCCCCCCCCGTCCCACCTTCCCCTCGTTCCTCGGAGGTGGATTCCTCCCTCCAAGATCGCCTATTTTGCGCCTCAAAGTCTATGTGTCACCCTCAGGGATCACTTGGTCTTTCAGGATCCATCGAGCCCTGGTGGGTTTGTAGGTCAGAGCGGGGAAGCGCTGGTCGTATTCAAGTACTGGGGCCCAAATATTCTGGAATCGGTGGAGAGTTCCCGCCTGCGCTGCCGTCACCTTCTCCGCAATCAGAATATCCCAAAGCTTAGTCCACCATTGGGGCATGCAAGGGCCTTCCGGGGATTTCCAGGAGCGGGCCAGCACCGTTTTCCCTGCTAGCAGACAGTGTGTGAGTAGTTTCGATCTGGTCCCGGAGCGTGGGTAGATTGCGGGAATCGGGGCTCCTAGCAAGACTGGCTCTGGTTCCAGCGGGATTGCCGTTCCAGTGATTTGCGCGATGGTTCCCAAACACGTCTTCCAGAATTGCTGAATCTTTGGGCAAGCCCACCACATATGAAAGAAGGAGCCTGGGCGGCCACATCCTCTCCAGCAGGAATGGTCTAATTGTGGATTTATGTGGTGGAGTCTAAGGGGCGGGTAATACCACCGTAACATGATCTTATATGCGCATTCCCTATTGGTGATGCAGGTGGATGAGGCGTGAGTTCTGGTCCAAATGTCTACCCAGGTTTGGTCGTCTATTGGTTGACCCAGATCTGCCTCCCACTAGGCCATGCAGCGAGTTCTTGCGATCAGGAAGTCACCTAAGAAGCGCCTATACAGAGTGGATACTTTCCCCCGAGCTGGAAGATCTCCAAGTGCGAGTTCCAGGGCGGTGGGAGGGCGTGTCGCTGCTTGCAGAGTTTGAGGATGCGAGCACCAGTGGCGCAGTTGGATATAGGTGAATCTGTCCCTTTCCTGGAGTTGGAACTTTTCCTTACATTGCTCAAATGCGAGGGGCCTCTCTCCCGTATATAGCTGGCCTATAGTCTCTAACCCGCCATTTATCCAGTTCTGAAAGTTGCGGGGGTGTGCTCCAGGTGAAAATGCCGTATTATGGAAGACCGGGGATCGGGGGCTCAGGCCTCTTGGCACTCCCTTACTCTTCAGCGCCCAGTGCCAGGAGCTTAGGGTATGTTTGGTTGATAGGGGGAGGTCTCCCCAGTGTGCTCTGAGGGGGGGTGGGATGTGTGGCAAAAATCGCAGAGGTAGGGGCACTTGCGATTGTTCCAGTTCTACCCATCTAGGGCGATTTGTAGTAATTTTCCACGCCTGGACCTGTGCTAGTTGAGCCACCACTCTGTATGCCCGTAAGTCTGGGACCCCCAACCCTCCCAGTCTGGAGCCCCCTAGCAAGGTTCTGAGGAGGATTCTCGCTCTCTCACCTTTCCAGATAAATGTCAACATCTTTCTCTGGATATCGCGAAGAGTTGGTGCAGGAATTGCTACTGGGAGGGAGGCGCAGGCGTACAGGAACCTCGGAAGGAGGTTCATCTTGCAGGCTGTAATGTGCCCCAGCAGTGAAATCTCCTGGGTCGCCCAACGTTTCAGGTCTCCTTCCAGTTCTTTGAACAACCGGGGGAAGTTAGTTTTATATGTGTCTTTTGGGTCAGCTGGGATGTAGACCCCCTAAGTAGGGGATGGCTCTTTTTTCCCATGTTATCAGGCACATCTTGGCCAGTGGTTCACGCTCTGCCGGGGTGAGGTCGATGCATAGGGCCGATGATTTATCGAAGGTTACTGTAAAGCCTGAGACCTCACCATAGCTGGCTATTTCTTGTAGCGCATGTTTCAGGGATGACTGGGCCTCCGAGATCGTGAGCAGTACGTCGTCCGCATATAGGGCGATTTTGTGTTGCGTGGGGCCACTCTGTGGGCCTTTGATCTGGTTGTTTCGCCTGATTCTCTGAGCAAAGGGCTCCATGGTGAGTGCAAAGAGCAGAGGTGATAGTGGGCAGCCCTGTCTGGTTCCGCAGGACAGGGGGATCAGAGCCGAGCTGTGCCCGTTGATTCTCAGGAAGGTTCTTGGTCTGCTATAATTAGCTAGAATCATCGTTTGAAATGCTGTCCCGAAGCCGAAGGCCCCCAGGGTGTGTTTCATGAACACCCAATCCACCCTATCAAATGCCTTGGCCACGTCCAGTGCCATTAAGACTAGTTTCTGGGAGTTCCGGGAGGCAAGGTCTACCAGGTTCAAGGTTCTCCGAATGTTGTCTCCTGTCGTGCGGTGTAAGACGAAGCCGGCCTGATCGGGGTGGATAATTTCCGGTAGGACGCGACTCAGGCGATTCGCCAACATTTTGGAGTATATGTTTGCGTCAATGTTCAAAAGTGCAATCGGCCTATAGGAGGTCAGGTTTCTCAGATCTTTTCCTGGTTTGGGCAAGAGGATGGTGGTTGATTCCTGCATCAATGGGGTTACTGATCCCGTTTCCCTGTAGGAGTTTAACAAAGTTACTAGGGGGGAATCAGCTGGGATCTGAATAGTTTATAGAATCTGGTTGAAAAGCCGTCCGGGCTTGGGGCCCGTGTTTTAAGTGATTTAATGGCCTCCTCAACCTCTTCCTCTGTAATGGGCTTCTCCAATTCGCTCTCCATCGTGTCAGGGAGACGGGGCAATGCTGCCTTCTGCAGGTATTCCATCTGTTGCGGTAGGTTCCCTGGGGTTGCCATCATGATTTGGGTCAGATGGTCTGTTGCCAATCGCTGCTTTTCGGGTTCTGAATATAGTATGACCCCATTGGGATCTCGCAGGCCAGTGATCGTATTAATGCATCTTTGCTTGGCCAATTTGGCCACCAGGAATCTGTTCGCCTTGTTGTTCTTTGCATAGTACGACTGTTTGGCTTTCGCCATCAGCAGTGCGGTTTGTTCCGCATAGTGGGCTTCTAGTTTCTTCCTCGCCATGCGTATGATTCGCTGCGTCTTAGAGGACCAACCCTTTTCCCTGAGGACTGCCTCAGCTTCCTTCAGCTCATCTTCCAGAGCTATCCGAGTCTGTTGCCTATCCAGGTGATAGGTCGCTCCCTGGGCAATCAGGGTGCCTCTAATCACTGCCTTCATGGCGTCCCAGTTATTCGCCAGCGAGGTGTCTGAGGCTGGATTCTCGTCAAAGAAATTTCTTATCCCCTGCGCGATCTTGTCTCTTGTAGCCATATCATTCAGGATCGGGTCGTATAAGGACCATTTACGTAGATTATCGAGTTTGGGGTTCTGGGCCCGGAGTTCCAGGATCACTGGGGCGTGATCAGATATGACTCTAGTGCCGATGGATACCTCCTTGATGAAGGCCAGAGTTTGCGGGGAGGTCAAGAAAAGGTCGATCCTCGAAAAGGTTTGGTGAACGAATGAGTAAAAGGAGTAGTCTATTTCGGTGGGGTGACGCACCCGCCATGTGTCTACTATCTCTAAGGACCTGAACAGCTGGAGGAGGCTTAGTGCTTGGGCAAAATCGCTTGGAGTCGCGGGGTGCGATCTGTCCTTGATGGGGTCAGGAACCCCGTTGAAATCCCCTCCGATTATCGTTTGGCCCTCTACGAAACGGGCGAGAGACGAGCCCAGGGTGTCATAAAAGTGTGATTGTCCAGAGTTAGGGGAGTACATCGAGATAAAGGTATATAGGTTTCCTAGTAGGAGGCATTTGACAGCTATATATCGGCCTTCCGGGCATGTTTTCGTTTCCAGAACCTGCGGGTCCAAGTCTTTTCTAAAAAGGATCACAGTGCCTCCCTTTTTGCTTGCTCCAGAGGCGAAAAATTGAAGCGGAAATAGCCGAGAGCGAAGCCGAGTAACATCCGCCGGCAGCAGATGTGTTTCTTGGAGCATGGCTACCGCAGCATCTTCGTCCTGGAGTTTTAGTAGAATTGCTTTTCGCTTGTTAGGAGAGTTCAGTCCATTAACATTTAGGGAGAGAAGCCTCAGGATTTGGTGGTCTGGTGTCCTTTCTTTCTCTATTACTTGGGTTGGGGAGGAGCCGGGAGCTGGTGATTCAACTCCCATTTCCACTGTGAGTCTTTAGAGTATCATCCTGCTCTTGAGGTTTTAACGCGGGACCCCAACAGGGGGCCGCAACTTTAACTGACGGGTGGGCCGACATTGTGAGTATACAGACGCACCCTTGGCCAACAGGGCCAACTGTCCCATCGAGTATTGTGTACTGTGGGTTTCCAAGGAACCAGAGGTGGAAAGTATCCTTGGAATGGGTATGAGCCATGGGTATGGCCCGCCGCCTCTGTCTTCGAGGCTTATCAGTTTAGTAGTGAGGTGGTGGTTCCAAATTTAGGTGAGGCCAAGTGAGTTTGGGCTAGGATGATGTTAGAATCTGGGGACGCAGGAGCGCCTCTGATCATCTCCTTCTATTGTTCCGCTGTGTTGTCGACCATGACGATCGTCTAGGCTTTGGGGAGGGAAGTGGTTCAGGGTCCCCAGCCCCCTCTGGGTTCGGCGTGGAGGGCTCTCGGGGCGAGGTCGGGTGCATGATTTTCTCCGCGTCCTCCAGGTGGCTAATCCGGCGTAGGGTGCCTTTGTATGTGAACTGCAGAGCCGTCGGGAACAACCATCTGTAGCGGACCTGTGCTCTCCTTTTCTGTAGGGTGAGTAGTGAGAGGTTCTGGTAAATCTGAAGTGGAGTGCCCAGGAAGGCAATATCGTCCCCTTGGCGGCTGATCGCTGAAATTGCCTCTTTGGTCGTGTAGAAGTGGACCCTGGTAATAACATCTGGGGGGGATCTGAGTCCACCCCCCGGCGCGGGCGTAGCCTGTGGGTCCGGTCTAGCAAGAGCTGAGATTTATCCAGGTCTGGGAGTAAGGCCTCGAAGAAGCTCCCCACGTAGTCCGACAGCTTGTTGTCGGGGACGGAGGTTGGGACCCCTCAAATGCGGAGGTTGTTGCGACGTGCCCTGTTTTCAAGGTCCTCGTGTTTAAACTCCAGGATCTCGCATTTGTGTTGCAGGGTATTAATGGATCTCTGCATTTCCCCTACAGTGGTAGTGTGATCCCGAGTCTGGTCTTCAACTTCTCCGAGTCTGTGTTCGACCTCCGTAACCCTCTGGTCTGTCTGCTCCACTTTGGTGGTAAGTTCTGAAAGGCACTCTGACTTAATGTCCGCCATGAAGGCTATTAGGTCCCCTTTAGTAGCGAGGGCTCCCCTGTCCTCTTGTGGTTTCTGTGGGGTCAGTTTAGGAGGATCTTGCTTCTTATTTTTATCCGGTGCGGCGAACATGGTGGATATATCCGTGCCCTTGCTAACTTTTGATTGCCTGGACATGCTGGTTGTGCTGGGCGGTCTCGGCCGTAAGAGTCGTGGAGGGGACTAGGATTGTAGGCGACGACCCCAGGGGTGAATATCGCTCCAGGCTCCCTGCTTGATCTGGTCCCGAAGAGTCCAGAGAGTTGTGGCAGAGGGTCGTGTGCTTCTGCCGCTAGCTGTCAAGGAATATTCGAACGAAGCAGAGAAGCTGGCGGGGAGCAGCCGTTGCCCCGCAGTGTTCCAGGTCACTGGGTGCGTGGATGGGCCGGGGCGCCCCAGGAAGTGATAGGGGGGGGGACCTTGGGTGATTGCTGGGGGTCTCTGCCTCTTCAGCAGGCTAGTTCCGGTCCAGGACGCCTCGATGTGTGCGTCAGGGCCCCGAGTCCGCTCAGGAAAAAGGGGGGGGGGGGAAGAGGGTTCCAGCACCCCGCTCGCAGCCGAGCATACGAGCCGCCGAAAGAAGCCCCTGCCGTGGACACCAGTCGCCACTGGCACGATCCAGGCAGTTCTGTGTTGGCAGGTTTGCGGGCCCCTGAGGAAAATCAGGCGTCCGTCCGCTCTTCCTCCTTGGCACTCCACAGCTTCGTCACCGCGAGGCACGTATGCTGCTAGGCTCCGGTGTGGCCGCCATCTTGTTTCCTTCGGCTGGTGACGGGGCAGGGTTCGGCGGCTGGATTCGGGTAGAACAGTCCTGTGTTCGAAGATCATGTTGGGCCAGGTTGTGCTGTGTAGTTTCCGGTCGCCTTAGATGGTGTTGGCGACCCGGTAGCCTCAGCGGAACCGCCAGAATTTGACGGAGGCGGCGGGCATCCCACGGGCGGCTTCAGAGGAGCGACCACATCAATGGCGCTCCAAGCCACGCCCTAAACGTGTTTATTTTATACAGGCAGGTTATGGCAATACAAAGCTTAATCACTTGCGACATGCAGCATATAGTAATACCATTTGACGCTCCTCCCACCCCAACCTTCGGTCTCAAGTTCCTTCTTCACGTCCCTGTAGGGGGTCTCCATCCTGAATAGTTCTCCTGGCCAGTTGGGGCCTGAAAGTCAGGGCTGGGAACCTTTGTTCAAACTCCAATACCGGACCCCAGATGTTGCGAAAGCGATGCAAGGTGCCTGCCCCGGCAGCCGTCACCTTCTCCGTGATCAGGATGTCCCAGACTTTCATCCACCAGAAAGGCATGAGAGGGCCTTCTGTCGTTTTCCAGGTGCGGGCTATCACGTTCCTGCCCGCAAGTAGGCATTGTGATAATAGTTTGGCCTTGGGGCCAGACCTGGGGTAGATCCCGGGGATCGGTGCTCCAAGGAGGATAGATTTGGGGGCCAAGGGCAGTCGCACCTGAGTGATGTCCGCTATCGTCGCCAGGCATAGTTTCCAAAAGGCTTGGGCCTTGGGGCAGGACCACCACATGTGGAAGAAGGAGCCTATTTGGCTGCATTGCCTCCAGCATTGAGGGTTGATCGTGGAGTTCATGTGGTGGAGTCTTAGGGGAGGGTAGTACCACCGGAGGAGGATCTTGTAGGCGCACTCTCTATTTGTGATGCATGATGCGGAGGTGTGAGCCCGGGACCAGATGTCAACCCACTGTTGGTCTTCAATCGGATGGCCCAGGTCCGCCTCCCATAGGGCCACATACCGGGTCTTGGAGGTTAGGAAGTCCGTTTGGAGGCGCTTGTATAGAGTGGAGATTCTTCCTCGGGGCGGGAGCTCATTAAGGGTCAATTCGATGGCTGTGGGGGGACGAGTAGCTGCCTGGCGAGTCTGTGGATGGGTGCACCAGTGGCGTAGCTGGGTATATGTGAACCTATCTTGTTCCTGGATCCTAAAGAGTTCTTTGCATCGCTCAAGGTGCAGGGTTGGCCCCCTTCAAAAAGTTGACCCAGGGTCTCTAGGCCTCCTGCAATCCAGGCCTTAAAATTCCGGGGAGACAGACCAGGAGACAAGGTCGGGTTCATAAACACTGGGGAGAGGGGGCTGAGCCCCGTCGGGATGCTCTTCTGTTTCAACGCCTTGTCCCACACCTAAATGGTGTGTTTGGTGAATGCCAGGAGATTCCGCCATTGTTGCCGTTCCGGAGGGGGGACATGTAGGAGAAAGCGTAGCGGGAGGGGTAACTGTGCTTGTTCGAGGTCCACCCATCTACGGCGGTTGGTGAGGACTTGCCATGATTGGATACAAGACAGGTGAGCCGCCATTTGGTATTTCTGCAAGTCAGGGTCCATAGTGCCTTTTTAAAGTTATCATGTCTAACAACTTATTGGCAATAAGTGCCTGTTGTTGCTGGGTTGCCCTAGGGGCTCCCCTTTTAACTTTCTTGTGCTAACCTTGAGTGAACTACAGTTACCAAGGGTAGAAAGGATCTTTGGATCCCTTTTACATTTTTATTCTGTGAAACCAGTACACCCCACCTTATGTGGGGTGCTGGGGAGATACAATGTATCCCCTTTCACATTTAAACTGTAACAATTCTGGTACAGTGACAAGCTTACCTTTAATGGCTGGTGGCAGTGATACCTTTTACTAATTTGGTGCACCTTTACCACGGGCTGTACTCACAGCTGCAGTAAAGGCACCTAAGGGTGCTCATTTTACCAAAATGGCCCCGGTCTTCTTTTTCTGCCATTTTAGTGTTTGTCGTTTCTTGTTCCTTCCCCTGACATCCTTTGTTTGAGTTTTGTCTTTGGCGGGAGTCCCCTGGACACCCAGCCCAGGCTCCAGTCAGTCTGTAAGCACAGGAAGTGGGGGAAGAGTCCAAAACTTCCCCCTCCTTTGTCTTAGGCCTTCCTTCAACTGGGCCAAATCCCAGTGGGGGATTGGCTGTCCTGATTGGACAGCCAGACGCCCCTTTCTTGTAAAATGCGGGGAGAGAATGCAGAGGTTGTGTTGCAGTTCCTGATAAATACTGTAAACCTGAAAGCTGAAGTCATGTCAACCACTGGAACAGAAAACCGAAGAGGATGATGAAGGAAAAGTGGCAGGAATGATTTCCAGTGACCGGAGAGCCTGCTGTGTAACCGGAGCCTGCTGCAGCCCTTCCTTCCGATCGACCTGGGGTCTCCGAAAACGAAGACCCGAACCCACAGCCTGGTGAGACCCACTAGACTCAAAAAGACCTGGTTTTTGAGCCATTCCACGGGTTGCTGCGCCCTTGCGTTCTTGCAATACCCCAATACCGTGGGACCTCCAGCCACTGTGCAGTGCACGGTCTTCCGAATTCCCAATTTCGCTGAAACTTCGTGGGCATCCTGGTCTATCTCCAGAGACACAAATCAAGTCCAAAAAGTCCCCTCAAAAGAGTGCTGCATCTTTTAAACAAAGAGAATTCAACCGCGATTTTCTGTCTTCTTCTGTGCTCCTTGAAAAGGCGCCAAACCCGCAGAACCGCATTCAGCCGCGAGAGAAATCTTGCCTAGAGCCTTCTTCATCGATCCCTGCTGCAAAGTCCCTTCTGAGGTCTTGTGTTCCGTCTCCAGGACAAGGAATCCAGTGACCGGGTATTTGGCTGCAGTCCCTGAAGTTCTCCTGCTGCAATCTCTTCTTCATTGCTGAGGTACTGTGTTAGCTTGGGTATATACTTACCTTAAAGCCTGTTGGGATTTTGTGTAGTCCTGGGGTGTTTTCTGTGATTGGGAGGTCCCTCGTCCAGTAGACCCAGTCCCACTGCTAGAATCCTGCTGGGGTGTCTTCTGTGAAGCCCCTGGACCCTCTTGTAACCCTAGAAGTAAAGTACTCACTTGTTTGCCAGTTTTCCTGAGGTAACTGACTTTTGCTACTAAAGAAGTTATTCTAACACTGCCTGTTGGTCACTAGTC
The DNA here is from genome assembly GCF_040938575.1 of Ambystoma mexicanum. Lineage (NCBI taxonomy): Eukaryota > Metazoa > Chordata > Amphibia > Caudata > Ambystomatidae > Ambystoma > Ambystoma mexicanum. Next base: position 789,487,959 of record NC_090941.1, read on the forward strand.
CTAGTGACCCACCTTCTGCCACTGAGAACACTCATGCTCCAAGGGAAAGACTTTGAAGGGATTGGGACTTCTGCCTAGAAAAGAAATCAAGTGTTTTACTTACTTGTAAAGAGTTGGTGGGTAACTGTAATTCTCAGAGTGAACAGTTACAAAAGTTCTTACTGATCTTGAATGTGTGATGCACTATTCTTAAAAGTATGGTTAACATCTTTTCTTCCTTAGCCACTGGTTTGCCAGTCTAAAAGAAAGTAGATGGAAAGGTGTTTTACTCTCCTGTGATTAGGTTGTGCCTCTTTACAAAAGTAATGTGTTGGTTTCACCAGATTATTCCTGTAGGGTAATTGTACGAGTGCCCTCCAACTGTTGGTATCACCAGGTTAGTCTTGTTAGGATAACTGTAGGAGTGTCCCCCAACTGGGTCTTGCTTCCCCTGATTTGCTGCTAGCCTGTCCTTAATAAGTCTACATTAGGTTGTTGCATACCTAGAATAACTATTCAGTTAAGTGTGACATTGGGTTTTACTTTCCCCTTCATTGTGAAGTTAAAGTAAGTGGGTTTTACTCACCTTGTGTTAGCTGCGTGCCATCCAAAACAAGTTACCAGAGCTATTGCTTACCTCAATCTAGGGTTCCCTGATTTCCAAAGCATCTGTAATTGTATATTACATTCTTAGGTTTTACTCACCTGGTATAACTGTGTGTTATGACAAAAGCAGTTATAGGTTTTTACTGCACCTAGAATAAGTGTTTCACTATTCACCAAAAGTATATTGTCCAGTTTACTGTTTATGTGATTTGTTCCAAGAGTCACTGTACAACTGGAAGGGCATACTGTCCTTGTATTACCAAAAGTAATCTAAAAGTAACCATTGGTCTTTTACTCCCAAAGAATAGGCTTGACCTATACTAAATGTGTATAACAAGGTTTTGACTTCCCGAGAACTACTGTTAGGTGTTCCAGATAAGGTCTATACTTGGGTCTGTGTACTTTCAAGTATAGTGTTGTGTTTTATATTGTGATTTCATATAATGTGTTAGTACTTACTTAACCCCTAGATTTAGCTGGGCCTACCTGTATTTAAATAAATCCTTTATTTTTACAATACATAGTGTTTCAGTGTTTCTTTGGATGATTTGTATTACAATGTTCACTTGTACTGTATCTACTGCCCTCTCTCCCTCCTAAGATAAGCCTGGCTGCTCTGTCTATGCTACCCCGAACTCAGGTGGTACAGCCTTATACTAAGAGTGGAGTCTTGTACTGCCTCAGTAGAATGGTTTTGCTAGGCCCTTAACTGGACTTCAGAAAAACTGTCCTAACAAGCCCCGACGAGCCAGTCGTCGATGTATCGGTAAATGTGGAGGCCCTGCGCTCTGAGGAGGGCAGCCACAGTATTCATGAGTTTGGTAAAGACCCTGAGGTCAGAGTTGAAGCCAAAAGGAAGGACCTTGTATTGGAAATGGTAGCTCATGATCCTGAACCGTAGGAAAGAACGATGGGGCTGCCAAATCGGGACGTGTACGTACGCGTCCTTTAAATCCAGGGAGCACATGCAGTCTCCCCTGCACAATGTCTCCGCTAGCGTAACCATCTGGAATTTTTGTAGAGTTAAGGGGAGGTTGAGGGTGGAAAGGTCCAGCACAACTCTCAGGCCCGCTTGGTTCTTCTGAATGGCGAAAATCCTGGAGTAAAAGCCCAAGCCTCGCTGGGAGGCTGGGACTTCCTTCACGGCCTGCTCTCTACAAGCGACCAGATCTCCACCAGAAGATTTGCTGTCCCAACTTGAGGGAGTGGAGGGGAGGAAGGAGGAGAGGGTGGGATGGGTAGGCGGTACCCCGTGGATACTATGGAGAGGATCCAGGAATTCTCACGACAGAAATGTGAAAGGAGAGCAAGCCTGCCACCCACTGGAGACATGTGGACCAGGAGGGACGTGTCATGCCTTCTTTCCATCGGAGGCTGTTGCAGAGGAGGGGGACTGGAAAAAGCCCTTACTCTCCCCCACCCCCTTTTTTTTGCTTGCGCCGATTTGGAGTCAGCGAGCGGTCCTGCTGCCTGGATCTACGTTCCTGGAAGCTGCAGAACCCTCCGTATATACACCCCTTGTTGGAGTGCTGCTGTGACTGGGTGTACAATTTGGGCGTGGTCTTTGTCAAGATGGAGCTGTTTTTTTTTTTTTCCAGCTCCTAGTCCGTGGTGGAGTGGAAGAGGTCCCCCGCTTCGAACGGTAGGTCTAATATGCGTTGCTGGACGTCCGGGTTGAAATTCGTTGCACGGAGCCAGGCTGTCCTTCTCATGTCCGTGTCGATACAGATGGCACGGCCAGAGGTGTCAATATGGGCCACAGTGGATTCCATGAGGTCCTGCGCCACCAGCTTGGCCTCAGTCAGTCCCGCCTTGAAACGTGATTGGCTCTGCATAGGGAGTTCCGGGAGGAAGTCTGCAATTTCCCGCCATAACCTTTGGTCAGCGGCAGCCAGCATGGCATCAGCGTTGGCCTGACGAAGATGCAAGGACGCGTTGGAATACAGCTTCTTCCCGTATGCCTCCAAGATCTTCTCCTCTTTGCCTAGCAGCGTCACCGAGGAGGGGGCGGAGGAAGACTGAGGCTTGAGATATAGGTTTGGAGTATAGTGACGCCGCAGCGATCACTGAGGAGTGCGGCTGAGGCTGGGCCGATATAAGAGTGTATCCCCCTCCATCTGCCTGTACGTCGCTTGAGCAAACACTCTTTGGCCAGGGAGACTACATCTGACTGCAGTGGAATTCCCGTTTTGGCAGAGGGGCGTCTCGTGAGGACCTCAGCAAAAAACCCCTCTGCCATTTGCTTGAACTCGGGTTGAGGTAGGCCCAGATACTCCTCCAGCGCTGCAAGACGTTCGTGGAAGCCCTTGGCTGACGAGGGCGTGTCAGGGTGGGCCTCCTCATCCGTATCCTGTGGGTCAGGAGGATCCTGCATAGGTGGGGAGGTAGCAGGAGCCAGAGGCTTGGGTATGGGACCGGAGTCGGAGGCTGTGGAGGAGGCTGGTACGGAACGGCCTGAGGAATCTGCTGGGGGGCCGGAGGCAGAGGCTGCGCCGGGGGCGCCGGCGGTGGAGCCTGTGGTGCCGGAAGGGTTTATAGTCATAATGTAGAAAAAAAAATGTCGACTTACAAAAATGTAGAAAAAAAATGTAGAAAACAATAATGTCGAAAACCTATACATATAATGAAAAGAGTCAATTTTTCGAAAAGAAAATGTCGAAAAAAAATGTCAATTAGCGCCATCAATAAATAAATAAACAAGAAGAGTATAATTTACTAGGGGGGGCCCCCCCAACCTCCCTCACCCAACACCCCCCGGCGACCCCCTCACCCTCCCACCACCCTCTCACCCCTCATACTCAACACATTTTAATTATATATATTTATTTATTTTTTTCGAAAAAATTCTAAAAAATGTAGAAAAAAGTCAACATTATTGTTTACTAAAAAAAATATTTGACATTTTGACTTTCTACATTATTGCATTCTACATTATGACTGACCACCTGCCAGACGCATTGGAGGGAGTGCGTCCCTGATGGCATCCCTGAGGATAACCCCCAATCCGAGGGGACTTCATCAGCCCGAGGAACCTCTCAAAGAACCTGTCTTCACAGGCCGGAGGCGTGGTTGGTGATACAGAGGGAGTAGCGGGAGGCTACTGGAGCTGCTGTATACCTTGCCCGTACGGACGCAGTGGGAACCTGCCATGCGCAAATGTAGGATAGGCTGTAGGCCATGTACCTGGTTGAGGCCAGTCCCATCTCGACACTCGTTCCTCGCCGAATTCCTGTAATGGCATCCCACGGGTGCTGATGTCTGGCACGGTGGCCATTTTTTTTCAAGATGCCTGCCACTTGCCTGCGTCGTGTTGCTCAGCTCGCTGGGCCCAGCCTCCTCCAAAACTCTTGAGTGTGTATTACAAGGCCTACCCTGCTCCTCGGGCCTAGATCCGGTAGGTTTGACACCCTCGACCCAGGGGCCGGTAGAGCTGCGTTTAGGCGCCCCCTCAGACGTATTACCGGGACAAGGGTGGGCCCCTCGGACATAATGTCGGTATAAGGGCAGAGCCCCGCGGGTGAAGACCCGGTAAAATAACCTACCGGTTCCTCAACACTATCACTGGGAGGATCCGGGGATCCCTCTGCCTGTAGGCTGGGAGCTGGAGCAGCCTCGGTGCACGTGCTGGTACAAGGACCTGAGCGGAACCTCCCGTGCGGGCGAGTCCTTGGGAAGGAGTCTCCCTTGCTGGGTGCGATGGAAAATAGAGGCCCTATCTTGGGCCTGGATAGATGTTTCATGAAGTTCTTGAGGTCCTCTGGAGGTGACTCTGGAAGAGCTCCCTCCACCTGGCTAGTCTGTTCTTCAGTGACCTCGAAGACAGGGCGTTGCACGCTGTACAAGCTTGCCAACCGTAGTCTGGACCAAGGCAACGTAGGCAGAGGGCGTGGGGGTCTGAAGTTGGGAAGAGCCCACCACAGGATGGACACCTGCTGAACCCTGTGGAAGTCGACATGCGCCGGGGAGGAGCGTGACGCCTGAGGACCAGGTACCTGAATGACAAAAAAGACAACAAGAAGAAGTATTTGCCGATGGAATTACATGGCCGAAGCCAAACCCAGGAGAATTCGGCCTGTTCCAGTTGATGCGGAAAAGAGGACTGGGGTGTGGCGCCAGAGGGCGGAGTAAGAGCAGCGCATGTTCCCAGGGCCGCACCTCTGCGCGCCTGCAAATTTAAAGGGGAAGAAGGTTTTTCTTGTGAAAAAGGTTCCGTCTCCCGTCCCTTGGAAGGGACGCCCATGCAGTATGGAGGAAAGGGGACGGGACGTAAGAGTAGATTTGTGGCAAAAAGGTGTGGTGGAAAAACCTTTGTTGAATCAAAGAATTCATTACCTTTATCATTTGTTTGACAAGCTCTGGCATCACCAAGAGAAGTTGTTGTGCTATCATGACAAAAGTAGTTCATTTGAAGAAGGTGCAATATACCAATAATAGTTGGACATTTTGAAAAGAACCATTGCTTTGGTTTTGAACTTGTGTTGTGAAAGAAAGACATTTATAATTCCAAGAAGGATATTGTGAAACACATCCGTTTTGAACTGTGAAGGAACATTTTGTGGAAAAGACATTTGCTGCGTCGGAGGCAAAGACAGTGGTTGGAAAAGACTTATGTTACCTTGAATAGAAATGTGCTCCAAGTATTCCTGAATTGATCGAGGGGAAGAGGGCTCAACCATGGTCACAAGGAGTGCTTTGAGACCTCCAAGATTGATAAATTGCTTTGTTAAACTAGAGTTAGCCATTCTTTCCTTGTATCATTTTATTGTCTGTACTAGGGTGAGGGTCAGAGAGGTTTTGGACACTCGGTCACTTTTCTTTAGTTTTAGTTTGCTAGGCGGGGACCACTTTGTCAGGATAGGGAAAGATAGGCATTTATACCATCCTTTTAATTTAATAAAAGGCTAAACCTGAGAAAACGTAACCTTTGTGTCCGGCTCGCATTTCTGACCCCTCACAGTTCCCTGTACTTCTTTGCAGACATTGGGCCTCATTACAAGTTGGGCAGTGCGAGTAAAATGCAGTGGTAATACCGTATAGCGCACCGCCCAACTTTGTATTTGGCGTTAAGTTGGTGGATTCACCTCCAGACATGAACCGAGGATAAATCTGCCACATTTCGGCATAATTACCGCTGGCGTAATTACTGCTTCAGTAATTCTGCCAAAATCCTCCATGGAGTCCTATGGACTACAATTAAATAGGGACCAACACCGCCACCTGTAATTCGGCTGTAATACCACCGGACCAAATGGCGGTAACAGTAATTCCAGTTGGTAATATTTTGCCGGATTTAACACCCAGATACCACCAAACTTATAATGAGGCCCAATGGCTGGTGAATGAAGAGGAGCTCTATGCTGAAGGAGCATTGGCTGCCTGGGTGAAGGAGCCTGCACTACCCTGGAGCATTGCCTGCCTGGGCGCTGCCTGACAAGCCTGGAAGAAATTGACTGATACGGGGGAAGTAGGAGAGTATCCATGCAGCTCCCTCCAAGCCAAAAAGGTGGAAGAGCTGACCCGCTTGGGAAGAGGCAAAGGCAAAACCTTGCTAAGGCCCTGGTCGGGAACCCATGACAGAAGCAGGACCCCTCCTCAAGAGAAGAGTGGCAAACTAGGACTCCTGGAGAGAAGAGGGGCGAAAGACCTCCTTTAGGAAAGAGGAGCAAGTAAAGAGACAAGAACCCCAAGACCCCTAAAGAGAGGAGAGGCGAGGGCTAAGACCCCTGTAATGATGAGGGGAAATACATAGACCTCCAATAGAGGAGAAGGGCAACTAAAGAACAGAAGAAGGGCCGTGAAAGGGAGGGGGCAAAATCTGTTAGAACACCTTTCTTTTGTATTAAGGAATTAGCTGTGGCAAGCGAGTTTACTCTGTGCTCTAGCACCTTGAAGCATCTCTTGTGCTAGATGGAATTATCAATAAAGATCTCAGACCAAAATAACCGGACAGACTCCAAGTACTACTTTAGTCTCAATTTAATAAAGCAGGACGAACTGATGAACACGGACTGATGCTCAAACACTCACATACAAACTTGATTACACAGAGGTCATATACCGCAATATGTGTCATCTATGTCGTCATCCTACGTGGCAAACTACAAAACCCATTGATGGGAAGGTTTGGTTAGGGGAACATCTGTACCTATGACATGTATATGGGTTAGTACTTTCATTGGCTGGCCTTTATCTGTAGGACACACCTTGAGCTACCTCTAAATACGTATAATACTGATTATAGCAGAGAAAATGGCAATGGATTGTTTTTATGCAACATTGTATAGCACATTGCCCCATAGATGCTCTGATTGGTGGGCATTCTCACCCAACATTGGACTTTTGGCTCGTTTGCAGCTGGAAACCCAACGTAAACCCAGGCGCTTGAGTCACGTCAGATTACTCCCCACTTTACCAATTAGTCCATCATCTTTCATCAGTCCAACCAAAAGCCAATGTTTCCCATTTACAATTGACCTTGTTTTGTCTCTGTTCTGAGACCTTTGAGGGAGTATAAGCACATCACTATCTTCATTCGAGGCTTAATGAATAGCCCTTGGTTTCAACTTCTGAATCACGTGTGAGGAGATGGCAAATGTGTCCATTTTGACTTCCTATTTACTGCTCTTGGATTTACTTATGCTGGGTGTTCTTGCTCCTCTTGCCCTCTAGAGACTTGCTCACTCCATCTTGTAGGAGCCTTATCTATTGTCCAATACTTGGCTCTTGCAAATATTGTCTTCTTCTTTATTCTAAGAGAAATATGTCTTACGTATATGGCTTATCCGTCTGCCTCTCTTTGTGCCTTACAATTAATCCTTGAAATAGCATCCTGGATCCCAGGCCAACACAGACTTCTCTCTAATTTGCACACAAAGCCATTTCTTCAAAATCTTCTGACTGCACCCCTGGTCCATTTCTGAGGTAGCTGAATTGAATCTTTACACAAGCCGGTGTCCAGTTTCCTATCATAGCCGTCCTTGCCACGTTATATTTTCCTCTATAGCAAGCTTCTACATGTCTTATCCACCTTGCATTACTGTGTAGTTACACTTATTGGTCAGCAAGTTACTTCCTCTTCTTTGTATATGATTACTTTATCATTTCGTACATGTTTCTCTTGTCACTTCAGTTACATCGTTATTCTTAAGTATTTTCATATCGTTTCTGCATGTCCTCATATCTACTTCATGACATCACTCTGCCCTTGTCAGATTTCACTCAGCGTTACATGATGTCCAAAGGTGCGTGCTGACATCCTTCCACTCTTTCAGTACAAGTGTACATTCTGTATGGTTGCCTAAGTGCACATTGTCTCTCATAAACTGTGGGATGTATTACCCACTTATGCTCTGCCCTGCGGCATCACTGTGTGATGGTGGCACCAGAATAATCAAAATGGCCGCAAAACCCCTATGCGCGCCAAAACCTATGGAATTGCGCTCTACAAAGCACAAAAAGGTGGCTGCCAAATCTACCATGCATGTTGTCAGTGGTGGAACGGAGACCGCACTTCTGAAACATGTCATTGGGCTGCCCAACCAGTAAAGATGGAGCACAGATGAAAAGCAGTGCTTGCGGAAAGAAATCCGGAATCTTGTTTTTAAATCTTTTCTGGGTTGCTGAAAATACAGAATGCTGGTTCAAAACACCCAATCTTCTTGTTGGGTGTCACATTTTACTGAATTCAAGAAATCACTGTGAAGTTGCAATATCCTGGAAAGCTGAATTTATCATCAAAGCACCCACAGAACCAGAGTGCTTGCCTGTGGGATCTGTCAAAATGTGGGCGCAGTACCAGCGGCTGCCTGAATGACTGTTTCAAAAGCCTGTTTTAAAACTGTAAACTTGTACCATTAAGATCTAATGTCTAGCATCTAAGTGACCTGTTATCAAGAGTAACCTAGGTTGTAACTATTTAAACTTCATGGTTTATAGTCGGGAATCAGTGCTCTAGCTGCTTGTTTTCAAATCGGAAGTTTATTTTAAACAAAGAAAAATGTAACAAATTGACATTTAAAGTAAGCCTGACTCCCAGCCAAAACCACAAACAACTTCCCCCACAGGGCCAGGTACCTCCCTTCTGCTTTCTAGACCAGGAACTCACATTCATGTGTTAATTAAGAGGGGAGGGGCACTTGAGCTGCTCTGGGAAGAGCACAATGGACTCCCCCCCACCCCAGGCAAGGAGATGCTAATCAGGAAGGATCGTAAATGGCCTCTGCTAGAAGGAAGGGGGCGGAGATTGCTTCTGAGCTACAAGAAGGAAAAGGAGGCGGGGACAGGCAACATTTGTTGATTCACAATGGACAGAAAGTATATTTCTAAAAAGACTGATAATTTACTGTGGATAATTGTAAAAAATATGCAAACCTCGGACTTCTAAACCTAAATTTTGGCTGTACATTTTAAGAGGAGCCAGAACTCTGTGCTATGTTTGAGAAGTAACTGTAGAAATTGTGGTTGTATACCAAATGTAAGTATGTCAAAAGTATGAAACTTCACACGCTTATGCCCAGATACAATGCGCACAGTTGTACACATTTTTGGATAAACTAGATATTGTGTTCCGGGCAGAATTCTGTCAAAAGCTGACACAAGATCCTACAATGACGGGGCTTGGAAGAGCATTTGCTCCACAAAATATGTGATCTAGATATGTTATTGCTATAAAGTCTGCAAAATTGTAAATATGTATTATTTGAAAAGTAGATTTCATGTTCAAAAGCCAAGGGGAGGATTCCCTGACTCATAAAACCACATCATCATGGTGACACCCTGTTTTCTCCTCCAATCAAGGGAGAGGGGAGACTTTAGCCTATAGCCAGCCAAGGGGACACGCTTAGGATAATCCAGCATACACACCCCTTTATCAAATGCATAAATAGAGAAAGCTGAGGACTTAGAAAGACACAGATTCACCCACCAACCGATTGCTGACAGAGCACCTTGCGAGAGAACTTGGCATCTTCCCTGCTCCAGACTCCAGAAACTTGGCAAGCAGAAGAACTAGTTACTCTTACCTTGTAACGTTCTTTCGATGGGATGTTCCTCCGACGTATTCCTTATCTTAGATAGAAATCCTTCAGCTTTGCTGGCCTCGGAAAATTTTTTCGCCAGAGGGCGCTGCGCGTCGATGATCGCCGAGTCGATGACCCTCGACGGCCTCCGTGCCGACGTCGACGTCATCCTGCCTATAAAGGCCGCGCGCAGCGTCCGTTGCTCAGTTCCGTTTTGTAGTCCCCAGTAATGTTTTTGGATTAGACTAATCACCTTGAAGGAGCATAGGCTGCAAACCCACAGGAAGTCATACTGCGGGGATGGATGGGAGGGTCGATAAGGAATACGTCGGAGGAACATCCCATCGAAAGAACGTTACAAGGTAAGAGTAACTAGTTCTTCGAAGGGATTGTGTCCTCCGACGTATTCCTTATCTTAGATAGACTCCCATAGCAGTGGTATTGTGACTGGAGGCGGGAGTAATAAAAGTTATGTTACCCTTCCAGAATGGACAGAGTGTAACACAGCCTTGCCGAATCTAGTTTCTTGACTAGAGGAGGAATCCAGGCTATAGAATTTGGTAAATGTATGTGCGGACGACCATGTGGCAGCCGCACATATATCTCGAATTGGCACCCCTCTTTGAAGGGCTGAGGATGTTGCGATACCCCTGGTAGAATGAGCCCTTAGATTTTGAGGAGGCTCCTTTCCTGCCAATTTGTAGCACTCCAGAATGGCTAAAATAATCCATCTGGAGATGGTTTGTTTTGTTATTGGAAGGCCCAACTTATGTCCTGCATAACCTACAAAGAGTTGGTCTGCTTGTCTGATCTTAGCCAATCTGCTGATATAGAAGCTCAAGGCTCGCTTAGGGTCCAGCCTGTGCAGTCTCTCTTCCTCCTTCCCCGGATGAGGAGGAGGGTAGAAAGAAGGTAATATAATCTTCTGAGTGATGTGAAACTCCGAGACTACCTTCGGGAGGAAGTTAGGCTTCACCTGAAGAACAACTTTGTCCTTGTAAAAGATTGTATGTGGAGGTTTACACGATAAGGCTTGCAACTCGCTAACCCTTCTAGCAGATGTCAATGCTATTAGCAAAACAGTTTTGAGGGTGAGAAGCTTCAATGAACAAGAGTGTAGTGGTTCAAAAGGGGCACCCTTTAGGAAGTTTAAAATTAGGTTTAAATCCCATAAGGGAACTTGAAAAGGTTTCGGGGGATAAACATTAGTTAATCCTTTTAGGTATTGTATTACCAATGGAATTTTGAAGTATGAAGGCTCCTCTGCAGTGCGCTTAAAGATTGATAGCGCTGCGAGATAGCCCTTAATTGTGCCAACCTGTAGGCCTGAATTAGCCAGGTAAAGTAAGAATGACAACACCATAGGTGTACCACAAGAAAAGGGTTCAATATTCTTTTCTCTGCACCAGCTGCAAAATTTGTTCCAACGGCAGCGGTATAGAGTTTTAGTTGCCGGCCTTCTGGCCGAAAGCAACACCTCCATAACATCATCCGGAAGGTCCCAATCCTTGTACCTCAACCTTTCAGACACCAAGCGTGAAGGTTGAGGGTCTTGATGGCTGGATGGAGAACCTGACCTTCCTTCTGCGAGAGAAGATCCTCTCTGTATGGCAGTCGAATTGGAGGGCAGATGGACATGTCTAGAAGGTCCGGGTACCACGTTCTCCTGGCCCAATCCGGGGCAATTAGGATCATGGTCTTCCGAAACCTTCTCAACCTCCTGATCATTTGAGGAATGACAGGGACCGGAGGGAACGCGTACAGAAGTGGGAACTCCCAGTCCACTACGAACGCATCTCCTAGAGCTCCTCTCGGGGGAAATTCCCTTGAGCAAAATCTGTCGCACTTCCTGTTGATACTGGTGGCGAACAGATCCACTTGAGGGGTTCCCCAAAGGGCGAAGATCTCTTGAAGGACTTCCTGAGCTATCTCCCACTCGTGAGAGACTGTGCTCTGCCTGCTCAGAGCGTCCGCTGTCAAGTTCTTCTCTCCGGCTAGGTGAATTGCCGATAGAGAGATTCCTTCCTGAATTGCCCAAAACCAGAGCTGCATCGCCTCTCTGCACAGTGGTAGTGAGCCTACGCCTCCTCTTTTGTTGAGGTAGTGCATGGCCACTGTATTGTCCGTCATTATTAGGACGTTTCTTCCCCGTACAGACGGCAGAAAAGCCTTCAGCGCTAGTCTGATGGCTCTCAGCTCCAACAGGTTGATATGTAGTCTGGACTCCGATGGAGACCAACGACCGCTGATGGTCAAGTCGTTGGCGTGAGCTCCCCACCCCGTGAGTGAGGCATCCGTGACTACTGTTATCTCCGGCCATGGTTGCCAAAACATTTCTCCTTTCAGGATGTTCTCCCGACAGGCCCACCACTGAAGGTCTCGGGCTACTTTGACCGGGATCCGAAGGAGATCTGTCATCCTTCCTGAGAACTGTGACCACTGAGTTCTCAGTGCCCACTGGAGGGATCTCATTCTCAGGCGAGCCTCCGGCACGAGGAATATGCAGGATGCCATGAGGCCTAGCAACCTCAGAAAGTCGTAGGCTGGGAGATATTGGGCATTCTGAAATCTGATGACCATCTGCAGAATATCTCGAGCCCTCACCTCTGGTGGCAAGGCTTTTCCCAGGGAAGTGTCCAGGACTGCTCCAATGAATTGGAGTCTCTGTGATGGTATCATCTGTGACTTCTTTAAATTGAGGGAGAAGCCCAGCTTGTGAAGGAAGTGGCAAACATAATCTAGTTGTCTCTGAGCCTGTTCCGAAGATACAGCTCTGATCAACCAATCGTCTAGGTAACGGTAGACATGAATCCCTTCCCTCCTTAGACTTGCAGCCACAACCGACATTAGCTTGGTAAAGACCCTCGGGGCGGAGGTTAGCCCAAATGGCAGAACTCGAAATTGATAATGAGAGCTGCCAATTGCGAACCTCAGGTATCTCCTGTGCCTGGGATGGATCGGCACATGGAAATAAGCGTCCTGGAGGTCTAGAGATACCAACCAGTCCTGAAGCTGGAGGGCCTGAAGGATCTGAGAGAGAGTCACCATCTTGAACTTGTCCTTTCGGAGGAATTTGTTCAATTCCCGTAAGTCTAAGATGGGTCTCAGTCCTCCGTCCTTCTTCGGTATTATGAAGTAGGGGGAGTACCAACCCTTGTTCCTTTCCGCTACAGGTACCAGTTCTATGGCACCTTTCTCTAGCAGGTCTAAAACCTCCTGCAAGAGGAGCGGATCTGGAAGCTTCAAAGGGTTGTTCCCCGGTGGATGACTCTGAGGGATATGTAGGAAGGGCAGGCAGTAACCTTGGGCCACTGTCTCCAGAGCCCAAGCATCTGACGTAATAGCCTGCCATTCCGTCAGATGGTGAGTTAACCTGCCCCCTACTGGTGTTCTGTGAGGGGAGACCTCAGAGTGGTTTTGAAGCGGCTGATGCAGTTGCCGAAGGTAAAGTGGCTCCTGCTCCTGCGGGTGCGGCTTTCTTTCCCCTACCCCGTCCACCACGGGTAAATCTTCCTTGGCCTCTTTGAGCCGGTCGTCCCCTGCCCCTTCCATATGAGGAATAGTAACGAAAGGACCGTCCTCTCCACGATGATCCCGAAGGACGAAAGGTATTCTGACGGATAGCAGCTCCCAATGACTTGGCTGCTGCCTTGGACGTTTGCAGTTTCTCCAAACTGTCATCCGCCTTCTTTCCAAAGAGGGTAGAACCGTCAAAGGGCATATTCAAAAGCCTGGTCTGCACGTCAGAGGCAAAACCAGACTTCCTCAACCACGCATGCCTGCGGATTGTGGTACTTGCCGCCATGGCCCTGCTGATACTGTCAGCAGAATCTAGGCCAGTTTGTAGGGTCTCGCACATCGCATCTTTACCATCCCTGATGATGTTTAAAAATGCGTCCCTTTCCTCTCCTTCTTGGAGGCAGTCAGCCGCTGATGAAGCGCACTCCCAAAGGGTGTGGCTGAACCTAGCGAGCGTACAGGTCGCGTTAATAGACTTTAACGCCATGCTACAGGCAGAAAAAACCTTCTTAGCCATGGCATCATACTTTTTGTCATCCCTATCCTGCGGAGCAGTGGGGTATGCAGATGTGCTGCCTGATGAGGTTGCAGCCTGTACAACCAAGCTCTCAGGAGTAGGGTGTTTTGACAAATATTCAGGGTCAGAACTAGCCACCCTGTATTTTGTTGACAGTTTTTTATTTACTGCCGGGATAATTTCTGGCGTTTCCCAGTTTGTCAAAATCCTTCTCTGTAGAGCAGAGTGAAATGGAACCACAGGATCCTCCTGTGGGCCCTTGTCCAGTATGTCAGTGAGGTCATCCTGCTGAAAGGCAGGAGAAGGTGCAGACCAACCCATAAATTCTATGATTCTAGACATCAGAGCTCTATATGGAGTCTCCGCATGTTCTCCTGGGTCTGGTTTGATAAATTCTGCTTCAGGAGAAGTGTCCAAGCCACTAGCTTCCTGAAGTGCATCCTGAAGATTTTTTAATCTTCCTTCCTCAGAGGCGAAAGTCTCTGGCTCTGGTGATGTGGTCCTCTGTAAATCAATATATTGGTCTGAATCCTCCCTTTCCTCAAAAATCGAGGTTAAAGGGGGATACATTGGTTTTTGGAATGGTATAAACCCCATTTCCAATGCAGAAGGAGCCATCATCACAGGCCTTGAAAACGTCGATGTCGTCGACACCGACGTGAAAGTACTCGAAGGCGCCGTGAAAAGCGTCGAGAAATGTGTACTAGGCCTCGAAGAACTCGAAAGGATCGGAGTCCTGCTCGAGAACGACGTCGACGTTCTCGGCGTCGAGTCGGAGGTCTTTTGTCTAACCGTTGGCTGTGGAGTAGCCGTGGTTCTTTCCTTCACCGGCGTCGATATCGGCGTCGACGTCGGCGTCGACTCGATCGACTGATGCGCCGATGAATCCTTCGACAACGGCGTCGATGGCGCCGACCTCTGTTTCGAAGGAGTTTTCGACGATGGCGTCGATGATGCTTTATCTCCCGATGGCTCGAGGCGCTTTCGGGTTGACTTTTCCGCCGGGTACTGCGACTCGCGGCGTTTAGATTTTTTGGGTTTTTTACCCGGGGTATCACCCTCAGCTGTCTTCGAGGGGGACGAGGCCGCTTTCTCGAAGACGCTTAGCATCTTTTTCCTGAATTCCTCCCACTCAGCTTGCGAGCTGCGTTTTGTGGGGCAATGAACTCTCTCAGGAGAACTCGACGAAGATGACGAAGGGGATCTCCTACGTCTCTTCTTCGAGTGTCTCGATGTCGACGAGTGGTGGGAGCCACTTCGTGATCTAGATCGAGAGTGTTTTTTATGGTGAGGAGACGAACGTCTCGACTCTACCGAAGAAGCTTTCGAGGAAGTTAAAGTTGACCTACCTCTCTCGAGCTTCCCCCTACGCTCCTTCAAGGCTTTCGCCGTCATGGAAAGGCATTCCTCACACTCCGAACTCTGGTGCGTGATTCCCAGACACCACAAACAGACCCTGTGAGGGTCCGTCAACGACATTTTCTTCCCGCAGTCTCGGCACTTTTTGAAACCGGACCGAGGGGTCGTCGGGTCGGAGGAGGATGCCATCGATATCGAGGTAAATAGTAGTTATTATATACGTTATCTTGACGAGAACTGAGCAACGGTGTTCCGAGGCACAACGAAGCGCGGAAAAACGGAACTGAGCAACGGACGCTGCGCGCGGCCTTTATAGGCAGGATGACGTCGACGTCGGCACGGAGGCCGTCGAGGGTCATCGACTCGGCGATCATCGACGCGCAGCGCCCTCTGGCGAAAAAATTTTCCGAGGCCAGCAAAGCTGAAGGATTTCTATCTAAGATAAGGAATACGTCGGAGGACACAATCCCTTCGAAAGGCCCATTTCTATAGCCGAACCATTCTCAGCTAGGCCTTAAAATTCCAGAAACCAGAATTTACCCCAAACATCTAAGGGGAACCAAAGAACAGCCGGGCTGTGCTGTAACTGCTTTCCTGCTAAGAATTGTTACCAGAATCCAAAGATCCAACCCAGTAGTGCCGTGCTGTGACCAGATAGCTGTGAACCAGAGCCATTGCCGACCCTGTCCAGTACGGTGTGCACAGCAGCCTGTCCCAGTCCAGCAGAATTTCTGACAGAATTCCTGACGGTTCTGTTCAAACCTTTAGAGTGGGTATCCTTAGTATAGGACTGTCACTAGCCTATGTACTGTCCATAGCAATCCCTATCCAAACCCATCCTCTCTTATATCCAGAACTGCATTGTTAGAAATATGTTGATTTGCTTGAACTCTCTCTCTCATCCCTATTATCTCCTTCTGTACTAGTAGTGTTAAATATCTTTGCGCTGATATATTTCATCTGAAGAAGGCAAGCTTCTCGGCAGGCAAAAACCTGATCCAGAGGCGTCCTGGTCTGGTGGCTGTGCTGTCGTGTAGTATTTGCTTCTTCATAGTCCATCCCTAGTGTAAAGAAATCCTGTTTGTCTTTTGAAAGCGCATCCCTGTTTTCCAATTTGCCTATATCTCAGAAAAACGACCTCCACGAAAACGTCCGTAACTTCTTCACATTTAAGTGTCTGTGTGTAGCTAACATCCTAAGCTTTCCATAAAACCAAAAACCGCATCTCAAATCCTTATAGTTCTCCCGCGATCGCGATTACCGCGTGGAAAAGTTTGCCGCAAATTTTGGCTTAGGAAATTTCTATAACGTGTAAAACAACTTTAAATTGCACCCGACCTCAAAATTAAGTTTTCAAATTGCTTATTGCTATCAAATCATTGATAGTGTTTGTCTGCAACCAGATAAAGCGGCTCCCATTAGAATGTAAACAATTTCAGTGATTTAAGCCATATTTAGTTTTTTAGCTAGTCCATTCAAAGACAACTTTAAAACCATTTTGACAGTTTGCCAATCAGTTCTGTTTCTCTCGTGTGTTTGCTGGGGGGGGGAATTGGGATTGAAATTGTATTTGAATTCTGCATTCCTGAAACCTGTTCTCTCTCCTCCTATCTCTCTACACTGCATATTGGGGTGTGCAGGGGGAAATAGTAACCACATTGCCATTTGATTGAACACACACCCCCAAAAGTATTATTTCTGTGCTGCATTGTTTTTGCTCAGCATTACTCCTTGTGATTAAAGAGATTGCTTAGTGTGACATCACCCCATTGTTGATTATTGTATCCCCATTACAAATAGTGTGATTATATTGTGAATATATAAATAAATATTTTAACTTTGCAAACCAGCCTGATTCCTGGTTCAGTGTGACCGGGGGGGTTCCAAGAGAGGGGCGTGATATAAGTGGTACATCCTTCAGAATAAAATAACTTTTAGACACAATTAAATAAATAAGGATTTCAGTTGTGCATTACACGCTAGGCGTTAACTTAGGTGAAGTGCCGGATTGAAATCACTTACAAAACTTGATGCCATATAGGCATAAGACATGGAGTCCCAAATATAGCTCTTCTGCTGCTGTTCCAGTATG
Source organism: Ambystoma mexicanum (assembly GCF_040938575.1). Classification (NCBI taxonomy): domain Eukaryota; kingdom Metazoa; phylum Chordata; class Amphibia; order Caudata; family Ambystomatidae; genus Ambystoma; species Ambystoma mexicanum. The sequence continues at coordinate 789,505,048 of NC_090941.1, forward strand.
ACGGCGGTGAGGGGGCAGGAGCTAGCGAAAACACATCCACCTGCTCCTCTACAACTATGGTTTTCAATACTTTGAGCACACTTTTCTATTTTTTAGGAGGAGGAGTGCATCTCTATTTATGTTTGGACACTTGGGTTTATTCTCTAAACCATGTTTGTTACACTGGCTTAATAAAGTATTTTTCTTTGAAACGACCCAACGTCGGAGAGTCTCCTGCTTGCCATGCCGTCGCAACACTCAATGCAATGAAAATAGCAGGTAAGTAGTACTACTCAATATACAGCTCCACCCAACCCCCAAAGGGCGACCAGAAGCTACCAACACTTTACTTTTAAAATAGTTTTAAGGTCCTGATAGGGAGATTTTCTTTTTGCAAATCTTACCCTTTCTGCCGTCAGCCTCACAGCACTACTGATGGATTCAGAGATTTTTCATTGACTTTGAAGGTGATTTCTTGCAAGTGGCCCTCAAACGCTCTCCTTTGTGAGTGTGTTGGCAGGAAGTTTGCCCCCAAATCCACATTCCTCCAGGCTTTGCTGTTGCTGGGCAAATTCTAGGAGGCTGGCTGTCTACTATGGTTATAGTATAAATGTTGCAAAGTGTTCTTACTGGAGGTCTGGGGTCACTCCCAACCCATTTTCTGGAAATAAGGAGGAGAGCTGAACACAGGAACCAAGTCAACCACTGGAGCTGAAGAGATCTGAAGAAAAAGAAGACTGTGCTGATGCCAGAGGACTGCTGCAGAAACTAGTATTGTCTCATCTAATACCCCTGTGTCACAAACCTCAATCTTTAGAACGGCAGGGAAGACCTCTCTGAGGTGCCTTCCTCCCAAAGACTGGTAGGACCAATCAGCCACCTGTTCTGCCCAAGGTATATCAGTTTTTGGTCATAGGAGCGTGCATCTTTGCATTTGCAAGGCCTGGAACAATATGTTCATCATTGCATGGTCTTCCAGCTGGCCAAAATACTTGAACTCTTCATGGGCGTACTTGAGGCTCTGTTGGGACTCTGGAAATGCACTATGCTACCCTCAACCTGGAGACCAGCCTGCAGGAATACTGAAGTCCAGCCACCAAGTGCCTTGCGACTCCATCCAGGGTCAACACAAGAAGTGCATCTGTGAAGATCTAAAGTGTCTCCCCTTCGTCCTGGAACTGAATCTGGGTGTCCCAACCATAATGTGAGGTCTCCAGAGGGATCTAAAGATGACCAGTGGTGAACGACCTCTGAGCCGCAACCAGATGACCCTTCACGCATTGGTGAGCTTCATTTTCCACAAAGATTTACTGTCATCTGCAACTGTTTCTAACTTTCTTGGGACTGGTAGGTCTGAGATCCCTATATCTCTGTAACCGCCCCTCTCCTCATTGGGTTTGCATTGGGCGTAAAGTCCTGCTTACTTTAGCACTATCCGTGGCTGTGCCCCGGTGTTCGGGTAAGTATGACTGTGGCTCATCCTTGAGAACCTCAGCAGTGGTAGAAGCTCCTACTTTCGCTAGAACTCATCTTAAAACCCATAAATCCCCATTCTGCACAGTTACATTTGCCTGGCACCAACTGAACTTCATCTGCACTAGAAGAGTGGGTCCTGCTGGCAACTCACTGAACCTTTTGGGACACCTTAAAGACTACCAAAGACTTGGTACAGGCTAGGGCTGGACCTTGAGGTTTTAGCACATAGTGTTGGGTGCCTTAAAAGTATATGGGCCTATGTATAATGTGTGCTTTGCATCCGTTCTCTCTTTAGTGAATACATTTATTGTGTGACCAATTGCTTGGGATTCTAAAGTAGTGTTTAACCCACAGCTGGTTACCTAACAGTTGTATATATGTACTAAAATATTTGTACTTACCTTAAGATATTTATATTGTGCTTTGGTGTAGTATTTTGATAAATGATTGTATGTTTACAATTTACCTGTGTGTGTCCTTTCCTTATCAAGCATGCTAAGGATTAACTGTATAAAAAAACCATTCCCCCTTCTTCCTCAGTTCAGCCTTGCTGATTGGTTAACGCTACTTAAGAGATTGGCTTGCTCAACTGTGGTTATGAATAACCTTGCTAACCCTGGCTTTTCCAAGTTGTATCCAAGGTTGTGGCTTTGAAAGATCCTCCTACAGGTACTTAGTTAAAACCACAAGTAAACTGTATGTAGTAAAGCAAGTGAAGAGAAAAAGCAAGTAATATTAGAAGCAATAGCAAAGTATTTGAAATTCAGTTTACGACAATGTAACACTGTAAACCACTGGAAATATTCATACTTTGATTGAGTGATTAATTAAAATATTTATTATGCAAAGACTGAGTAGAACTAACTGCATCTAGGCGCAGATGATTCGAATAGATAGGCTCCAATATTTCGAACACTAACATATTCCCGCCACCGCCAGTCCTAAATTGGTAATTTAGAAAGATAGGTTTGCAGTGATTTCTGGAACTGGAACTTCTTCCTGAGATCCCCAGGAATACTGTTCCAGAGTCTGGGGCTGTATACCAAAAATCGTCTATCCCCGCTGGAGACCCATCTGGAGGGCGGAAAAACCAACGAAAGTTTGTCAATATGACGCAATTTTCAAGATGGTTGGTATCGCATCAATTTCTCAGCTAGATATCATGGGCCAGATTAAGCATTTGTCGATCAAAAAGAGGATCTTAAAGTCAACTCCATCACCTACCGATATCCAATGGAGGGAGTGACACAGGGCAGAAATTGGGAAGGATTTTAGACTTTGTAGATCAGCCTGACTGCCGCATTTTGTGCACTCTGTAGCCGTTTCGGATGCATATGAGGGATACCAGCTAGCAAGCTGTTGTCTTAATCCAATTGAGAATTGACCAATGCCCCACAACAGAGGCATGGTCTTCAGATGGGACATATGGAAGGGCAAGCTGCAGTAAATGCAGGGAGCTACCTGGTTTTCGCATCCTAAATTGTCTTTGCAAATACAGCCTAGATTTTTAATTTTGGGAGCGAATTTCAGACTAGAACCCAGAAAATAGGGGGAAGGCAAGCCGCTTCTCATCCAACAGAAGATGTTTCTGTCCATACAAGGCCACCTCTGTTTTACTAGGATTGAGTTGGAGCCAGTTCAAAGACATCCAGTTTCCAACATCTCCCAAGCACTGCCCAATTAAAAATAAAAATTCTTTAACATTACCCAGATTCAAAAAAATCTGGGTATCGTCAGCATACGATTCATATCCCAGCTCATGCTTCCTCAGGATATCCATTAGAGGTTGCATATATATATTGAACAGCAGAGGAGAACAGTGACAAACCCGGGGTATGCCACAACCCCGGGGAAGGGAGTGGCAGGTAACCCCCCCCCAGCTTCAGCTGTTGCCAGCATCCCAGTGGGAGGGAGCCAAACCAGTAGATAGCATGGTCTGAGACCTTCCCAACCTTCCTGAGTCGCTCAGTAGGATCCTATGGTCAACGGTATCTAATGCTGCGGAAAGGTCCAGCATCACTAACAGAGACACCTCAGCCATGTATGATAATCAGAGAAGTTTGTCCTAAACTGCTATCAAGGCTGTTTCTGTGGCGAATCCCAGCCAAAACCCAGATTGGTGGGAATCTAATAAGGCAAACTTATCAACATGATCCTGCAGTTGGGCCGCTGTAACGAGTTTTTCTAAAATTGTGCCTGGTGACGGAAGACCTGCCACAGGGCGATAATTCTGTAGTTCACTGCGATATTTCATTTATTTTTTGTTTGTTTTTTTTAGAAATGGCGTAGTTATAGAATTTTTCAGCTTGGACAGCACCAAACCATGTGAGAGTGATGTATTAACCAACAGTATCATGAAAGGAGTTCTCATCTGCCAGATGTTGCACTGTGCATGCCAGCAGTTCAAATAATTAATTGTTAGTAGGCTTAAGTTTCTTCATCAAGCTCAAAATGGTATCCTCTGAGACTGTACTGATATTTATCAACCTTGAGCATTGTCACATGTAAAGGTATTATAATAATTTGATTAGAAGTCACCCGCCTATCCTGAAGAATTTTCTCTTGAATAGCTTTAATTGTATTCCAAAAGAAGTAGTTATATGCATTAGACTGATTTATAGAGGATTCGATAGGGGTAGAAGTACCACTAGAATGAGAGAAATTGGAGCTAACTGAAAAGAGTTCTCTGGGGCAATTATTTACCAATTACTTTTTTTCATGCAAAAAGTCAGACTTTGCATTAAAAATTGCTGCCTTGTATTTGTTTAGAGGTGTTTTGGCTTTCGAGGGCGTAGCTGGAGTTCTGAGTTTCCTCCATTTTCTTTCCATTACCCTATATTTTGTTCTTAATAGAGTTAGGGTGGGGGAATAACAAGGCTTTGATATGGCCTTAATCATCTGAGGTGTGAGGGGTGCATATTTAGTACAAATGGCATCCATACTTGATGTTCCCTGGGCGAAGAAATCACCACATTTCACGACCAGATCTATGGATTCCAAGGCCTCTAATAAAGCGGAGCATGGTACTTCCAACAAATCTTTCGGCACATGTCCACTGTCTTAGCAATGGGGGAACGTTCCCTTTCCTTACTAAAACTAAAAGAGAACAATCTGACAAAATTGCCTTAAAAAAACCTGATACTTAAAGTCCTTCCCTGCTAAAAGTAGGTAGACCTAGTTTCCAAAACAGTCCGAAATGTCAAGCAAATATATTTGGTGGGAGGAGAGAAGAGGGGTGGGTTGGAGTTCTTTAAGTGAAGGAAACAAGCATTGGCAAAGCCAACGGTAAAATAACAAAGTTAAGTTCAGAGTTCTAGTTGTCCTCTCCCAATCCTCACCACACTACAGAAAGCCTGGGGGGAGGGGGAGTCCTCGGCCAGGACACAACTAATCATGACCCGGAAAAGGAGAAGTAGGGCCAGGACTGTGCTCCCATACAACCCTATGGCGATAGGGAGTGTGGTGTATGGAGGTACACAAGCTTGCCCACCCCAGTACTCCGTTTCCTCTAGAAACAAATTCGAGGGTTTCTAGATTTGCTGGGTCCACTTACTTCTGTCGTTGGTCGGGTTGTAGGGTGTCAAGGGGTTGCAGATGGAGAGGTTGTTTCAGGATCAGGATTGGGTCCAGCTAGATGACTTTTATGGACTCTGGTGAGAACGTTTCTGTGACTGTGAAGCAGGTTGACCCATGCACTCAGCGAAACAGAGTACCATCAATCATGTGATGACAAAACTCCACCAGGACATGATGGAAGTGGCAGCGGCGAAGATCACTTAACTCAAGCGGTGGCAGGCAACTCAAGTGGCAGACACAAATAAACTGTTCCAGGAAGGGCTCTCTTCAATAAGGAGAGCAGCAGCATCAGGTGTATTGTTCCTAGGCCACAAGCTAGAGATCTGCAGAGTTCCAAGTTCGAACTCTGAACATCAAATGGTGCACAACAGAGGCCTTGGACAGGGTTGGTGAGCCCACAGAGCGGTCCCAGGGTACCTCCAAAGGCTTCAGATGGCAGGATCAGCGTGCAGAGGTCTAGATTGGTTGGCCCCACCAGTGCTGAAACACTGTAGAGCATCTTTAGGAGATTGGGCCCAAGAGGCAGGGTTTCACCAGGACTTGGCTGAAGGCAATGCTGGATGTCTTCAATGATCGTCCTCGAGTCATCGGCAGGCTGCAGCTATTCTAAGGGGTCTTGGCTCCAATGACTATCTGAAGAATGGCTGCAATCGTCCTCCTTTTATACTAGATTTTACCCAGGGTCGCCCCACCAAAGGAAAGGGGTCTGCATCATTCAAAGTGGAAAGGGCTGTCCACAAAACCAAATTCTAACAAAGATAATGTCAGAAACTGGGTGAACCTCCTGTAGTTTATGCCTTATATCGAATTACAAACAAGCTAAACTATTCAATAATTAATGTGTTTCCATATTTCAACAATAAAGCATTACACAATTGTCATTCATACAAATCAGAAACACGCATTTATTCAGTATTGATCCGATGCATTTCGGACTGAGGGTCCTTCCTCAAGGATCTGCCCATACACATAACTAAACTGTGTCCTCAATTTGCTGTGCATCACAGGACATTGTGCTTAGAGTTTCCTTAAAGCAGTGGTCACACTTGTCTTCAAAACAGATGCCCAACGTGAGGTTTGTGTTTCCAGGGTAGAGAGACACACTGGTACTTCTCCTCAGTGTCGCCCCAGCCCACCAAAGGGAAGGGATCTGCACCATTAAAACTGGGAAGGGCTGTCCAATCCTGGACAGACTCTTTTCTGACATCTGCCCAGCAACAGTCATACCCCTGGCCAGAGCGTGGATTGGGTATTATAAGACATCACAAGTGGTGAATGCTCTTGGGTGGTCAGACAATTTTCGGGAGACTGGTCTTATCCACATACTGGTCCTGAGTTGTCAGACTATTAGTGAAGGTCTGGGCGGCCACCATTTGGGTTTTGGAGGTACTTCTCTGCTCCACAATGGGCTTGGATGAGAAGCCAGCCAAACTCATTTGAGACCAAATAACTGTAACTCTCTGAGCTCTCAGCACAGCAGGTTGGTACGGTTTGTGCCAAAAGGATGTGGTGGAGATGGGCGACATCAAGGGAATGTTTTTGCAACTCAAGTCTAGTATAAGTGAATATTAATGGCACACTGCACATCTTAGCCTGTAAATTGGAATTTCTCAATTGCGCTTGAAAACACAAAGGAACCGACTGGATGATGCGTAAGGCAGAATCTCCACCGTTGAATATGCCTCTGCATCCACTGGGGAGGAGGCTACAAAGAGAGCCAGATTGCTAAAGGTAATTGGGGCCCTCAAGGAGGAATAAATTACGCATTTTTGAGTTATTGGAGGCACCTTATCTATTCAACATTGTGAGTTTTGTGGAAGCCATGATTAAAGAGTTCCGCAACGTAACTCAACACTCTTCACCCCCTTTTCATTGTCGAGAGTAGGCACCATGCTCCAGATTTGAATATCTCACCTTTGATATGTGATGAATCCAATGGAGTCATCACAGATTCCCCGGCAGGCATGTGACCAGGGGATGGCAGCCGTTATCTGATCCAAACGATAATGGCAGCTATATAAGGGAGGATCACATGGGAGGAGACAACTACCGGGGAGATGTCATGACTTCATTGGACGAGACGTGGTATCCACCCCATTTCCAAGAGGAAATATGCTCTAATGCCCAAAGCCTTAATGACATATTGTCAGTTATTGGTTCTCCTTTTTAAGAGGAAGTAAAGAAACAACTTCTTTGCCTTTTTATGGTCAAACACCCACCTATGACCTAAACACACAAAGTTCCAACACAACGCTTTTTGCTTCTGAGGTACCTTTATGTAAAATCACTGAGAAGAACGGTTTAAACATCATGTGTCCACCGACACCAATGGACTCCAACTTCCAGAATCCCCAAAGTACAGAGACGAGGAGGATGAAGGTATGTATACTAGGTATCATGAGCTGAAGTCATTCGTTTTTTCCGAATTTCCTGTGCGTGGAAAATTTTAAGATAGCAACCGCATTATTGACGGTGGCACATACCGGTGTGGCAGAGCAAAGGCATTGCATATGCGGAAGGAGAAACGCAGAGCGAGAACAGGCAGTGCCGTGGAGATGCCAGGAGCCAAAAGAGGTCCTGGCTGCTCAGCAACTTGAAGAAGCAGCGTTCTACACACCGGGGCCTGAGCGGGAGCAGGCGTGTCACTACAGAGCCGTGAGGGAAGCCGGAAGGACATCTGCAGCACTCTGAGTGGGAAGCGAGCAGCAGAGCCACGCCGTAGAAGCGAGAGCAGAAGCAGAGACACTGGGAAGAACCAGTGTGTCGGCCCGAGGCAATTAGGGACCCTGAGGCATTCTGGCAACAGCAGCAATGACAATTTGAACGTTTTGAAAGTACGGATACAGAAAGTACAAGAAGGTTATTTGAATGCAGAAAAGGCAAAGTACAAAGTCATGCCCAATGAGATACAAATGCATGAAATGCAAGCGGGGGGCAAGACTGATATACTGAGTGTACCACAGTATATGCAAGTTTGGTGATACAGAGTAACTATGAAGTGCATATAAATTCCTCACAAGAGAAGGATACCAGGCAACTGAAAAGCATAAGAGGTCCTGGCAGGGAAGTATACCAGATGTGAGGAACCTGTGGGCGTCCACACTTCTTTTTCCCTGTATCCTCCTCTCTGGTGGCCCGGGAAAAGGCAATTGTGTTTGGATTCTGACCCTGGGGGTGGATATGCGAGGGAGGATCACCTGGGTGGAGGGAACTTGGGGAGTGGGGAGAGGAAGTCCTTAAGTGAGACATGATATTCAACCTTCCGTTTTCATAATGAACCCTCTATCCCTCAAGCCTTTGCAGGCTACTGTCAGTCCTTTCCTTTTTCTTCCCTCCAAAATGTCCCCCCAGAAATACCACCTCAACACTGGGACGAGGAAGAGACCAACTAGGAGGACACATCATCATTTGGTTGAGACAAACATATGAGCCTTATATTGTTAATACAGACGCACATCAGTCAGATATTAAGACGAGGAGTGGAAAACAAAGTTATACATATTTCCTTTATTAATTCAGACATCCCCAAACACCATTCTGGGAATGAGACAAAGAAGAGAGCTATGGAGGTATACAGGTGGAACAGCCAGGCACGTCCACCTATTCGGTTTCGCCATAGTCAGGCAATTGAACTTAATGACCCACATCCATTGTCATTTAATACTCCCAACAGATAAAATCCTTGCTGCATAGGCAAGGAGTAGCGGGCTGGAGAGGGGAGCTGAAGATACAAAAGCCGGGAGCTGTGTGAAGCAGGAGAGAGGGAGGCGAGGCCGGCCGCAAGAGGTTCTGGAAGTCCTGCCACCGTCCTTATCAGGTACACACAGCAGGAGCTGTGGTACGCCAAAGCGCTCCAGCTGCAGCAGGAAACCAGGAGAGCGATCAGTGCTCTCAGTGGCTGCCGTGAAGGAAAAGCAGAGCTTGTGGAAGCCGGAAATCAGAATGAGGAGTGGAAACCAACAGAAGGGAAACAGGGAAACACTCATACCGGGTCGCTCCAGGAACTTGAAACACGCATTTTTGAATACCGGACAAACTGAAAGTTATTATAAGGACTTTTGAATGCCAAAAACAAGCACTTTTGATTATCGAAAGAACGGAAAGTATTTATAAGCACTTGAATGCTGTACAGAGAAAAATCAAGTTTTGAGCACTCGTGAGTGGAGGGAAACAAAAAGGTGGTGCATATAGCAGATACCAGAGAATGGATTATTTGAGACACAAGTATTGGCAAAGCCAAGAGAATACCAAGAACGGTATGAGATGAAAAACCAAGTATTGGCCAAAGCTAAAAGAGTTCAAAGAACTGCAGGTTAAGAGGAAACCTGTATTGCAAGAGCCAGAAGGGTACAGAAAGTGTAACAAAGTGCATGGTGGCCAATCAACCCAGAGTAAAGTGTTAGAAGAGTGTGACATTGATGAAAGAACCAAGCTTCACTGTCAAAGGAAAGTAGTGGCCAATTGTAGATGGAAAGCAGTCAAGAAGGGGTATCGGTTGTTTGACCTGTAATGGGACGAACCGTGTGGTCTGACAGCTGTGCCTAGATCGAGTGTCTCCCTGTACGGAAAAGCCAATCAAAGTATCTATAAAGAAGGTTGTATTTTTCAACAACCTCTTATGTGACATAGCTCTCAACCATTTGTGTTGCAAAGGCGGGTGAAACCACCCGATTTTGTTTTTGGCGGGTGAGACGCCCATTGGAATACATGGGCGTGCAGGAGGCTTGGCGGGTGAGACAGCCCTTTACAAGGCGGGTGACACCCGCCAAAAGCGTGTGAGTTGAGAGCTATGATGTGATTTTGAAGTCAAGAAACAGAACTACCAATGTGAACCAGAGAACGGTACTGATGTCAAAAGCGCTGGAAGGTTCCCAAGGAATTGTGTTTTGAAAAGCTGAAAGATCTGAACTTTTGGGGAAGGAGACCCCGATACCTTGTGAACTATTTTGAACTTGGGGAAGGGTGTCAGATCTGTATCATGGGCTATGTTAGTTTTTGGGTGTTGCACAAACTCACACACACTCTTTAGTTTGATTAAGAGTTACACACACATTTACACCCATTCACGGAGCCTTTGTTGTATTCTCTGTTGATTTGGCACTTAACCATATTGTTTGTAGGAGGAGAGTACCCCAATTCAACATGGCTGTGATAGATCTGGATATTGATTGGCGAAGAAGAGGGCCGGGAGCTGATTGGAGGTTTTGGGTTGTAGGGAATTGAAATGGCATTCTAAACTGCCGTCCATTGTACTTTCCAAGCTTGTCAGGAAACGTGCAATTTCAATACAAAAACAAGATTTCATATTGTGTAGTTCGATAAGGAGCTCACGCGCGCATCAGTTCATTGTTGTTTCCTGATGCGATCAGCAATGCGCATGTGTGAGGAGAAAAGCATCTTCACTGAAGCAGAGTCTCAAGACTAAGCGTTTGATTTCACTTGTGCGCCTACGTGGCGTGAAAGCGTTTCATTTTTCAAACCCTAACTATGTATGCGCTCAGGCCAAAGTTTGTGTTCAAGGCCGTGTGCACCTACAGAGTGGTCAAATTTACAAGCAGAGGGATCTTTTCTGTGATCCGCAATCAGTGCAGCGCCTGTGCGTGATCAGCGTCACAGTTAAGACCAAGACAGGTTCGCGCTTGCGCCTTTTGCTGAAAATAGTGTTTAAGTTTGCATGTATTTCAGAACGGACCGCCCGTTCATCTGAAGGCAAGTGCAAAGAGTTAAAGCAAGCGTTTCTTTTGAAAAACAAATGTTGTACGTTTCGAATAGGATTGCAACCCAGACTTCATTTGTAGCTCCATTTTTCAGGCAAGATGAAAATGCTAAGCAACCCATTCCTTTGAGGTGAAATATAAGAAATGAACTTTCAAAGACAACACTCCTTTTTGAGAATGGAACGATTAGTCAAGTTGTAAGTTGAAGGTCTAAACCAATGTTATTTTCTCTTCATATACCAGAGGATCAAAAACTTTACTGAAAAAAAGAAACTAAAAGGCATAAGAAGTCAACAGTGATTAAAAAGAAAGAGTCTTTCCCGTCTAAAGAAACTTTTGGAGAAATTATTGTTGGATTTGATTATTCACCTCTCAGCTCTTCGAGGAGGTAGAACAGGTACATAGAGTAAGCCTAAGGGTATAAGCGGAGGGGTTGGTTCAATAGAGTAGAATTAACCTGGTCTCTGGTTTTCTTACTTTCACAGATTTTCCAACTAAGTGAAGATAGAATTCTGTTCTATTTTATATTTTATCCACTTCCACTTTTCTCTTGGGAGTGTTGCAACTTCAGCTGTTTTCGCTTCAGTAGTTGACAAAACATCCGCGGAAGCTGCTGAACCCGACAGAACAAACATTTCACAGGGTCTGGGGTGTTCAGCCGCTTCCGTGGATCATAACATCAGGACCAGAATTACCAGAAGCCGATTACGATACAAGAGCTGGAAGAAGCTCTGAACTTTATTTTGAACACTATTCATTTTGGTTCCATGTAATAATGTCGCCACGAAAATCTCGCCATGCAAAAATATCGCCGAAAAATCACAGTTCTTTGTGGCGACATTATTGCATGGAACATGCAGGGTGTTAGGGAGAATTCTCTGTTTAGGCTGAATTTCCTAACCTAGTGAGTCCCCCAGCAGCTTTGCTGGATTTTTGGGGTTTATTTTTTTCTCCTGCCAAGAGTGAGACTCTTTTACCCTCACTCTTGTGCATGATTTGAATGTGTTTCTTTGAATCTAGATGTGTTTAATGGGCTATGGGGTCTTTTACCCCATAGAGCTTCATGTGTTTTTGTGATGTGCGTTACACAGCACCCTCAGTGCAGTGTAACAGGGGTGTCATAGTGACCCCCCAGTATAGACTCCATACCCTGGGACTAAATACTGTCTCCCAAGGCATGTAAAGTCACCATTGACTTTACTAGTCTTAAATTCTGAACAGAACCAGTACAAACCATCATATTGTGGACGTACTGGCTGGGGCAATTCAATTGCCCCAGGGTCTGTTAGTCGAGGGGGCACGTCTCCGTCCCCCCTGATCGAGTTTTGGCTGGTGGCAGTGGATACTACTTTTTATATTCAACCGCAAATATTTTCCTATGGGATTTCCCATTGTTTTAGGCTACTATCTTTATTTAATTATTTACGGTAGCCTCGAACATACCGCCGGTTTATTTAATTAATATTTATTCTCTGGTTGGTATTTTTTGCCAAAACTTGATTCTAAAATGGCGTTTGTGTTCTCTTCTGTGACTCCAACCCAAGTCGAGCCCTTTGTTCCACTTTTTGGCGGGCTTCTCCACAGCAGCCCTCCAAACTGGTGCCACTCTGGGGTACTTAGGAGGGGTGGAGGGGGATTTAGGCACCCTGGACTGAGTTGCCTAGGCAACTCAAGTCGCACTCTGTCCTGATTGGCCCAAGTGGTGAGCCAGCCGGCTCACCACTTAGCATGTTTGAGTGACAGCTAGGCTGAGTGAATGGGGGTTTTCTGCATAAAAGCAGGGCTTTGGGGACTGGAACTTGAGAAGTCGCCACAGGACCTAAGAATCCGACGAGGGAGAAGCTGAGCCGACCTGCCACGACACCACCACCGGTGGAGCCCTGCTGGACCGTCTCACCATTTTTCCCAACGACAGAGGAGATCTCCCGCCGGAGAGTCTTCTTCCTTTGACTGGTGGGGATAACGTCCCGGGAGGATAGCTCAGCGGCAGCGTCCACGTCTTGGAAGCAATACGACACGAAGCAACATAGGTTCGATCCCCGGGTCCGCGCTTAGAAACCTCTGGGTGTTTAAGCGCGTTATAAATACGTAACTAAGACAAAAAAAAAACACAATTACGCAACTAAGAAAAACAAACAATTCCTGTAACAAGCGCCTCGATGCCTACGGGCTGTGTGAGCGCTTTATAAATGTAAAAAAATAAAAATAAATAAATAAAAATAAAAAATAACCAGTTTCACCGTCTTTTCGCCTTCCCGACGTACCTCGTGGCCGCCTTGCCTGTGCCAAGATCCCGGCAACCAGGCTACCACGTTTTACCACGACCACGAAACAAAGGTACCACCTTTAACCGGAAAACTCCACGGCTGGTTTCTTCCCTGGTAGTGCAACGACCTTCATCTTTCCTCCAAGTCGAGATCTTCTCTTCCCCTGGACGACAACGCAACTTGCACCCACTACCAGGAACAACTGCCACCGCTGGAGGATCCTTCCCACTTAAGGTACCGTGTCCCACCTGGCTTCCCTTGCTACCGACTGTATGGGGTAGATTTAGCCCCCGGCTTTCGAACCTGGGTTAGCCTGGGACACCCTGGCTAAACTTTCCTAAGCCTCTCTAAACTCTTTATGAACCCTCTGCAAGACTTTCAAAGCCTAGTGTAACTGTGTGATCTTGGGCGCATTTGTGCTCTGCTCTCTCTAAGGGTGGGCCCAGCCTTTGGACTTTGGCTCACCAGTGAATTTTTGCTCTTCTGCCTTGCTAACAGTCTTCCTGAATCCTAGAGTGGTGTACCTTTCCATATTCTGTCTTTTTCCCTCCCTTTCTCACAAACTTAGTGGAGTGCCATCTAGTTAAGCGCTCACCTCTGTATGAAAATAAGTGGTGTTTTACTGTGACTTATCTGATAAGGGAAAAGGGGTGTATATATTACAATAGTAACTGTGTTTAGAATATTTTACAACAAGAGTGCTGGAGTGTTTCAAACCGTGTGTTTTTAAATAAATAATTATATACTTTGATACCAAAGCTCTGGTCAGTGTTTGCTTGTATTATTGTATCTGAGTGCCTATTGTGTATACTTTGCATACTATCTAACTCTTCTTGAGGGAAGTCTGACTGCTCAGCCACAGCTACCAGGTAAATCTGGGTGGTACAGACTGCTACCAAGTGGGTTTACTGCCAACACCTGTAGTCTTAAATCTTTTGCAGTGTTCCCAAAGGGAACTGCACAGGTTTCTGCCTAACACGGGGGACACCCCCGCAACCCCCAAACTTTTTTTTTTTGCCCCTTTCCCCATATATATGGTCACCCATATAATATCGCTGCAACCTTTTCCCGGCGATATTATTTACGGCGACCATATATATGGGGATAATATTACCTGATACCTTCATTTTGATGCTGACACGCCTACACACTGTATACAGTCAGTTGTGAGGGCAAGCATAGGCTTTGGAAACAGACAGTGATAGGATTTGTACTTCCTGACACAGACTATCCATAGTTTTCTTTAGGTAGGGAAATCCCACCTTAGCATAGGGCAAGTAGGGCCTTACTGCAATCCTGCCTTGTAAGCTAATAGAACTATTGAGAACCAATCTTGAACCTGTTGTCTGTGTCTATTTCATGATGCCTTCACACGGGCAGGGAAATCACAAGAAAAGTCAGAGCAGGAGGGTACACCAGGTGGTTGGAGCTGATAAAGAATCCTGGCTGGATAGTATACCAGGATTTTGGAATTGCATAGAGTCCTGGCAGGGGGTATACCAGGCAACTTGCAAAGCTTCTAGAAACAAAGAACAAGAGGGTTTTCTAAACAGAGTAGATACTTATTAAAGAAAGACTCTTACAGAAGAAACTTGTGTTAATGAGAGACTATTACAGAACTTGTTGCCTAAAAAGGAACCTTGTGAATGAAGGAGAAACACAAAGGAACAGTTGGTAAAAGAGACAATTGCCATCCTCATTAACAATCCATGGAAAGGGGAACATCCTCCGGATCCAAGCTCTTCCACCTTTGAGAACATTTCTGTTCGAGCTATTCTTATTTTTAGTTGTGAACACTTTTTTTGCCAATATCAGGTTGAAAACATGTCCTTGCACATTTTGATGTTTTGTTTATAGTGCAAGGGTCAGGATAGGACGTTTTGGACACAAGGATGGCTTTTCAGTTATTTAGGACAAATCCTTCGTTTTTGCATTTAAGTTAGGGAAACCTCTTTAGAATATTGTCAGAAAGGCATTTTCCCCAACCCATTTTCATTTAATAAAAGTCTTTGGCCAAAATAGAACGACCATGTGTTCTGCTCTCATTGCCGACTCCTCACAGATGCCTCCTCATCTCATGATAGCAAGGCTTCTTAATTATCGGGACAGTGATGTGATCCTTCATCTGGCCAGAAATCATAAAGGCCTTTTATTGTGAAGTTGATAGGACCACTCATTTGGGGAGTTTGCATATCTGAGGTGGCAAGTGTTCTGAAATCAATTCAGGGTCACTTGGACAGGCTGGAGCAGAGACGGCAAGTGCCTGAAGGGTAGTCACCTCTTTGGTTGTGAGTAAAAACATCACTTTTCCCCATTTTCTTTTAATTATTGCTTTTTTTTAACCTCAAAGAGGTAGATGGGGTTATGAATATAGGTAGAGGGGTGGGGAAAAGGTGAGAGGTGCAGGGGGCCTATCCCCTCATTGTTTGGTAAAAACAGTTAAGAAAATGCTATGTTTTTACCCACGTTCAGAAAAAATCGGTGTTCTAACAGAATCGCTAGGAGCTACCTGAATATGTACTGCTGATGCTCTGTCCCTGGCAAGAATACCTCAGAGACTGGATGAATTTCACGCCACTGCTAATGCTGAAATTCTATTTCTCAGTGGGAATGCAAGAGCCAAGCGGCATTATGAGGGCGACCGCACAGGACATTGGCTTCGTTGGTTAAGCATGGAGAGGCGGATATTCATAAAATGTGCTTGTCGGATAGATCTATGGTTTAATGTGATTAAGACATCAATGAGGCCTTTTGGGTTCCTGTGATTGTTTGTATGCGTACTGTTGGGAGAAAACATAAGCAACCGTCTCTGCTTGTCTGGATACAGTTGCATTAGGATGGGTGGAGGACGCTACACATGCAGTGCCCTCGACACCCCCTTTCTGTTCAGGAAATTTGTGCAACCACTAGAGATCTGGCCAATGGTAAGGCAATGGAATTGGATGGCTTGTCTGTTGAATTTTATAAGGCTTTTATTGATGTCTTGGACCCTTACCTAATAGTCTTGTACCACGAGACAATCGGAACAAGTTCTCTTACAGCTCCACTGGAGAGGCTCTAATAGCTCTTTGCTTGAAAAAGGATAAGCCTACACATGCATATGGATCGTGGGGACAGATAACATTGATAGTAAAGCTAAGGTAATTCCGAATAGACAGGCCCTGCTGATGAGGCACCTTGTCCTACACGATCATGCCGGATTCGTGCTAGTGTTGGGGTGGTCAGTAAGGGTCCCAGTGAGAAAGAGGGGTTTGCGCTGTGTGCACCATATTGGTGAGTGGGGGAGCGGGAAAGTTGGTGTGATGTTACGATTTTTCATGTATCTAGTTTAGGAAATGGGATATGTGTTACTTTTAGTGTTACTTTGTGTTTAAATTGATACATTTTTGATTGCAGGCACGCAGCAAGATACATGTCAAAACAGCAGATGAAATATAAATGCAATATAGGTATGGTGTGCCACGAAGCACCTAGAAACTGGGCAACAAGGAGCTTCATAATGCGCAAGCGAGAAAAGAGATTTGTCATGAAGAAACCACTGGGAAGAGGACACAGTAGTTCTAAACATGCATGCACAGATATACATACATGGGGTCTCAAGAGACATATGTTTGTGACAATTAGGGGTATACGTGCAATGTACAAATCTGTATGCCATGTGCCTTTCATAGTTTGGCCAGGCCCTGCAGCCAGGGTTTGCGAGGTGAACTCTGTGTGACTGCGAAAAACTGGTTTAGCAAGGAGGAAGGGCAACGGGCAGCTGCGACAATATCAGATGGTCTGCCATAGGCAGGCCCAGGGTTTTTACGACTTTCACTACTGTGGAAAGGAGAGGCAATATTTTTAAGTGCATGGGAGCTTGTTATTTATTGTCATGGGGATTCCAGGCATCTGTTCACGGCTAAGTAGTAAACCTGGGGTGAAGGGACACCTAAGCGCAGAGTTGACCAATACTTTATGGGTGTTGATTATTTTCTCAGGTTGTGTCCAGAGGACATGCGTATTGAATTGGTAGTCGTTTAGATTAGTGTGTAACAAGGACACCAGCAAGTCTGGGCGAGTGAGATAGTTATCACCAGTTAAAAGGGAACTTGTTTGTTCTCCCCCTCCTAATATTGTTTGAAGTGTTCTTACAAACTGTGCAACACGTCTGGGTTTAAAAGGTCCCAGGCAAGCTGGAACTTGTAATGAATTATGGTTGTGTATAAATGTGTAACTATGTGATAGTAGTTTGTTAAATGTGACCAATGAGAATGTGGGAATTAGAGATGATTGGATTTCTTTTGTATAGGTTTGACCAATCATATGTGGGGGGGATGATTTTAATACAATATGTGGGAGTATTTTGACTGTTGCCAAAGTATATAATGTTTGTGTGGTTCAGGGAGACTCTGGTTAGTTTGACTCTATAGCGTCATCTAGCCCCTCCCAGCCGTTTGTACAATAAACTTGCTTTACGGACAAACGTGCACTAGCTTCTTGAGTGGTGGGCCTACTTTGGGTTAAGTGATCAGTCTTGCACACTAGCAAGATTCACCTTCTGCAGTCTGAGGAGGTTGTTCTCAGTGTTGCATCAGTCCGAGCCTTCTCTTGTGACAGTGGGGATTTTGTTGGATGACAAAAGAACAAGTTACTTACCAACTGTAACTTTCTTTCGACTGGATGTTCTTCCCCCGTATTCCTTATCTTTGATAAATCAACTTCCAGCTTGCTGCCTCTGAAAAAAAATTCCACAGTAGAGGGCGCTGCGCGTCGACGTCCGTCGAAGGCCTCCATATCGGCGCCAACGTCACCATAGGTATAAATAGTCTTGTGCAGTGTCCGTTGCTCAGTTCCGTTTTGAGGTGCTGTTTTTGCCTTGTATGAAATGGTTAATAACCTTGAAGGAGCATAGGCTGCAACTACAAGGGAAGTTTTACTGTGGGGAAGGATGGGAGGGGCAATAAGGCATATGTAGGAGGAACATCCAATCGAAAGAAATTTACAGTTGATAAGTAACTTGTTCTTCGAATGGATTGTGTCCTCCCACGTATTCCTCATCTTTGATCGACTCCCAAAGCAGTAGTGTGTAGAGGAGGCGGGAGTAAAACGAAATGTTTCTTTTTAAAGAAGCACAAAGTGCAACACAGCTTTTCCAAATCTTGTCTCCTGGCTAGAGGAGGAATCAAGACTGTAGAATTTAGTGAAAGTATGTGTGGATGACCATGTGGTAGCCGCACATATGTCTTTAATTGGAACTCCTCTTTGGAGAGCTGAAGAGGCTGCGATACCCCTGGTTGAATGAGCCCTGAGGTGCTGGGGGGGGGGCTTGTTTCCTGCCAATTTATAGCATTCTATAATAGTTAATATAATCCATCTTGAGATGATCTGTTTTGTAATAGGTAAACCTAACTTGTGCCCTGCATACACGACAAACAATTGGTCTACTTGCCTAATCCTCGCAAGTCTGCTAATGTAAAAACTCAAGGCACGACTTGGATCCAGCCTGTGCAATCTCTCTTACTCTTTCCCTGGATGGGGAGGAGGGTAAAACGAGGGTAATGCTATTTTTTGTGTGATGTGGAATTCTGAGACCACCTTTGGGAGAAAATTCGGCTTCACTTGGAGAACTACCTTATCTTTATGAAAGATTGTATGTGGAGGTATGCAAGACAAAGCTTGTAATTCGCTCCTCTTCTGGCAGAAGTTAAAGCCACTAGAAAGACTGTTTTAAGAGCGAGAAACCTTAAAGAACAGGAATGAAGGGGTTCGAATGGAGTACCCATTAGAAATTTCAAGACTAGGTTAAGGTCCCAGTGGAACTTGAAAAGGAGTTGGGGGGAAAAACATTAGTTAACCCTTTCAGAAATTGAATCACTATGGGCAATTTGAAGTATGAAGGCTCCTCCGCAGTGCGCTTGAAGATTGACAGCGCTGTGAGGTAACCCTTGATTGTGCCAACTTGAAGACCTGAATTTGCCAAATATAGCAAAAAAAGATCTACACCAGCTGCAATATTTGTTTCAACGGCAGCAGTCTAAAGATTGTGTTGCTGGCCTTATGGCTGAAAGCAACACCTCCATTACGTCATCCGGGAGGTCCCAATCCTATCTCAACCTTTCAGAAACAAGGCGTGAAGGTTAAGGGGTTCTGATGTCTGGATGGAGAACCTGACCTCCGTTCTGCGGGAGAAGATCCTCTCTTGCGGAAGACGAATCGGAGGACAGATGGACATGTCTAGAAGATCCGGGTACCACATTCTCCTGGCCCAGTCCGGGGCAATTAGGATCATGGGTTTCCGGAATCTCCTGAACCTCCTGATCATTTGAGGAATGACGGGGACTAGAGGAAACGCATACAGAAGTGGAAACTCTGTCCACCACAAACACGTCCCCTAGAGCTCCTCTCGGGGGAAATTCCCTTGAGCAATACTGATCGCACTTCCGGTTGATACTGGTGGCAAACAGATCCACTTGACGGGTTCCCCAAAGGGCGAAGATCTCTTGAAGGACTTCCTGAGCTAGTTCCCACTCATGGGAGACTGTGTTCTGCCTGCTCAGAGCGTCCGCCGTCGAGTTCTACTCTCTGGCTAGGTGAACTGCTGATAGAGAGATTCCTTCTTGATATGCCCAGAACCAGAGCTGCATCGCCTCTCTGCACAGTGGCAGTGACCCTACGCATCCTCTTTTGTTGAGGTAATGCATGGCCACTGTGTTGTCCGTCATTATCAGGACATTCTTTCCCTGTACTGATGGCAGGAAAGCTTTCAGCGCTAGTCTGATCGCTCTAAGCTCTAATAGGTTGATGTGTAGTCTGGACTCCGATGGAGACAACGACCGCTGATGGTCAAGTCGTTGGCGTGGGCTCCCCACCCCGTGAGTGAAGCATCCGTGACTACTGTTACCTCCGGCCATGGTTGCCAAAACTGCTCTCCTTTCAAGATGTTCTCCCAGCAGGCCCCCCACTGAAGGTCTCGAGCCACTCTGTCCGGGATTAATAGGAGATCTGACATCTTTCCTGAGTATTGTGCCCACTGGAGAGATCTCATGCTCTGGCACTAGAAAAATGCAGGACGCCATGAGGCCGAGCAACCTCAAAAAGTCAAAGGCTGGTAGACGCTGGGCATTTTGAAACTTGATGACCATCTGTAGAATATCTTGAGCCCTGACCTCTGGTGGCAAGGCTTTTCCCAGGGATGTGTCCAGGACTGCTCCAATGAACGGGAGTCTCTGTGATGGTATCATCTATGACTTCTTTAAGTTGAGGGAGAAGCCCAGCTTGTGGAGGAAGTGGCAAACATAATATAGATGGATCTGAGCTTGTTCCGGGGACACTGCTCTGATCAACCAGTCGTCCAGGTAGGGGTAGACATGAATCCCTTCCCTCCTTAGACTTGCAGCCACAACTGCCATTAGCTTGGTGAAGACCCTCGGGGCGGAGGTCAGCCCAAATGGCAGAACTCGAAATTGATAATGAGAGTTGCCAATGGCAAACCTCAGGTACTTCCTGTGCTTGTGATGGATTGGCACATGAAAGTAAGCATCCTGAAGGTCTAGAGATACCAACCAGTCCTGAAGCTGGAGGGCTTGAAGATTCCAAGAAAGGTTTACCATCTTGAACTTGTCTTTCCTGAGGAATTTGTTTAATTCTCGAAAGTCCAAGATGGGTCTCAATCCTCTGTCCTTCTTCGGTATTAGAAAATAAGGGGAATACCAACCCTTGTTCCTCTCCGCTACAGGTACTGGTTCTACGGCACCTTTTTCTAGCAGGTCTGAAATCTCCTGCATAAGGAGTGGGTCTGGAAGCTTCAAAGAGTTATTCCCTGGTGGATGACTGAGGAGTGTGTAGGAAAGGCAGGCAGTAACCTTGGGCAACTGTTTCCAATGACCACACATCTGATGTGATAGCCTGCCATTCTGTCAGATGTTCAGTTAACCTGCCTCCTACTGGTGTCTTGTGTGGGGAGACCTCAGAAGGGTTCAGAAGTGGCTGACACAGATGCTGAGGGTAAAGCAGCACCTGCTGATGCGGGTTTGGTACCTTTGACCCATCCACCACGGGTGAATTGTCGCTGGCCCCTTTGAGCTGGCTGCCCTCTGCCTTTTCCGAATGTGGAGTAAAAACAAAAGGGTTTCCCCCTTCAGGACGTACCTGTGGGGCGATTTGGTGTGAATTTGTTGCCGCCATTGAGGTTTGCAATGTCTCCAGGCTGTCATCAGTCTTTTTGCCAAACAGAGAGGTGCTTGCACATCAGGAGCAAAACCAGACTTCTGCAAACATGCAAATCTGCAGATTGTGGTACTTGCTGCCATCTGCTGATGCCGTCAGCCGAGCCGATACCTGTTTGGAGGGACTCACACATCGCATCCTTCCCATCCTTGATGATGTTCAAGAATGCATCTCTTTCCTCCCCTTCTGGGAGACAGTCAGCCCCTGATGAACCACACCCCCAAAGGGTGTGGCTGGATCCAGCTAGCGTGCAAGTGGTGTTAATAGATTTAAGTGCCATACTGCATGCTGAAAAGACTTTTTTAGACATGGCATCAAATCTTTTGTCGTCTCGGTCTTATCATATAGTGGGGTT
This sequence comes from Ambystoma mexicanum, assembly GCF_040938575.1. Taxonomy (NCBI): domain Eukaryota; kingdom Metazoa; phylum Chordata; class Amphibia; order Caudata; family Ambystomatidae; genus Ambystoma; species Ambystoma mexicanum. Next base: position 789,526,626 of record NC_090941.1, read on the forward strand.
ATGCCGACTTACTATTTGATGATATCTGCGCACAAAATCACAATTATAAATTGCTGTTAGCGTAAGTTTTAATTAAGGAATTCTTGAACAGCCTGACACGTGTTTCGAGCTGAGAAGCTCGTCATCAGAGGCTCATGATTTTGTACATGATTACGCAATAATTTAGAGAATTGAATCAAACAAGGGTGAATATACATAAACACAATGGGTTGACATTGGTGTGACAATGACCACAAATCCAAACGAAAGGCACATGTGTGGCAGGAACCACAAAATGAGAAATCAAAAATTAAACAGAGATAATGAAACGGGTATGTACATACAGAAAAATAATTATACACAAATTATCAGAGTATACATTGTGAAAAGGGATATAGTGTGGTGCATCCACAATTGCCAAGTTTGTAGCAGATTATATGAGTAAAGAGAGGAAACAAAAAATATAGCAATGATGGTATCAGTTGAATCAGCCAGAAAAATATATATATTTGACAATAGCATAAAAAGTGTTGTCTCTCACAATATCCCTTCTCTGCCAAAAATTAGGTTGTACAATTTTGGATTCAGAGAAACGGCAGCCACGACTAAAGCTGCGTGTATAATTTGGTCATATGATGGCACAAGCTGCAGAATATATACTAACCAGAGAGGACGATATAAAAGCACTCTTTGCACCAAGAGGGTCCACCCTCAATCCTTTCAAACGACTTACCTCAGAAACAGAGGACCTCAGGTCCAAATTTATGAAACTGGAATGACTCAGTATTAGGGCGATAAATACATTTTGGGAGCAAACAACCCTTACACATTACCTATAAGAAAATAAAATACCTAGATGTCTGCGTATACTGATCCTGCCGGACTTTGAAGATCCACCAGACAGTGACCTTGCCACAGAATGGGAAGCGAATCTCACATCCAGTTCTAATAACATGCTCAAGTTACTGATTGAACATGCTAAACGAGAACACCCTCATATTGTGACACAAATCGATGCTCTCAAAGAAGAGATTGCTTTGTTTGATGCTCCCAGTACAACAGTAGATAAACATTTCAAAACCCTACATACCAGACTACGCAGGCATCAGGACGAGGTGAAACTCAGGAAATCACGCAAATTCTCACTTGATGACCGAGATTACAGGGACAACAGTTTACACTTACCAAGCAAAATATGATGAAGTTTCAAGATCAAAGAATAGTAGTGTTGCCTCGTCACCAGCAAGCTCAGATATTGAAAGTGACAGTGAACGACCAGGGACAAGTCATGAATCTGGCATCTAATGATGAATCTGATCGCCCAGATACTGAAAAATCAGTTGACACCCCTGCTCGAGCAGGTAAAAATGACTCCATCACTGAACCGTCTCCTTTTTGGAGCAAATCCGTCGCTACAAAAAAGGCAACCGGCAAGCTGCAATCGCGGCCATGAAAAAGGTCAGGTTTCAAATTCCCCTTGCAACAAATATCTCAATCCCAGGTCCAAGCCCAGGGGCACAAGGGGTGGCACACCTCGCAGGAGGAAACACCCCACTACCTCAACGCAGAGTGACGAGAGCGTCTTACCAACAGACTTGTGTTACGCTCACCTGGCTCCGACAGGGGCGTCGGTCGGACCTGACGGCTGCGGTCTCCACCAACGTGATCCGTAGTGCAGAGATGACTGACTGGACTGGCCCTCCTAATCTTTTCTGCTTGACCTATAGAAGTATTCTCCTGCAAGTGGAGAGATGGATTTAGCCACCCGTGGATTCAAGTGATGGCACCCCCCACAGTTCTCCCACTAATCACCTCCGAAGTGCCCTCTCACCAATCTCACCTTATGCTCTTGAAAGATGAGCTCTCCATCCTGCATGGATAGCAGGGGCGCGTTGATGCCAGTTACTTCACTGATTTGAAGGCGTGGGAGAGTTCTGGAGAGTATTGACTCTGAGGTTCCTGGCGAGGACCAGTAAGTATCAAGTTCATAGAGTTCAATATGTCCGATGTTTACTCTTGTTCCCCCCTTCCTTCCTTGTCTTGCAGCTGAGTTCGTAAGAAGGTGCTCTCGTGGTAGCTGGTGGCGCTCAGGTAAGAGTCTATTACCCGATGCTGTTCGGTAAATGTTGCACGTGTTTAACGTGTTGTTTTCTCTCTCTTTGCAGGTGCGGCACATGAAGATGTGGAGAGTTATAGAATAATGCCTCCGGTGGTAAATCAGGTAAGTCTATGGTGATAAGAGTTATATTTTTTGGTTTTCTCGGCTCACCTTGTTGTTTTCGTTTGTCCCCCAGGTGCCGGAGTTCGGCGAAGAAATGGTGGAGGCAGCGCCTAATCGAAAGATGCTGCGAGGACTGGTGAGTATGGCGCGGCGCTGCAGCTGGAGATGCGACGCGTACTGAAATGATGTTCTTTCCAGGTCCGGAGGTGAGATGGATCCGGAGTCAGGTGAGGAATTCGAAAATAGTTCGTTTTCTAACCTTGTCCTTTTCTTTCCTCTTTGTTTTAGGAGTTCCAGATTCGAGGCGGGCGTGGCAGAAGACTGGATGCTGACTGCGGCACAGTGAGCGTTACGCTGCTGCTGGATGCAGAATAACGCAAAGCGTGTGCTGCTGTTCGGGCGTGGTTCAAATAGCCTCCAAAGTAGCTCCAGGTAAGAAGTTCCCCAGAACCACACCCGACTAAGAAAATAGTCCCTGTAAAATAGTCCCATCCAGGCCTCACGTTGGCTTGGACTCACTTGCAGCATGGTCTGCATCAGGTAAGTAAAGTCTATGAGCCTGGCGCCTAAGGCACCAGGACTGAACCCAAACAGCCCCCAGCCGGGGCTGTTGGGGTTTTAATAAGAATCTGGATGCCTGCTCCGGAGCTGATGGGCTGGGTCCTAATGCCCGGGGGTAGGCATCATGACACCTTGAGTAACCAAAACAGATGAATTTAATCTGTAACGTAAGCAGTTACGAACTCTCTCCAGACCAATGCACGGTCCTAAACAAGGGTCTTTCTTTTGCCCCTCTTCTGGACATAAGGAATTTGTCCAGATACAAATTGATTTGTTCAAATTTATCCGTAAGATTAAACTCCAAAAGTATTTTGCCACTCAAGTAAAAATCTATAAGAGTAAAACCACTGTACCCAGATGCAAACAATGTTAAACACACATGTACTTCTCTCATTAGAGGAATGTGAACAAAATCCATTTTTGAACATAACTGAACTTATGCATGATCACGATATTCAGCAACAAAATTTAAAAATTAAAGAATGATCCAATAAATTCAAGTTTGTACCGATTTTTCCTAAAGATAATGTTATTGATACTTTTCACCAGGCGGTTCTGAATGACATACATAAATTACAGGATAAATCTAAAAGTAAAACAAGGAACTCCAGATCCAATCTATCCTCTTCTGAACAAAAAGCTTTACGAGAATTAGCATCCATTGATTCGATTATTATTAATGAAGCAGACAAAGGGGGTAACGTAGTGATCATGGATAAAAAGGATTACATTACAATGGGATTAACACACCTTACAGCTCCAGGTTGCTACGCATCTTCCCTCTTACCACAGTTGAAAATAGCAGTCGGTAAAATTATTTCTTCCTGGTATTCTCAGGGATTATTGACCGATGTTGAGAAACAGTTCCTTTAGTGGATGGTCCAACCATGCCCACATCTTATTTTCTGCCTAAGATACACAAGTCTATTGATACCAGACCTGAAGGTCGACCAATACTTAGTGGTGGAGGAGGCATACTGGAACCTTTATCTATCTATATTAATGAATGTTTGTCACCATTTCTTAACACCATACTGACTTATCTTAGAGATACTATGCACACATTACAAATACTTCAAGAACAAAGTCAAACCTGGATTACTTCTAGTAACGCTTGATGTCAAGGCATTATACACCTCAATAGATCATGACAGAGCAATTGCAAGTGTTGATTATATTTTCAGAGGCCATTCAGCATCATTTTTTGACCATATAGATCTGGTCAAAGAATTTCTATCCTTCGCACTCTCTAACAATGTGTTCCTATTTAATAATGTCTACTATAAACAACTTATTGGTGTAGCGATGGGTGCGAGCTATGCCCCCGGCCCTTGCCAACATCTTCATGCATCATTATGAACAACAGTTTGCACTTGTCAATAATCCCTTTATACAACACATTCATATTTGGAAGCGTTATATTGACGATGTTCTCATGGTATGGACAGGCACAGTGGATTGCTTAAATGCTTTTGTTTCATTTTTGAACACCAATATATGGGGAATTCAATTTACTCATGAATACAGTTGCACCAGTATAAACTTTTTAGATCTTACTATCAGCATAATTGATAACATGCTTATAACAAAAACATTCCATAAAGATACAGCAGTGAATTCTGTGTTGCATGCTTCTAGTTGCCATAAAAAATATGTTATCCGCAATATACCGAAAGGTGAATTTATTAGAGCCAGAAGGAACTGTTCGAATAATGTTGACTTTATAGAAGAATTTCAGTTTATAGGCAGACAATTTCTGACAAGAGGTTATGATAAGAGTGTTGTGAAAAAAGCTGAAGCATCAGTCATGCGTCTGAAAAGAACTGAACTACTTACTCCCAAAATCAAAGAGAATGCACCCTACAGTAACAAACTTCAATTCATTACGAGATTTAATGCAGATAGTTCAAACCTGTAAAACATTGTTAAAAAACACTGGCATTTACTTAAACTTGACCATGATATCACACCTTGGCTAGACCCTCAAACTAGCTTTATTTTCATCAAAGCAGTAAATTTAAAGAATATTTTGTCACAGTCATTTATGGCCAATGAACAATCAGCAAAGACCTGGCTAAACCAGGCTAGCAGTCATGGTTTCCACAAATGTGGAAGTTGTTCAGTGTGCGAATATGCACTAGTAACTAACACAATAGAATTTGATAAACTGGGCGCACACCGAATTAACTCCTTCATTAACTGTAATTCAAAATTCTGTGTTTATTGTATTTTATGTGTGCGCGGTCAGCGCTATATTGGCAGTACTATTAGGCCACTAAAGAACATTTGTCCACTATTGCTAATCAGGACTCCAAATACCCATTGGCAACACATTGGCAAAAGGAACACCAACTCGAAGACAAGGCCAATATTAGATTTGCTGGCATGGTAAAAGTTTCATTGCCTCAACGTGGTGGAAACTTAATTCTGAAATTGAGACAATTGGAAGCCAGACTCATTTGCCAATATCGCACGGTCGCACACGGTCTTCAACACCGACCATGAACTATCTGTGTTTCTCTAAAAATAACAAACGCTACTCCAATTGGTGGATAAATATTTATTAAACATTTTTTTTAAAAAATTTGCCATTATATGTGTCTTTAGCATATAAAGTTGTCTCTCCTGCTCTATGTAAGCATTACCCTAATCCTTCACTTATAAGGATCTTTTTACGTTAAATAGCTATGTAGACACACAACTCAGCAGAGACTATGGTATAAGGACACAAGGGAATAAGTACACTACCAGAAAAATCACAAATGTAGTCGTGTATATATGGGTATTCAGAAGCATAACCGTTCATATAGCTCCATGAACAGGAATAGACCTGGTAAAAAATATTTTGGGACTACAGGTGCACAGACTTTGCTTTTATGTATAATGCAATCCATCATAAATCAATTTTGTTTTTCAGCCGGTTTGGTTTTTATTTAACTGCAATTTCGCTAATCATAGCAATCACATACACCCCCTAAATCATATACTTCAGTTTTATTTATTAACAATTAATCCTTCAGATCCTTAATTGGGATTCATATCATCAAACTATAGAATGTACAATTAAATAGCCATTAGTCAATTTTCACTTTTCTTTTGTTACCAATTACAAACTGCAATTGCATTTGATACGAGCGCAGTATGCGCAGACAAATTGGCACTCCAACATGGCGGTTCTCAAAGACCATATGCAGAACGCCACAAACGTTTCAATTCTGACATCGACACTGCGGTGTCTATTTACGGCGCCTTCTGAACCGCTGAGCTTTAGCTCCAGTACACAAAGGCAGAGACGCCGGTAAGCTCGGGTCTTTTGCGTAAGCCCCTGGACTTTACAATTAGTCTAAGGGGCTAAGCATGTGATCAATCACTCTTTATTAATGAAATATGGACTCCAATTAGTCCTTTCCTTCCCTTTTGCCCCATCCATTTTTCTTTGTTTAATTCGCCTGCCTTCACCTGGATTACAGTATCACTACGCAATGAAAGCGCTATATATTTAGGTGTATTACTTGCACGGCTTTATATCTACAGCATTTAATCTAATGCAATCATGAGTTAGCTACTCTGATTGGGTTTTGTTTGTTTGCTTTTTTCCTACAGTGGAGCTTTTAATTATTAGTTCTGGAAATGAATTAACATATTGGTAAGCACTTATACCGTCTAGCATTACTTTCTCAAATATAAACTCTTTCTCTCTCTGTTACATGTACTTTAATTAATAACACCATAATTCTCACCTGAATTCTTCTAGTTAGGTTGACCGACCTTACAAGGAATATAAGGTAATCTATTACTCAGTAATGGTTTATTTCATATGTCTGTAGTGTTGGAGAGACAACACTTTTTATGCTTCTGTCAAATATATATTTTTTCTGGCTGATCCAACTGATACCATCGTTGCTACATTTTTTGTTTCCTCTCTTTACTCATATAATCTGCTACAACCTTGGCAATTGTGGATGCACCACACTATATCCTTTTTCACAATGTATACTCTGATAATTTGTGTATAATTATTTTTCTGTATGTACATACCCGTTTTATTATTATCTCCTTTTAATTTTTGATTTCTCATTTTGTGGTTCCTGCCACACAAGTGCCTTTCGTTTGGATTTGTGGTCATTGTCAAACCAATGTCAACCCATTGTGTTTATGTATATTCACCCTTGTTTGATTCAATTCTCCGAATTCTTGCGTAATCATGTAGCAAATTATCAGCCTCTGATGTGATGACGAGCTTCTCAGCTCGAAACACGTGTCAGGCTGTTCAAGAATTCCTTAATTAAAACTTACGCTAACAGCAATTTCTAATTGTGATTATGAGCGCAGATATCAGGCAAACCACCCCGTGTCTTGTTCATGTACTGTTGGCAACATTGGCAGGTTGCCCACACTTTTGCCTTAATCTGCAGTCCTTACACACATACCAAACTGTCAGGGCACCTGTTTCTCACAATATCCCTTCTCTCCCAAACATTAGGTTGTACTATTTGATGACGTCGCTGCCTGCACTACTAAACTCTCATGAGTTGGGTGCTTACTTAAATATTCAGGGACTGAGGCGGATTTACTGCAGGAATAACTTCAGGTGTCTCCCAATTTGCAGCTATTTTTCTCTGCAATGCAGCATGAAAAGGGACTATAGGGTCTTCTTGAGGCCCTTTATCTAAGATGTCAGTAAGATCATCTGGCTGGAAAGAGGGCACAGGTGTTGTCCAACCCATAAATTGCATAATTCTAGCCATAAGGGCCCTCTAAGGCATTTCTGCATTTTCTCCAGGTTCTGGTCTAGCAAATGTTGCCTCTGGAGAGGTATCTATGCCACTGGCATCTTGTAAAGATTCTTCCAGATCTTTCAATCTATTCTCCTCAGAGATTGGTTCCTCTGGAATGGGTACTACTGTTCTTTGTAACCCAAAAGGTCTCATTGTCAGAGTCCTCCCCTTCCTCATCTATAGAGGATAATGCTCTGCAATAATCAGATCTTGGATAAGGGGTAAAACCCATTTCCAGAGAAGGAGCCAAATTAGTGATACTGTTTGGGAAAAGGTTGTGGTCGTTGATGTAGACGTTACAGACCCGCAAATGGCGTCGAAAAACTCGAAAAGGGCCTTGATGTACTCGAGAGGACCGGAATCCTACTCGGTGTCGTCGATATTGTCGACGCCACGCTCGACGCCTTGGGCGGGACCTTAGACACCTCTGGTGCCAGTGGCGTAGTTGAGGTTTGAGGCCTCGAGGACGTATCCTTCATCGGGGTCGACGACGATGACACAGATTTGTGCGCCAAAGGTACCTTCGACGAAGGCGTCGATGGCGCAGCTTTACTCGATTTTTTGTCTTTACTCGAGGGTTCATGACGCTCTCAAGGGTTTTTGCTCGCCTGATTTGACGACTCACAGCGTTTTTGTGTCTTTCACCCGGGGTATCACCTCTAGGCATCTCCGAGGGGTCAAGGCTGTGTTCTCGAAGACCCTAAGCATTTTTTTACGAAATTTCTCCCACTTAGCTGGAGAGCTGCGTTTAGTGGGGCAGGTGACCCTTTCTGGGGATTTTGAGGATGAAGACGAGGGAGATCTATGATGCCTCTTCTTAGAGTGTCTCGATCTTGAAGAGTGATGGGAACCGCTTCGAGATAACGATCTGGAATGTTTCTTTCAATGGTGAGGAGGTAAATGTCTCGACTCAGCCGAGGACAATTTTGAAGGGGTAGAAGATTTAACTGCCTTACCTCTTTCTAACTTCTGCGTACGTTCATTCAAGGCTTTCACCGTCATAGACATGCAGGCCTCACATTCCAAACACTGGTGCTCTGATGTTAGGCACCACAAACAGATCCCGTGAGGATCTGTTAGTGACATTTTTTTACCACAATTTCGATATTTTTTGAAGCCAGATCGTGACGTTGATGCTTCGGACGAAGATGCCATTGTATATATTGTATATTTTTTGAAGATTTCGTATGTTTTTGAAGAGTAGAAGAACCGAGCGCTGCATCTCCGAGGCTTACGAAGCGCAGAAAAACGGAACTGAGCAACGGACGCTGCGTGAGACTATTTATACCTATGGTGACGTCGGCGCTGATACGGCGGCTTTCGAGGGACACCGACTCGAGGGACTTCGACGTGCAGCGCCCTCTACTGTGGAAACATTTTCTGAGGCAGCAAGCTGGAAGTGGATTTATCAAAGATAAGGAATACGTGGCAGGACACAATCCATTCAAAAGATACTCTACTTAATTGAGGGGTCTTTCCTCTTTGCAGTATTGCATAGGGTGGGTTTGGGGAGATCCTTTATCTTGGATATTGTTGCTCTATAAAGATATGCATGCCAGGGTTCTTTTTTGGAAAGATCATCTTTTTGCTGTCTTTCCTCCATAAACATCAATGGAACACCAACGTTTTGCTATTGGCTGTAGCCTGCTTTGACTAAGAAAGTGAAGCCTTCTTACTTCACTTTCTATGCTAAGCTCATCTGTTTGGGGTCAATGATCAGTCCCCATCAATGCAGGAGAACTCTGTTCTCCATTGTAAAATGATCTGCTTATTTTTCCCTGCACACATCACCTTACTGTGAAGTGCCGTAAAGACACTCTCTCCCTATAACTTTATGGTTACTTGCATGATGTATTCAGGATGGGCTGGTGGCAGTGGTTACTTTTATACCATTTTATTTTTATTTTCCTGTGCACCTTTGCATTTTACCACTTAGACCCATTTAGAGTACTATTTACAAAAAAAATGAAAAATGTCCATGCCATGAGATTTTCTCCTGTCCTTTGGCCGTCTTGTAGTTCGAGCTATATCCTGCCCCGAAGTGGCCGGATTTTCCATATATGTTAAGCCCTTTTCCAGGGAAAGTTGCAATAAGCATTCTTCTTTTATTTCACGTTTGCTCAGAGCAACCACCAAAAATGTTAAAAACCAAAAGGATTTGGTACTCCCATTGTAACAAACAAAGCAATTCAAATGGCGTTTATATGTTTCACAGCTTCCTTGCCGCTTGTTCACAACACCTCTCTCACCCTAAAGTGTACATTAAAATAACCGGTGTGTTTGACTCGACATGGAAAAAGGACCAGACAATCTATCCATATAATGGATGTTATCATGTCGGCCATTTTGGACTGTGGTTTAACCTACATCACTGCCCAGATTTTTGTCAGTACTTAAAACTTTTTACATTCATGAATTGACAGCTCATGTTTCTCTTGATATGAATCTATCCCATTGTGCATTCTCAGACAGTGTCCAACCCTCTCCATCGTATTTCTCATTTTACGCCAGTCTGCACTTGTGTGCATGACAAACCAGTGTTTGACTTTATCAATGGTTTACAGTGCAGAGCATTTGGGTAGATGCAAAGAACAGAAAACAGAGAATCTTTTGATTGTACGACAAAGTGCATAGTGCTTTGGCCAACTTCTTCAATTGAGCATTATTTTGTACGTATAAATGTTTATGGTGACAGCGCATATTGCTCTATACGAACCAATGTCACAGACAGTTATAGTGGTCACTGCGCTCACTGAATAGCGTAATAGCAAAGTGCAACGTGCTAGCAGCAATCCTTATCTATAAGCAATCAGTTGCAAAGTGCTCAGTGCTGCAACCTCTGGTTCCTAATATACCAGACCATCAACCTGCTTTCCAGTTACCATGCATCTTGATCTTTGTCTGTGATAATAGTCATCTCAGATTCTAAAACCTTGATTGGAATTCCTATGTTGAACCATGTTCAGCTCTTAAATAAAGGGCAACATGCTAGCAGCATCATCATCATCCTCATCATCATGTGTAAACAATCAGACATAAAGTGCATAGTGCTCAATCTGGAATCTGGACAACCGGATATTACTAAAATATCCAACATGGAAAAAGTGCAAAGATAAAAAGATACTCAAAAAGTGTAAAACTAACACCTAAAAGAGAAAAACAAGGTTAAAAAAGACTGTTAGTCTTAACACCAGCATTAAGTTTATCTAATATACTCTAAGCAATGAGGTGATCCTAGTGATCGAAGCATATCACAACCCAATTCTCTTACTACTGTCTCAAAAAGTTATATAGTTCTTTGTCAATATTGTGGCCTTGCAGGTTTTTACTTTCAAAATCAAGGATACGCTGGGTCTCTTTTTGGTGGAGCATACGCTCTGTCTCCTCCACGTGGTCCAGTTTTCACTCCATAAATCCCAAAGAATGCAAAGCTTTCCATATTATTCTGATGGAAAACTAAGAAATGTTTTTCCATGAGATAATTTGCATCTTTTTGTATGATCGCTCTAGCATGCTGTTGCACTCTGATATTCAATTTACATTTAGTGTTTCCAATGTACCATTTCTGACACGCACAGGTTAAAACATATACCACATAGTCTGTTTCGCATGTGATTCTGTCCGTGATTGAAATCATATATCCCGTTATTGGATGCTTAAATGATTCACAGTTTTTAGCATACTTGCACATATTGCATTTCGAGCACTTGGAGAAGCCCTTTCATTGATTTTGTAGCCAGCTTCCCATAGGATTTTCTTCTTTTTTTGCCATAAAGCTCTGAACTAATACATCCTTGATTGACTTATTTCTTCTGAAGCTTATATCTGGGTTTTTATTGAGGCTTTTAGCAAGATCTTTGTCTGCAAGTGAAATCTTCCAACGTCTGCGTAGTATGTGTCTGATTTCAGTCGATTGGCTATCAAAGATGAGTACAAGACGTGTAATGTAATTTTCTGATTTTTTCTTTTCTGTTTGTCTTTGTGATTCTGTGAGGAGATTTTGTCTATCTTGTTTTCTAGCTCTTATAAATGCTCGTTCAATGACTTTTTTGGGTTATGACTGTTTTAGAAAACCCATTGCTGTTATTTTACTGTGTTCATCATAGGCTTCCAGAGTGCTGTTATTTCTTCTTAGTCTAATAAATTCACCGTATGGAACACTCCATACTAGACTTTTAGGGTGTCCGTTTGTCGCATGTATGGGTGTATTCGACCCAGATAGTTTTCGATGCAGCTCACACGTTACTGTCTTGTCCACAATTCTCACATTCACATCCAAGAAGGTTATAAGATTTCTGCTATGAGTTTCAGTGAACCTCAGATTGTTATTCTTATTAAGATGTTTCACAAAGTTCAGCCACCCTTCTTCAGGCCCTTTCCAAATCACAAACAGGTCATCGATATACCTGAGCCATAGAATTACATTTTCAGTGCTCTCCTGATTTACTTCTTGTCCCTCCCAGGCACCCATTGTAAGATTTGCATAGAATGGTGCGAAGGTTGTACCATCGCGGTACCTTGTACTTGTTTGAAGAACTCTTTGTTAAAAATGAAGATGGTGTTTCATTAAGCAAAGGTCAATCATTTCTAAGACCATCTGTGTGTGCTCGAGATAATTCAGGGATCTTGTATTTAAATAATGTTAACATGCCCGTTTTCCATATGTGTGGCTTATTGATGTATAGAGTGATCCCACATCCATAGTTGCCATCATGTAATCAGCTTCCCAAGCTATATGATTAATTTGTTTTAGGAAGTCTGTAGTGTCTCTGATATAAGATGGTAATGATGAAACGAATGGAAAAAGGACCTCATCCATGTACTTGGACATATTCTCCAAAGCTGAGCCTATAAGGGACACGATTGGCCTTCCGGGAGGTTTTTTTTTCAGGTTCTTATGTATTTTTGGGAGAAAGTAATTCATTGGTGTAGTGGAGTTTGTGGTCAACAGGAATTTGCAGTTGTCTTCTGTCAATATTCCTTTTTGTTCCCATTTTTCAAGAAATTACTTAACCATTTCGTCCAACATTTTAGTAGGATTTTTCTCTATTCTTTTGTAACATGTCGTATCATTAAGTTGTTTATAAGCCTCCTTAATATAATCTGTCTGATTCATCAAGACTATATTTCGTTACTTATCTGAAGGATTGATGATGCAATTATTTTGTTTGTGTAGTATATATATATATGATACATTACTCACCATAATCGTATTTCTGATGCTTGCATCTGCTTAGATTCACATGCTGTGCATAGGCCGACATCTAGTGGAAGCTGCAGAGTATTACAGTTTGTTTTTCTAAACTCGAAAAAGGGCGTCGACACAGGGCGTGCCAGTAATACTATCCCTAGTGTGACGTCCACTGTACCCATGATCCCTCACGCGTTTAGGACCCTCAGATTCTATTTTTTCTGACACGAGGTAGCATGAGGAGTAGCGCGAGTACAGATAATCCAAGCAGATAGATAGAAAGGTAAGACTACAAGCATCCATGCGCCTTCTCTCAGAGGGGAGGAAGGGTGGGTCGCATGTAAATCTAAGCAGATACAAGCATCAGAAATACGATTACGGTGAGGAATGTATCTCTTCTGAGGCTTGTGGAATCTGCTTAGATCACATGCTGTGCATAGATTAGCAAGCAGTACCTGAAGAAGGAGGTGGGATGTGAGAAAGGTCATGAGCAAATAAATGTCTTAGAAGCGCTTGTCCCACTTGTGTATCTGTCTTGGAATGAGTGTCAATGCAGTAATGCGGAGTAAAAGTGTGAATAGAGCTCCAAGTAGCTGCTTTGCAAATGGTGTCAAGGGGTACATTTGCAATGAAAGCCAGAGTGGCCCCAATGCCTCTTGTAGAGTGGGCCCTCGGCGTGAAAGGCAGAGTTTTTTCAGAAAGTGAGTAACACAGCTGGATACAGTTAATAATCCACTTACAGATGGCACCTTTAGAGACGCGATCCCCCTCTCAGCCTGTAGCTACGGAGACAAACAGCTGATCTGTTTTCCTTAGCGGTCTGGTCTTATTTACATAGTAGAGGACCGCCCTACGCACATCTAGTGTGTGTAGTTTCACCTCAGCCAAGCTTTGTGGGTCTTGGAAGAAAGCCGGAAGCTCGATGGACTGGTTCACGTGGAATTTTGAAATAAACTTAGGTGAGAACCTACGGTGTGTGCGTAAAACCAGTTTATCTTTATGGACAGTAAAGAAGGGATCTTGCACTGACAGAGCCTGAATTTCGCTGACTCTTCTTATAGATGTGATTGCTACTAAGAAGGCCGTTTTGTAAGTCAGGTGTTTGAGACTGCTTTTGTGCATGGGCACGAATGGGGGGCCCATGAGCTCAGATAGCACCACGTTAAGGTCCCATCCTTGTGGTGGGTTTGAAATTGCAGGGTGAAGTCTCTTTACTCCTTCCATGAAGGCTTTAACTACTGGTACTTTCCACCACGACACCTTGTTATGGGAAGTGGTGTATGCTGACAGGGCTGCCAGGTGTACCTTCAGTGAGTTGAAAACCAGTCCTGCATCCAGCAGGTGGAGCATGTATGTAACAATAGTGGAAGGAGTGCAACCAACTGGGTTGATATGTTTATTCTGGCACCAGATAACAAATCTGTTCCATTTGTCAAAGTAGCAGTGCCTCGTGTTAGGTTTCCTAGATTCCTTTAGGATATCCATACACCTCTGTGGTAAATTGAGATGTCCGAACTCTATGACCTCAGGAGCCATGCTGTCAGGTTCATTGAGTTGGGTTGAGGATGCACTGTTTGACTTTGGTGCTGGGACAGTAGGTTGTACCAGCCCGGAAGTTTGATGGGTTCGCACACCGCCAATCTGCGTAAGTGTGGGAACCACGGTTGTCTTGCCCACATGGGAGCAACTAGGACGAGCGTCATCGATTCTCTGTTCATCTTGTTGACCACCTTCCTGATTAGAGGAGTTGGTGGAAAAGCGTCCGCAAACATCCCTGACCAGTTCATCCACAGGGCGTTCCCCTGGGAGTCTGGTTGGGGGAACCTGGAAGCAAATCCTGGGCATTGTCTGTTTTCGCTTGTGGCAAATAGGCCTATAGTGGAGAAACCCCACTGAGAGAAGATATCTTCTAAGACTTCTCTGTGTAGACACCATTCGTGTCCCTCTGGGAGGGGGTCTCTGCTCAGAGCATCCGCTAGGGAATTGAGATCCCCTGGAACATGTTGCGATGGCAGGAAGATGTTCCGTCTGAGTGCCCATATCCAGATTTTCTGGGCAAGCTTGGACAGATTTGGCGACCGAGTCCCTCCTTGCTTGTTCAGGTAGAACATGGCTGTAGTGCTGTCCGTCCAGATTTGCACTGACAGATTTAACAGGTAGGGCTCGAACGCTTGAAGTGCTCTGAATACTGCCAGAAGCTCTAACAGGTTGATGTGATTCTTGGCCACTGAGTGCGACCAGAGACCCTGAGCTGTGTGGTGGAGATGGTGAGATCAGGCATGCATCGGTTGTGACTACCGCCTGTATCTCGGGATCGTAAAAGGGTTTCCCCTTGGACAGATTCTCTCTTGTCCACCAGTGAAGGCTTTGTACAAGTGTTGGCAAAATGACCATTAGATCGTCCCACTGACCACTTGCCTGAGACCACTGTTTCGCCAACCATTCCTGCATGGGACGCATGTGCAGGCGCGCGTGGGGGACCAGGTAAATACATGACGCCATCATGCCCAGCAAACGCATTGCTTTGACTACCGTTATCTGGCGACCGGACTGATATTGCGGAATTTGCAGCAGTATATTCCGAATTCTTTCCTCGGAAGGAAAGGTTAACCCCTCTTGAGTGTCTAGGATAGCTCCTAGGAACTGTTTGGATGTGCTTGGCACCAGACTTGACTTTTTCTCGTTTATTGAGAAGCCCAATTCGAAGAGGAAGTCGATAGTCCTTTGAATGTTTGCTCTGCAAATTACTGGGGTCTCCCCCATGATGAGCCAGTCGTCCAAGTAAGGGTACACCGGGATTGCCTCCCTGCGTAGGTGTGCTGCCACCACCGCCAGTGCCTTGGTGAATACCCTTGGAGCCGAAGCTATCCTGAAGGGCAGTACCTTGAACTGGTAGTGCCGACTGTCCACCTTGAAGCGCAAGTACTTTCTGTGCGCTGGGAACATGGAAATATGAAAATAGGCATCTTTCATATCCAATGTTGCCATGTAATCCCCCTTTTTTAGGAGGGGGATTACCTCCTGGAGAGTAGTCATGCGAAACTTTTGGGGCTTGACATACTTGTTTGCAGGCCGTAAGTACAATACTGGGCGCATTGTCAAATCTTTTTTTGGCACAAGGAAGTAAGTTGAATAAATACCCTTGTTTACCTGGTGTCCCGGGACGAGTTCTAACGCGTCCTTTGCTAGCAGATTGTCGATCTCCTCGAGGAGGATCTTCTGGTGGTCCAAAGAATGTATTTTTTATCATGGAGGATGGTTTCTGGGACGCTCTAACAGTTCTATGCAGTACCCTGCGGATACTGTGGACAGCACCCATCTGTCTGATGTGATCCCTTCCCAAGCTTGGTTGAAGTTGGAAGTGCGTCCCCCTACTGGGGTTGCGTGAGAAGGGACCCTGAACGGAGCCTCACTCTTTTGGTGGCGGCGTGCCGCCTCCTCTACGGGGGCTGCCTCTACCTTTCCCACGTCCTCTTTTATTGCCCCTGCCGTAACCCTGGGCAGACTGTTGGTTATTATTGCTCCACGGTGTACCCTGCCCCTGGGAATAGTTAGATCCTCTCTGGGAATTTTGGCTGCATGGGTGACGAAAATTGCCATTCCCTCTCTGATTAGGGGGTTTATTGGTTAGTTGGCCTAGGGATTTGAGTGTTTCATGCTCGTCCTTGGCATTTTTCAGCGCGTCCTCGACCGCCTTACCAAACAACAGATTTATCGAAACAATGATTCTTGGGTTTCAGTTTTGAATCCAGAAGGCCCTAACCAAGCGTGTCTCTTGATAACAGTTCCTTCTGCTATCAATCTGCTGGCGTTCTCCGCGGCATCAAAGGTTGCTTTTAAAATGCAACCGGACACGGCTCTTCCCTCCGCCGAAACTCGTGCCAACTGGCTCTTTAAGGGTTCTGGGGCGGAGTCTATGAGTGCCGCGACTTCTTCTCAATGATGGCAGTTGTAGCTGGCCAACAGGGTGGTGGAGTTGGCAATCCTTGCCTGGTAGGCGTAAGTGGAGGCTACTTTCCTGCCCAAACCATACAGTTTCTTGCTTTCCTTGTTGGGAGGAGCTTCGGACGATGGCAAGGGTGTTCCAGCCCTCTTACGGGTGTTTGTAACAACCAGGGAGTCCGGCTTCAGATGCCCCCTTATATACAGTGGGTCTGATTGGGCTGCCCTGAAAAGTTTCTCAATTCTGGGGTTCACTGCTCTGGTGAGGTTAGGATTTACGAGTGAAGGGTCTATTCTTCTCTGAATAGACTTCAGGATAAGCATGGCCTGAGCAACAGGCCTCCTTTCTCCCACTAACTCCTCGGCGAAGTCCCTCTCCTCTTGAGCACCCTGGGTGTCAATGTGGAAATGTTCAGCTGCTCGAGAGAGACTTCATTCAGGAGAGGTTGGTTGTTGACAGGGGAGTCGGTAACCGGGGGTTCCTTCTCTACCGGGGAATCTACTCTGTAGGTTTCCGGGTCGTCCTCATCCTCTTCTTGGTCCTCATCATCCCCATAGTAGCCCGTACCAGTTTGTTCTTCCAACATGCCCAAATCGGGATCCTCACAAAAGGATGTCTCTCCTTGATACTGAGAGTAGGGCTGTACATAGAAGGGGTCCGAAGACCGTGTTGGTGTTTCAAACCGGGACTTTTTACTTGGAGGTATAGGATCCTTAGAGCCCGAGGGTGCTGACCCGTTGGGAGGGTAAGAGAGAAAGTGTTCAGGGTTTTTTGCGTAAAAATCTGCCAATGATGACATCCTTGACATGACCCTGTCCATGTCATCACTAGACCATTCTCTAGAACTGGGAATGACTCTTTCTTGAAGTTTCTCTGACTTATCCCGACTAGACTTGGTGGTCTGAGCAGGGGTCTTTGTGATAGCAGAAGACTTGGACTTGTCTGTCTGGTTATGAGGAGTGGAGTGTTTTAAAGGTGTGGAAGTAGGCAGAGGCTACTTCCTTTGTTGTTTTTCCCCCTCCCCATGAGTGGAAGAGTGTTTTCCCTGTTTTTTCGCCCCTTCGGAGCCTTTTGACGCCTGGCGTCGAGGTTTGGGGGTGGTGTCCCTATCCTTCGAGTGTGGAGGAAGGGGCTCGGGAGCCGCCGTAACGCGGTCTGCGGGCGCCGACTCGTGGAGTGCGGTCTGGGGATGGAAGTCGGCTTCGTCCTCCGACGATCGAACTTCCGTTACCTTGGGGAGCGTGGCACTCTTGGCAACAGTGTGATTGCCTGGAGTCATGCGGCGATCTTGATCGAGAACGCCCAGAGGACGCCGATTCGGACCGTTATCTATGTGCCTCTTTCCGAGAACTCGAGGTGCGCGTCGAGTCCCGGTTGGACTTCATGTGTTTTGTGGAAGTGCTGTGGGAAACGCTTGTGTCGCCGGGGGTCTTCCCCATAGCCGCCCTGCCGGACGACCTTCCGAGGTTGGGGACTTGGGCTCAGCTGTCTTTTGACGCCATAATGCCCTCACCGTCCGAAAGCACGGCATCACTGCCATCGCTGAAGGCGCCCTCTGCTGCCATGGCCTCTTGACGCCTGGCGTGGTGGGCCCAACGCTTGATTGAACGGTCCGTAGGTGTTTTGGGTTTAAACCTACTACATGCTCTGCAGTTCGCCTCGGGGTGGTCCCTCGGCAAGCAAGAGATTGCACGTGGCGTGCCTGTCGACCCAAGGGTACTTGCGGTTGCACTTGGGGCAGAATTGGAAAGGGGTACCCTCCATAATACGCACCTTGTGGCAGGGGGCTTGTAAGTGTAGGAATATATAAGAATGTACCTATATACCAAAAGAGTGTAGAGTATGTCCACCCCCCACTCTCCCTACTTGCAGGGCCGAGGCCAGCGGCCTTCTAAGGCCCGGGCCGAGGCCAGAGGCCTTCCAAGGCCCAAATCCGTTGTGCAGCTGTCGACGGTCGAATTCTTCTCCGGGCTGGCGTCGAGTGTGGAAGTTCGGTGACTCGACGTTGGGATGGAGAAATGGGTAAATTTAAACAATATTTAGCAAAAGTATGGCTAAGGCCAGGGAACTCCGCGAAATGCTTCCGACCAGTATGGCGGAAAAAAACAATCTGAGGGTCCTAGACGCGTGAGGGATCATGGGTACAGTGGACGTCACACTAGGGATAGTATTACTGGCACGCCCTGTGTCAACGCCCTTTTTCGATTTTCGAAAAACAAACGGTAA
Source organism: Ambystoma mexicanum (assembly GCF_040938575.1). Taxonomy (NCBI): domain Eukaryota; kingdom Metazoa; phylum Chordata; class Amphibia; order Caudata; family Ambystomatidae; genus Ambystoma; species Ambystoma mexicanum. Next base: position 789,545,525 of record NC_090941.1, read on the forward strand.
TACTCCACAGCTTCCACTAGATGTCGGCCTATGCACAGCATGTGATCTAAGCAGATTCCACAAGCCTCAGAGATATATATATATATTGCGAGACGGGACTCCAAAATGGCGGTGAAGGAGCAGGGCGTATGTGAGCTGCTCCGTCCACAAAGGCCTTACAAAAAGCATACCTATTATCCAATGGGTATAACAAAAGAGGGATGTGGTCAGAGTGAAAAAAGAGAAATGCCTGCACAGACGTTGTAAACCGTCCGTTATCCACGTTTGGAAGTTGTAATAGCGGAGCATCACTGATTACTGGGCTCGGACGGGCAACGCCTCAACTCGTTGAGTGTACCACTAGCCAGGAAAATGTGAATACGCCTCGCCGGCAACCAGGGACAGTATCAGTGCTGCTGCGTGCCGCCCCCTCCCCGGGTGCATAATGTCAACTGAGCTTTGAGGGACGGCATCCGCTTAAGGAAGCAGCTTGTACCCAGGGAGGAGGAGCTGGACACTGACTGTGTTCATCCCTCCTTTCGACCAACGAGGCGAGTTAACTGCAAAGCCGGTATGAGGACAGCAGGAGAGCACTGAATGAAACATCTCAATGTGACTATGATGATGGTAGAAGGATCGTAAAACAATGGAAGGAACTTATCCCTCATTTCATTAAGGCAGACTGCAGCCCTCAGACGTGGAACGGAGGCTGGGCTAATATAGCAGTATTAACAACAGAAAGGCGGCGAGGTGCCGGGAGACCCGTATAGAGGATAACAAATTAGATAAGTGGGACGCAGGCCTGAATGTGATCCTCCCTCGGGAGGAGTGACAGGGCTGACCCCCATATGGTCTTTTGCACCCATCGGGGGTGGAGAGGTGGCTCGCTGCATTAGGGAGGAGGCGGCAAAGAATTGTGCATGCGACTTTACGTGAAGGCATCTAATGTTGCCTTTCAGATCCGTGGGCTATGAGTTTAGCCTCTGCATAGCCGAGTAAAATGCAGAGGGTGGCTTGGAAAGATGACCATACAGACCTTGTGTGGTCCCCAAAGGAAAAAACGCTACTGCTTCAAGCATTCCAAGAGGCCAACTCACGGAAAGGAAGAGCACAGACCTCCTGAACACCATATTGGAAGTGTCTCAAAGAGCAATACTGCTTAAGCAGCGGCGAGTTGAGAGGGGCAAGGAAAGTCCTGAAAACAGACATACTGCCATGCTATTTAGGCACCAGCGGTTGGTAGACAACAGGAAGGAAGTGATCTGTAGCACAAACAGCAGCGAGGAAGTCAACATCACTACCCTCATGTCCAAAGACAAAGGGAAGAGACCAGCTCTGGGTCAGAGGAATCCAAAAAATAACAGACAATAGCATTAAGGCACTGTGGACCCCCGGTATGCCACCGCAGGTGACGAAAAATGAGGAAGCTTCCGATAAGCATTGACTGGTCAGCAGTGAAACCCCGAAGATGGCAATGCAGAAGAAGGACTTTCAATAGTGCTTTAAAGAGTTTCAAGAGCAGTTTATGGAAATATTCCAGACACAATTATCCTTACTGAAAATGTAAAGCAGGAAGTGAAGGTAGATGTAGCCAAATTAAAGGAGAGAGTGGGTACCGCAAAAAGAGCAATTCAGGATATGTCGGATGAATCTAGAAAGATGGACGAAGCGCTAGAACATCTCTCTAGACTATTGCACAACCGAGAAATCCAATAGTAAGATTTAGAGAAACGTTCCTGTCAATCCAACATATGTATTAAAAACTTGGCAGAGTCAGTAGAGGACAAGGATATGAAAATCATGGTACAACAAATGTTTACAGACATCCCACCTGGGGAGGAAGAGGAAAGGTCAGCATTGATCAGATTCATCATGTCGGTCCTAAGCAAGCTGATCCGGGAGCGAGACAAAGGGACGTGCTGGCAGCAATCACTTCCTATACCCAGAAGGAGACCATATTGACAGCAGCCAAAACAGACTCAATAAAAATAAATGGCGCGGAAGTGCAATTATACCAATATTTGGCTCAATCAACACTACAAAAAAGGTGCGCCATGGGCCCGGTAGTACGGTTTCTTGCACAAAACAAATCAGATACAATGTACCTTTCATTTTGGGCTACTATTCAAATTGGTACTGCCTGTCTTCCCAATTACTAAGAAGGTATGCATATCCTGCAGATACCGGAAGAATAAGAAGAGCTGCCTGGAAGCACTATAAAGACAGAATGGCAAAAAAGAGAGACCGGAAGCCATGGGACTGGAGGTCGTCAACAAAAGAGGACAGACTCATCTTGAACATTGGGAACACACACTTAGCTGGGATGAGGACTCTGAAGGTAGGAGACCCTAACTGGAGAAATTCCTAAGGTGGAACATGAAAGGGACATGAAAATTATATAAGATATGGGCCTTACGGACCACAGTTTAGTGGTCGACCGGTTGGAGTCTCAAGTGGGGTTTAGGATTCCCCACGTTGTAACTCTGGGGGATATAGAGAGCCAAGGATATCGGACACTTCGCTCAGTGGATCATAGAAACTTTGGACCCCCACCAAGGAATAAGGGGGAAGCTGGGGGTTGGGTTGGGAGGAGGGAGGTTCTGGGAGTTGGGGTTTGTTGGGAAGGGGGGGGAAGAGTGGGAAGGTTATAGAGCTGGAATAGTCACCTAAATTGGAAGTAAGTAGGGCAAGCATATTAACAAAGCTGGAGGACAAACGCGCGATGAATCTGATGGTTCAATTAAGACGTTTAGAATCCTATCCCACAATGTGAGGGGTATGAACTCCCCAGTAAAAAAAAGAGGAACATCGAGGGATCCTTCAGGGGTGTGAAGCCAGAAAGGTTTATGTTCCAAGAAACACACATTAGGAAAAAAGATAAGGGGTTAGCCCAATTTATATCAAGCGAATGGGGAGGACAAAAAAGCTGGGGCCCTCATAGCTTTTAGGGACACGTCGGCGGTAAAGGTGTTGGGGTCCAAGGTAGATCCAGCTGGACACTCACTGATGCTCAAAGTATGCTCAAAGTAATTATAGGTACCGGTAGGTATACACTGCCTAATATATATGCTCCTAATAAAGGTCAAGATGGCTTTTTAAGGGGGTTCCTGTCACAACTTGAAGATTTTGCAGAGGGAGAAATCATATTGGCCGGAGACTTCAACTTGGCATGGACCTCACAGCTAGATAGGAGCTCACAGACCATTCAACACACATTGGTGCCATCCAAACGACAAAGAGAAAATCGCCACGCTGGCTCTTCATGATGTCTGGCGAGTACTGAAAGGTCAGAACAAAGGCTTTACACACTTACTCCCACGTCCATTTATCTATGTCAAGGATTGATTATATTTGGGTCTCGACTTGTATAATAGGAAGGGTGAAGGCTATAGATTTGATAACTATTTCCCCATCGGATTATGCCCCATGAACAATACAGATAGAGGTTGAGGGGGCAACTGAGGGGGTCTGGAAGTGGCAATTTCTGGAAAATTTGATTCAGGACCCGATATTGCCCACCACGATTCAGGATAAAATCAATATCTTCTTTGAGGAAAATGATGCCCATGATATTGTACCCAAATTAGCATGGGATGCATTTAAGGCAGTGCTGCTGTGTATTTAATAGCTAGGAAAGGCAAAACGGGACAGGCAATGGAGAGGCTGGGAAGGGAAACTGGAAGCTAAAATACGAGACATATTGGGAGAAACAGAAAAAGGCACCACCAGGAGACAACAAGCATTTAAACATGCTCAAGGCCAACTAGAGACTCATCACACTAAATATGCGGGAAAAAACATTACTTTTCACAAAGCAATTCTATTACATAAAAGCTAACAAAGCTGATAAACTGCTTGCAAGACAACTCAAATTAAAAATAAGATCTCTGACAATATTGAAATTGAAAAACAACTGTGGGGGCTATGAAACTACTAACGAGGCCATTCTGGGGGTCCTTAGTGATTTCTACACTGCATTATATACCTCTAATGACCCGGAGAGGGAAAAACAGGAAATATATTTACGTAGGGCCTCCTTACCGGCTATCACACAGGGGGAGAGGGACAGACTAGAGGAGGACATAAGTGAAGAAGAGGTGACAAAGTTGATACTGTCCGTACCATGAAATAAAGCACCGGGCCAGACTGATATCCTGCAAGCTTTTACAAACGCTACCCGGACATTATGGCACCACGTCTTACGATATTGGTCATCTCATTAGAGTGAAAGGTACGTTTTCAGACTCAATGAACGAAGCAAAACTAGTGGCGTTTCCCAAATCGGGTAAGGACCCATCTTCCACGGGTTCCTATGGACCAATTGCGTTGATTAACATTGATGCTAAAATATATTCCAAAATCTTAGCAGCTAGAATGGCCCATCTTATGCCGAGATTGATCGGACAGGATCAGTTGGGATCTATTTTACATAGACAAATACACGATAACACTCGCAGGGTTTGTCATTTGCTGAAAACAATAGCAGTAACATGGATACCAGAGCTCTTGGTATCGTTAGATGACAAGAAGGTGTTTGATAGGGTAGAATGGCCCTTATTATTCAGTACCATGGAGAAAAGGGGATTCGGGAGGGTGTTTCTTCGTATGGTGCAGTTGCATGATATTTTTCCCTGCAGATGAGAATAGCGGTAAACAGGACTCTTTCAAATACCATAGCAATAAAACGAGGAACTAAGCAAGGGTGCCCCCTGTCCCCACTGTTATATGCCATATAGTTGGAACCCCTGTTGGCAAGACGCCGAGATTCGCAACGGTATTGGTATGGCGTGGATGGAGCAAAAGACTATTGCATATGCAGATGATATGCTTATAGCAATTACAGAGCCGGAGACATCTATACCGCACCGATGGTCGGACTGGAAAAATGTAGGGCAATTTCCAGGCTAAAAATCAACAGGTCAAAGTCGGAAATTTTAAACTTGTCCCTCAACCCTGAAGTTGTGGAACGTATTCAGACTCCAATTCATTTGGCACTAGCTGAGAAGGAACTAGGGGCTGAACAACGGTACGGGCGAACTATCCGCACTTATTGAGAGTAAACGGGGACTTGCTCAGATGGAACCTACTTGTAATATCTTGGTTGGGGCGAATGACGTGGTGAAGATGGTCCTTCTTCCCACAATATTGTATTATTTTCAAGCGCTTCCGATTCAACACCCCAAAAGCATTCTTTAGCTCACTTACAAAACGTATAACTCTTTACATGTGGCAAAATAAACCGGCTAGAATAGCGATGTCCACCCTTACGGCGCCAAGAGATAAGGCCTCCCTCATTTCCATAAATATTATGAAGCTGAACAACTGCGGGTTATTAAGGAGTGGTGTGCTGGGGAGGGCTACAAGATATAGTCTTGTCAAGATAGAGCGGTCGCGGGTCCACTCCTCTCAGGATTAGTGTGGCTTAATCGAAAACATAGACCTCCTAATATCAGAATTCACACAATTGTGGGCCTTGTGACGGAGGTGTGGGAGGCCGCTATCAAAGGAGGCAGTCTATCTACGATCCCCTCCCCGTTTACACCGATATTTCAAAACCCAGCATTTTCTCTGGGGCTGGAACACAAAGCCTTCAAAGCATGGAGGGAGGAGGGATGCATCAAAGTTCGAGATATGTTTCAGGGACATACTTGTAAAACATTTAAAGAGTGTATAAGAGACTTGGGAGTCGGAGAAGGAGATAGATATCGTTTTCATCAAATACGACACTCGGTAAATAGCCCAGAGATAAAAGTAGTCGGCCATGCGGTAACTCACCCCGTTCGAGAAATACATTACCACCTAAACAGGGACCAGGAAATTAATTTTAAATTTGTATAGATTACTACTGGAGGGTTCAACAATAGTGTAACGGCACTACATTAAGAAATTAGAAGTTACACTAAATAATACTACACTAAATGAACATTGGGAATATCTTTGGAGGGCAATACCCAGGCTCATCCGCTCCATTCAAACGAGGGAAATGTGGTATATGATAATCTTTAAATGGCATTACACTCCGGAACTACACAATGTATCCGACAACGTCAACCCTTAGTGTGAGAGGATGTCAGGGGGAGGAAGGGAAATCGGAAACATATTTGGCGGGACTGCCCTATAATGAGACCGTTTTGGGAAGAGATTCAAGAACACATAGCAAGGATATTTGATCATTTTGGATCCAACGATTTGGGGATTTAGTTATGGGTAATGTGGGATCCTAAAGCGAAAACACTTTCCAAACGACAGTTGCATAGTTTTATGCTGTTACATATAGCTGCATGGTTGGTAGTCGCCCATAAATGGAAACAAAAACAAGGCCCTACAAACTTAGACTGGTTGCAGAAAGTGTGGAACTTAACAGCGCTGGAATGGGCTCCCCACGTGGCACAAAGAGACTAAGCCGCTTTTAAACGCAATTGGGAAGATGTGCTTGGGTGCCTTCACAAAATAAGGATTTTGGACATTATGTGACCACTCACAGAGTACAATAAAAGAACCAGTGAAGATCCTCCTGAGGGGGTGGGAGGAGGTGGGTGGGGAAGAATCACATGTTGAAAAGTTTGTGTAGTTTCTTCATTGCGAAAATGAATAAAAACAATATTAAAAAAGGGAAAAAAAGAAATGCGAAACGGACAACTGGATAAAGGTTTTTCACAAGTAGCCATTTTATTAATATATATGGGGTTGATAAACACCTCGCTTTCCCTAACCCAACAAGGATTTTCCTACCTATGAAACTAAGGCCAAAGGAAAAAGACTAACAATAAAAGGCGTTTGTCCCTCACACTTATACGAACAGATGGAATGTATGGATGGGATGGACGGATGGAACAGATGGAATAGTTGGATAGAATGGATGGAGTGATGGAATGGAGAGGATGGATGGAATTTACGGATCGAGTGGATGGGATGGAATGGATATATGGGATGTATGGATGGGATGGACTGGATGGGTGGAATGGGATGGATGGGATGGATGGAATGGAATGGGATGGAATGGATGGATGGGTGGAATGGGTGGGTGGGTGGGATGGGAGGGATGGGATGTATGGCTTGGATGGACGGATAGATGAAATGGCTGGAGGGAATAGATGGATGGAATGGATGGAGGGAATAGATGGAATTATCCGACCATCTAGCCGCTGCGTGTGCCCACTTTGCACGTGTATCTCTGTGTACCCCGCTTCTTGTTCCCCATGCTGTTGCTATATATCCATACGCCACCCTCCCTGTCGCTGTAAGCCCAGGCCCCTGTCACTGTGTTCGCTGCCATCCTGTTCACATGCAGATCTCGGGCGCTTTAAAGATGAACCAATATATCATATCACTCTGCTTACTCTTTACTATACACCATCACACAACTAGAACACAGCTACACCCCTGATTAATTCGGCCTAGCTGTTCACATACGAACACTACCCCATGAACACCTCATCACCCTAATAAAACACAGCTATCCCATGACATTCCGGCCTAGCTGCTCACATTAGCGTCTTTCAGGCCTAATGCAGCCAGACCCCAGTCTCGGTGTCCACCCACCAGACTGCACACATTCAACTAATATATTCAGCACCACACCCAACGCTAGGATGCAGCTACCATCTGGCAATCACATCAGCTCCACACACAACTGGTGCACTCACGCACCCTACGACACTACCTCGCTCTACTGACCAGAAATGCGGTTCCGAAGGATGTTCAACCTACCAGCGCTTTGAGATCATACCAATGATATATAGAACTCTATATAAATGCCAAGTAACATAACAGAACATAACATAAATGATATAGGTATCATATGGCAGTTCAAATTCAACAAAATAGTTAGGTTCACACATACATTTTTATATATCAATATCCTTATAACCGGGTCGGTTCTCCTTTCCCCAGGATTTTCCAAATTATTGTTCCAGTCAAAGTTTGTTTCAGTAATATAGTTCGCTTTTAACTTCAATACAAAGTTTCTCACAACAGCCAAGTTTTGCTCACAACACAAAGTGAGTTTTACCATTGGCACTTGGATTATCTCTCTGTTAGACAAGGTTCATCAATCTTCAAATGAATTATCAGGTTTCCACAAACTCTTGCTTAATAAATCAAGAAACTGTATCTTCACACTACCAGTCAATATTTTATTATAATTCCTTTGCTTTGAAAAAACACTGTTTTCACTTTCCTCTTTCATGAACAATAATGTTTTGTCAGAAAGGTTTTACCACAGTTCATCAAACACATTAGTGGACTTTCCACTGTCTTTTCACAACCACCTTCAACCTCAATGCAGTATTTCAATGTCTTCATCATGGTCCACTAACATGCCAGGACTAACCACTAACAGTCCCTTTCCTGGTATACTCTTCTGCCAGGATAAAACTCCTACAACTACTAAGAAGTTCTCTGCGGTGCAGTTTGCTTCAACTTTAAAGAAAGTCTTTGACCTTCACCAACACTGAAATTAACAACTTCTTTCATTACTTCTTTCACAACTTCTATCATAAGGACATAATACACATTGATGTCGTTTGTTCCACTGATATGTTTGCCACTTGCACTGCAGGTTACAATCCTCTACCCTTGAGGTTCTACAGGGAAGGCTTTTCTCATGCCACCTTGGGTTATCTACCACTGCAGCAGTTAACTGTTTGCAATGTTTTTTATTCTCATTTCTCTCCTTAGGAAAATGATTTCCCCGGTTTCTTATAATTGCCGCCTTTTGGCTGAGGCAATGCGGTTTATGTTCCAAAATCGGCCTCTCTTTACTTTGGCAATGGTTATTACAATTCTTCTCCTCTCCCTTTCCTTCAATTTGTATATTAGGCCACAAACCATTTATTAGTTCGATATTCAAAAGCCAGCGGTCTAATGCAGATCGCCCCAGGTTCACCTAATGAAGGCCAACTCACCGGTCTTCCTTTGTGCGTCTGCTCGACCCTGCTGCCGCTTCAGTCTTCTCTTCTCACGTCGGGTCTGGGGTGTTTGACAGCTCCGGTCATACTCCTGCAGCCCGCGCTTACTGCAACAGAAGCTTGTCACGTTCCTTGCGTATTCTGGTGAATGCCAACTACTGGATTAAGACGTTGGGCAGGGAGAGTTCCTCTCTCCCACGAGACAGCCAGTGAATGCACCGTTTCCCACTGCACGTCATCTGCAAGGTAAACTCCCAGCTTCTACGACTCTCTCGGCACCGTACACTGCTGAAATCCCAGCGCGGTCCTGGTGTTTTCTTTCTGCTTCTTCCACTGCTGCTTCTCACTTCTTCTAATGGCCCACACCTGAAGGGGCCTTAAATATTCAAAGGTCATTCGAACCACAAGTCCACACATCACAGCTCTGCACCTCTGAGCTCCTCTTCCTCGTCCCAGTACCTGGAGCATTTTGGGACTTAAAGTCCCAAATGTTATTTTTCCTTCTTCTATTAAAGGTTTCAATTTTGCAATAGACCATTAAGACTGTGGGATCACTAGGGAAGTTAGTCAGATGGTTCTCCCAATTCCCTTGACCAGAGTCCTTCCTTATGTGATCCTCCTACAGAACACAAATCCCAGAAGCAGGATCAGGAAGAGTCTCTTTCCATGGCCACATGAGAAGGGTCACCGGTCAGGGTTTCTGGGATGATTACCACGGATTCATCACAGTCTGTCTGGACCCAGTCCACTTTCATGCCAGAGCGCGCCTGTTGTTGGGCAGATGCAGTGGCCAGAAGCTCCCCAACAGCCTCTCTAAATTTGAATGTTTAAGATCCTTGCCATTGGTGGGATGGGGGCAACTCCATTGCAGATCCTGGAAAAAAGGGTGACTCTTGCAGCCTTTCTTCAGATCATCGTTAGAGCCAAGACCCCTACGAAGGAGAGCAGTCCACTGAAGTTCGGGTACTAGTCTTTGGAAGATCACAAGCAACCTTTTCTTCACTTGCCCGACAAAGCACTGTCTGTGCAGATCTAGCAAAGACCTTCAATCGGTGCTTCAACCCTTGGACCAGTGGAAATAAAAAACGCCCTGAACTCTGCTTGAAGATCCAGTCACTATAAATGCTCTGAACAGCCCCACAACAATCCTGTATGCTAGCTACACATCCTCCTGGGATACTTCGCTGAAACGCACCCTGTCCCGAGTTGAACCTTAGAATACAGAAAATCAGCATATGGAACAAGAAGCATTTTCCTCAAGTTGCTGCTCTCCACCATGAAGAGGGACCTTACATGATCAGTTCTTTGTTTCAGCCACGAGAGTTGCCTTCTGCTATTTTGTTTAAAGGGCCATTGTTGTTCGCCGCCTGCATAGCATCATGGGTAGCATCATGGGAGTCCTCTGAGATTGTTGAAAGTGTTGGTCCAGCAGTTGGTGTGTCCTGGATGGTGCAGCGTTAAGTCCTAGCCCTAGCTCTCCCTTTTCTAGCCTTGACCAGTGGTGTTCTGGCCAGGTATCTTCAACCAGGATCTCCCCTAAGGTGATTGGATTGGGATAGGGTTTGTTAAAGACTTTCCTCTTGTTTTTAAACTTTGGAACACTTGCAAACTAATTGTTGGTTTAAGACAACATATGTTCAAACTTCCTAAGGAGACTCCTAGCCACCTGAAAATACTTTCTTTGGGACCTATGGGTAAGGGCACTAGACCCCTTCTTTTCAAGGTAAGGAAGGTAAGGAAGGACATTTTAAGGATAATCTATAAGGTTTTGTATGGTGCTTGATAACTAATAGGCTGAAAGTGCCGATTACTTACCTGGTTCTATTTCTTTATTCACTTGCTTTACTACAATTACAATATTCTGAAAAAAGATTTGGACTGTTTTAAAAATGAAGTGTTAGTGCTTACTAGAGCACACCAAGGTAAATGTATATACAATAGTAGTGAATGTTTTAGTATGTTGCTTAACTGTGGTTTTTAAATTGCTAAGAGTTTATCTAAGGCCTAAATAAATATCTATGTGTATACATTCTGCCTAACCTGTATTATTAAGTGTTCTCTGTGATTAACTTAACCCTTCACCACTCCCATGCCCTTGTAAGCTAAAGCCTTGCTGTTCAGTTACACTACACTGATAGAGGATGGCTAGACATTAGCGCTTGTAGCCATTCATCAGAAAAGGGTGGCCTCACCATCTGCCCACAGGGCTGATTCTAAAAATCCATTGTAACACAGGTAATCCATATCTGAAAGTGTGGTCTGCTGATCTGACCCCTTTCATAAAAATCTCTATGCTAAAGGCATAGTGCACACATGTGTCCTGCTGCATCTGTCTCCTGACATCTGCAGCACCTGCCCTTAAGTGGCACAGGGCATGTTCACAGGTCACATGTGACTTCTTGGTAGCTGCTGGAACACCATGTCCCTGCAACCAGAGGCTGCATTTAACTTCTGCACATCTGATCACAATTGTGGTCCTAGTAGTCTGGTGGCAGGGGAAACTCTAAGACTAAGCCAAACCTGGTTTTGGTATGGTCACTGATAGGAGCACACAATTATTAAAGCCACACACTATTTGGGATCATTCAAGTGTCAACCCTGTGAGCCAGGTTATCTATGGAGGGTTATCTGGGTTCATGGATACCCTGCCTGCCTCCACTTCAGCAAGTGGGAGAAAGGGCAGGTTGGCTCTCCTTTGACTCCCTGGGATGCTGGCTAACGCCTCATCTCAAGGCTGGGGCCTCCTTCTGGAAAAGCCTCCCTGCCACTCTAAAACTTGAGGAGAACCATCTCCAGTTTCGGAAGTACCTCAAGACCTTTCTCTTTGCTTCTGCCTTAGCGCCCCCTCTCCCCAGCAGATCTCTCTCTTGACACTGTGCACCTGGCCACCCTCTGTCCCCTGGGCCCAGGTACCTGCTCACCCTGCCACCCTCCTGCATTGTCAGTCCAGAAAAACCAAACACCCCTTGAGGGTCCGGAAATGAATGATAATTGGTTGGCCGAAGACCAACCGCCTCATTTACAGAGTTGAGAATAATTCATTAGTTATTACGTAGCTATTAGTTCAACTAGAGTGAAGCCATAAAATGACCAGAATCGCCATTTTGTTTTCTCTCTCTGCTACCTCCAACGTTGCCACTTTGCCTCATGTAAAACTGCTTTGCTGTAGATATTATTTCGCTTCAATGGTCCAAGGCTAAGAAACATGTTGAAACATTACACTGAAGAGCCAGACAGAAATGCCCGAATCCCTCCCTCACATATCCTTGAAGACAGGGAGCAAGGCATTTAATCAGTACACAAATACCAGCGAGTCTCCTGAAAGAATAGCAATGTACGAAACTAGCATTTAAAGAGTTGAATTATGATCTTCTTTACTGCCCCCCTTTCTGAGCCCAGTGAGGCCCCGGAGAGCGGGCTGACTTCTAGAGCGAGAATCAAAACTAAGATAGTGAGGTCTGGTATGTGCCAGTCTCCTACGCGCAGCTTGTCCATGAAAAACAGAAACGCTGTGTTCTCGCAAATAAAGAATGGTGTCTGTAAAATTGAAGATTGCAAGCCGTTACCAACTATGGTGGTCTAAGGTGTCATATTTGTCATACTGGTCAATCATCGCCTCTAATTCAAAGGGAAATGAATTGAGGGCGGCATCAAATGTGCCATACTGTGTCATTGCTGATTGTAAGGTGCTCGATTTGTATATATGTAACTGATGTAGGTTTCACTATCTCTTGCGTCCCCCGAGGTCTGTTAGACACACGTCGCGGGGCGTGGGACCATTTGGCCAACTGGGACTTTTGTATTGCAATAAACCCTAGATTTTGGGAACGGAACCTCGTGTCTGGCGACTGTGCCTTGTTTCCACATCCGAGGGTCCCTCAGGGGCCCCTTTCACCATTTCCTCCTGGTCACCCCTTGCACTAGGGACTGTATATGTACCCATACAGTCCCCCACTGCACCCCATTTTCTTCTTTTTTGACACATATTTGACCTACCCAGTCTGCTGCCGTAAACCCAGCACTTGCCACTTGCTGGCTGCACTACCATTGTTTTATTGCCTCTTATCTATTTATTAGTATTTATATTTACTCCGCACTTTCCACCCACCCATGCACTTTTCCCCTTTCCCATACTTGCACCTTCTCAATGTTACTGGTCCTAGTAAGATCGTTGTTTGTTCTCCCCTGTTCCCCTCCCTTGCCGCGCTCTGACACATTTGTGTACAAGCGCGATACAAATAAAATATATCATATTGTATCACATCATATATCAGGAGATCACCTGGGGAACCATACTTCAAAAGGTTACAAACATAACAAAGACAAGCCTCATACCAGGGTGTTGCACAACAAATATCATTTAAAGCTGCAGGCTTGGGGAGGGAACGGGGTTAGAGTAATCAGAGTGGAGGAGGAAGTGAGAAGGGGTTTGCTTTCTGGTTTCTCTGGGACTCCATTTTCTTTCTGTCCCCTCCACTTTCACTTGGGATGTTGTAAGAAGGCAAATATCACTTGTCACAGTGACAGGAATTTGATCCCTTAGAGAAGGCTTGCTTCTGTCCAATCCCCTGTGGCATTTTACCATTCTATGGAAGGGGACTCCCACTCCTTCCTAAGCATCAAGATGAAGACCTTTCTGGAACCCTGTTGGGAGTGCAGTGTATTCCAACTTGCTCTATCATATCACACTAAGCAATAAAAGCTCTATGAAAGTATTTTCACACACTTACTATACAAACAATATATACATTTTGTTTTTTAGAAAGCATTTGATCCAATAACCAGTGTAAAACAGGTAAGTACTCATACATAAAGTCCAGCAGAAACACTTCAGAGCACTCGTAAAACAATTCCCTAGCACTTAAGTCCAGCTCTAAGATGGTTTGGGGCGTGGTGCCCTAATGTCATCAGTTTAAAAGTTATACTTTTCAGGTAGCTTTACTATGTGATTGGACGAGACAGGTGGGTGTGATTCAAAGGTCAAAAAGTTAAGCAATGTTCCGGTAAGTAACTCTTTCAATCCTACTACACTAGGATGGACCTAGGCAGGGATCCTTGACAAGGTTACCACCAACCCAAGTAAGGAAAGAGATAGAGACAGGACTTTACGCCACTGTAGCCCTATGGAGGGCAGGGGAAAAAGAAACAGGTATGTTAGCTTACCCCCTGACTCACATGTCCCCAGTGAACACTGCTGAGGTTCTGGATTCCGTTGGAGACACGGTCTTCTGTACATGGGAGGGAGGCCACGGGGTTAAGGAATGTGAAGGCATCATGAAGCAAAAGACAACCAACAGACTTAAAGCTCAAAATACAATACTTTATTAAATAAATCAAAGGTCAGGATGGTAGAAGGCCTTACTTGTCCTATGCTTAAGTGGGATTTCCCTACCTGAACAAAATTAAGTAAATTGGTTATCAAAGAGTTCAGCTTAAAAGTCTGTCTGTGTCCAAACCCTATACTTGCCCTCACAACTAAAGCTAACCAATCTGTAGGTATGTCCAAACTAAAAGAAATAGTGTTCAACTCAAAGTTCTGAGCTTCTTCCAGCTCGCAGCTTTCTCCCAGCTCCCCTTCCCAAAGTATCAGAAAGTTCCATGAAAAAGTCTCCTACCTTTCCAGTTCAATGTGATACAGATCAAAAGCAATTCTCAGTGTTCCCTTCCCCCAAGTTCCAAGCACCACAGTTCAAACAGTTCACAAAGGTCTTGAGGCTTCGTTCCCAAGACCACACATTTAGATCCTGGAGTCTCAGGGTTCTCTTGCCCAAAACCTTAACTTCATCATCACAATGTCTTTCGGTTTTTGACTTTTAGGGCTCACTGGTCTAGGCGCAGTTGTCAGACCAAACGGTCCAACCATCACAGGTCTCGCAACCAGGATCCCCGACTTTCGGGCCTCTTGGCTTTGATGTGTAGATTTACAACCTTCTGGCTTTTCCTCATCAGCCTCTTGGCTTTTCCAACACTTGTAACACATCCTTTCCAGTCTATGGCCTTGTCACATGCATTCATTCAAAAATGTTCAGCTTAAGGGTGTTTTAATCACACCTACCTTCTTAGGATTCTGTCACCCTTGTGCTCTTTTCTGTAATTCGTTTTCACCTGGGCATTTGGAGTATTCACTTTATTTACTTGGCTCAAAGGTTTTAGTCCATTCACCACTCAGAATGCTTAAGTATAGGGTTTCATTCAATTCAGGGTGCAATAGGCGTTTATGCCACTTAATTTTAAAGTTCCATTCGGTTCGGTTTTCAATAAGTATGGTTTTTGCTTAATTTAAAGTTCCATTAACTTCAGTATTTAATACATATTTGCAGGAGCGCCCCGGTACACTAGTGTCCTCTTTGACACAAACCGGCTTGTGGTGTCTGCTGTCAGTGGTTCCCTCTGCTTCGCCTTCACAGCTGAAGCTGGGAAAACTCACCCGATGGAGCTCCGCTCGTCTGCCGTGTCCCTCTCTCTGCCTGCCGGCAAGCAGAATGCTTTGTTGCGGGCGCCGACTGCGTCCTCGTTCCTTGGTGCTCTCTCGCAGCTCCTGCTGCCAATCCTCTATAATGGAGGCTCCCAGACCTGCAATACTACACAGCCCACTGGCTATGGGCTGTGCAAGTTTGCTGGCATCCTAGCCCCTTGTCCGGTCCCACCACAACTGCCTCCTCTGAAGCACAGTCCCCTGATGGTCTCTCCCACACAGGCCTACCTATCGCTCCCTGTTCTGCTCCAGAGGTCTTTTATATGCCTGCAGCCCCTTGACAGGCTGCATTTGTGGATCTCCAATAAGCCTTGCCTGACCACAATTAAAGGGACACGCCTGACCCTCATGGCTACTTGTAGGCATCTTCCTCGTCCCAGTACCAAAGTGGTATAAGGGTGTGGTGTTCATTATTCTTAGTTGCCTCTTCTTCGCCCTAGTACTGTTAAGTGTCATGTGTGGGGAAATGAGGGAAGTAGCTTTAGAATAACCTATAAAGGCCAGGTAAAGACTTAATTGATTCTCAACAGGATAAAGGGATACCATGTCTCTCCTGAGAGTATCCCATTGCCAGGTCCCAAGGACCCTCCACCAATGTGATCCTCCCTCGCTTCTCCACCCCCACGGTCGGGATCCAAAAGTGATTGCCTTTCCCATGCCACCTGAGAAGAGGATCCAGAGGTCCTAGGAGTTAGAATACCCTTAGGTTTCTCACAGGATACAGAGATCACTTTCAGAGTTAGTTTGGGGTTTTAGTTTCAGTCGGACGCAGTGCTGGAACCTCGGCTCCAAACACCTACTAGTTGAACACCCTTGTGAAGAAAAGATGAAAACTTCTGCAGAGCAGGTGACCTCAGTAGACCTCCAGGGAACAAAGAGGACGGATTGCAACAGGAACCACCCCAGTCAGGTGACGGCAGGTGTACTTTCATTTGACGGTGTGAGAAACCATAAGGTGTTTCACCCGCTAGTCCCCGGGAATCTGTCATCCAGGTGGCCAGGACTCAGCCATCGCTTTTGGATCCAGTTCCTGGGGATGAACCAGTACAGGAGGATCACCTGGATAAGTGGTCTTTGGGGAGTGGGATGCCGGATGGTGAGACGCGGTATCACCTTCACAGTAACACCTTTTACTTAGGACCCCCAAACCCCAACACCTTCCCAGACACAAACTTTCTCACGGACAGCTCTCCCGCGTCCATGGCCAAAGCGGGGAGGAGCAATTGCTGCTGTGTTACCGTGCTTGGCTCCTACAACAAAGCAGCGCCAGTAAAGTCAGCACAAACGGGAGTCGGGGAGACTGATAGCAGACCGGTCTGTGTTAGAACCAAGGTTGCAAGCGGCAACATTGTAAGGAGAAATCTGAAGAGAACAGTGTGTGAAGCGTATGTGATGAGTGACACGAATATAATTGAACATGCAAGAAGTGACAGAACTTTTGAAGTCGAGATAGATACCATATACAGAGTGGTCTGGCACCATTCGAAGGTCTCTTTTAGGTATCCAACTGAGAGGTGGCAAATGTAAATGGTGAAATCGAAGTGGTCCTCGAATGGGTCAAGCTAAACCCTGTACACATTCAAAAGTCTTTGATAGCTAATACGAACTGCAATTGGTCCGAGCCCGGCTGAGGGAGACTAATTGTATAAGAGGAAGGACCTGAGCCTGGCTGAGGGGGATCCAGGGTGAAGAGTGAATCAACCGACTTGAGTACTACTGTCAGACCTCTGTCCACCTTCCCAACCCTCTGCCTCACCTGAACCTTCGGAGGACTTGTCCGTGGTTGTAGAAGTTGTCTACCTGCGGGGCTTCCTCTTGTCTGCAGGCTGTTTCTCCTTGGATCTTCTGTCGTGCAAGTAGGGTCTGGCTCCCTCGGAGGCCACCTTGGCAGGAATTGGCACCTGCCCTTGGGGGACCCCGAGGAGCCAAACCCCCAATTCAGGGAAAAAGCCAATGGGCTGATGTTAGGGAGAATTCTCTGTTAAGGCTAATTTCCCAAACCTAGTGAGTCCCCCAGCAGCTTTGCTGGATTTTTGGGGTTTATTTCTTTCTCCTGCTAAGAGTGAGACTCTTTTTCTCCCACTCTTAGACATGATTTGAGATATCCTTTGACATTGTAATGTGTTTTATGGGCTATGGGGTCTTTTACTCCATAGGGTTTCATGTGGTTTTTGGTAAGTGTGTTACACAGCACCCTCAGTGCAGTAACACAGGGTTGTCATAGTGACCCCCAAACATAGACTCCATACCCTGGGACTGACTACTGTCTCCCAGGGCATGTAAAGTCACCATTGACTTTACTAGTCTTAAATTGGGAACAGAACCAGTACAAACCATCATATTGTGGAAGTACTGGTAGGGGTAATTAGATTGCCCCTGGGTCTGTTTTTCGAGGGGGCACTGTGCAGTTCCCCCTCATCGAGTTTCTGGCTGGTGGCAGTGGCCATGCGAAATATTCCACCGGAATATTTTCTATGGGATTTTCCCATTGATTTTAAACGCACCACTTTTTGGTGCAATGTTAAAGATACCGCCGGGTTATTTATTTAGTATTTATTCCGCGGTTGGGTCTTTTTACCAGGACTCGGTTTTAAAATGGCGTTTGTGTTCGCCTCTGTAACTCCAACCCAAGTCGAGCCCTTTGTTGCACTTTTTGGCGGGCCTCTCCACAGAAGCCTCCAAAAGTGGTGCCACTCTGTCTGGGTCTACAGGATGTGTGCGAGGGGGGTTTAGGCACCCTGGACTGAGTTGCCTCGGCAACTCAAGTCGCACTCTTGTGTGATTGGCCCAGTGGTGAGCAGCCCGGCTCACCACTTAGCATGTTTGAGTGACAGCTAGGACTGATGAATGGGGGTTTTCTGCATAAAAGCAGGGCTTTGGGGACTGGAACTTCAGAAGTCGCCACAGGACCAAAGAATCCGAAGAGGGAGAAGCTGAGCCGACCTGCAACGATGACACCACCGGTGGAGCCCTGCTGAACCGCCTCACCACTTCTTCCAACGACAGAGGAGATCTTCATCCCGAAGAGTCTTCTTCCTTTGACTGGTGGGGATAACCAGTTTGCCCGCCTTTTCGCCTTCCCGGATCATCTCGTGGCTGCCTTGCCTGTGCCAAGCACCCCGGCAACCGGGATACCATGTTTTACCACTACCGCGAATAAAAGGGTAAAACCTTTTAACCGGAGAACTCCGCGGCTGGTTTCTTCCCTGGCAGTGCAACGACCTTCAGCTTTCCTCCACGTCGAGATCCTCTCTTCCTCTGGACGACGCCGCGACTTGCACCCGCTGCCAGGAACAACTGCCCCCGCTGGAGGATTCTCTCCACTTTCAAGGCACTGTGTCCGCCTGGCCTCCCTCGCAACGGTCTGTGTGGGGTGTCTCTTAAATCCTCAATTTACCACTTGGGTTGGCCCTAGGCTGGCTGACTGAACTTTTCTGAGCTGAACTAATTTCTTTTTGAACTCTCTGCAAGACCTTTCAAGCCTTTTGAACTGTGTGATCCTGGGCGCATTGGTGTTCTACTCTCTCTAAGAGGGAGCCTGGCCTCTGAACTTTTTTGCTCACAAGTAGACTTTGACTTTCCTGCCTTGCTGGGTGCTTCTAAAGTATTAGTGTTGTGTGCTTTTCTAATTTCCACCTTTTCCCTCCCTTTGTTGATCACTTATTAGAGTGCCATCTTTAGTTAAGCGCTCACCTCTGTCTGAAAATAAGTGGTGTTAACTAAGACTTGTCTAATAAGGAATAAGGGATGTATATATATTAATAGTGACTGTGTTTTGAACTTGCTTACATAATAGTGCTGGAGTGTTTCTATAAGTGTGTCTTTAAATAAATAAGTATATGCTTTGATACCAAAGCTCTGCTCAGTGTTTGCTTGTGCTACTGTATTTTGGTACCTATCTTGTATACTCTACATATGGTCTAACTCTACTTGAGAGAAGTCTGGCTGCTCAGCCACTGCTACCAGGTAAATCTGGGTGGTACAGACTGCTACCAATTGGGTTTACTGCCAACACCTGTAGTCCTAAACCTTTTGCAGTGGTCCCTAAGGGAACTGCACAAGTTTCTGCCTAACAGCGGAAAAAACCCTGATCTCCAAATTTCTCTGGAAGGATGTGTGTAGACTAGGTAAGTAAGGCGCAGACAATTGCGACAATTGCGTCTGCCCTTGTATAACAGTGTATAACATCTCAACATAATTCTGAAGATACCACTACCTACTCACCCCTGTGTGTCAATTCACAGGTAGGCGACTAAGTATGCGGAAGCAATCCTTCACGGTATTGTTTTACTGATACAGAGAACTAAGGTGTTTCTCTGTTTGTTTCACAGGGTCTTCATTATATCATTGATACCGTGAAGGATTGATTCTGCATACTTAGTTATACACTTGACAATAATAGTCACTCTAATTAAAGAAATATGGGATGACAACGGACACTGATGGCATTTTATGTATATTGTTTTTTAAATTTTACAAATGGCGTATATTGTTCCAAAATACAAGGGCAGACGCAATTGTCTGCGCCTTACATCCTGAAGAAGGTCTTAAGAATGAAAAACAGCAATTTCTGTGAAATGTGGACCGAAACACGTGTCGACGATTATACAAGATACTCTGGTTGACTGTTTAACCAGACAAATAAGACACCTGAAAGCAAAAACTGGGCAGAAAATACCTTGATTTATAGCTTCAGAATTTATGTATTAAGTGAACGATACATTATGTGGAAAGAGCCAAATTTGTTTTCTTAAGAAGAATTTTGTATGAATGAGTGAGTTTGGAATGAGAGAAGTATAGATGAAATATATGATGATGAATTGTGATTTATGATTTTAAAACATTGCATATAACATTTAACTATGTGTTTATTGATTAAAATTTGTGATACTATGTTTTAAAAAAAACTTCTGTGTCATCTCTATCCATTGGTCCAATCTTGTTTTTGCAAACTCTCTATATTTTGCCTGTGGGACCAGGGATTTAAAGCAGGTATAGGTAAACCGGATCTTGTAGTAAAGGCACAAAAACCCGAAGTCCCAGAACGGAATACTTCAAAGGAAATACTCTCAAGTAGTGGATAAGAGGAAAAAAACGAAAGTAAGGGAAGCACAGAGGTAAGAAAACGTGGAATCAGAAATAAAAAAAAGACAGGAAACTAAAGCGTGTTGCAGGAGTCTGCACTTACAGGTGAGAGGAGCAGAGACTCCCTGGTTGAAAATAACCAAAGCAAAAATGGAATTAGGGAGAAGGAAGAAGGATGGCAAAAGTGTAAGATGAAAACTATACAGAAACCGAAATGGTAAGGCAGGCACCTGAAGGGTGTACGACACACCGCCTCTTCCACGGGTGGAGCCGCAGAGAACCGCGGAAGAAACCCGATACCAAAGGAAGGTACCCGGTAAGAATGAACGGCGGTAGAACGCCAAGAGATAGACCAACAAGCAGCACCTGACTGAAGACGCTGACACTTACCCCGATAGAATCAGGGAAGAGCCGCAAAAAGTACAGCAGGAAACGGGGGCTCAGATGAGCGGATAACTATCCGGAATCGCCGAGCACGCTTGAACAAGGAAGAACAAATAAATAGAAGCAGGAAAATAGAGTAGCCAAACCCCGAAAGGGCACAGAAGCGGAAATTCCCTAAAACAAAAGGGAAAAAGCACAGGAAAGGTAGAAAGGCACTGGTAAAGATACAGAGTAAGCACTGTAGGGTGAAAAAACAGATACAATGCACAGAGTGGGGGGCAGAGTCTGCTTAAATACGGATGTCCACCATCTTGAATGAGGACTAGAGCGGGAAAATGTTCCTAAGGCAAATGCTTCCAGCCATGCCATAGCTTCCACCTACGATTCCTGACAACTTCTAAGAGGAAAGGAATTCTTCATTTGTTTTGGTACATCAGGGCCCCTGAATGACTACTCTGGCTCTGTACCACACATCAGCCACTCACACTTGGCGGAAGGCATCCCCCTTATCTACCCATACGCTGCTCACATACTCACATCACCTCTCTCACATGAATACGAAGGTGTCCCCCCCTTTTTCACCCAGCAGCATCTCATCCATGCCACACAAAACGCTTATATGTGTGATGCAGAACAGTCTCAATGGCAAAATCCATATCTAAATCTCATTGTAACATCTCACTATGTGCACCATGCATTATCCAAATGAAGTTGTCCCCAGACCGTGGCCCAGTTATTCTAGACAAAAACCCACATTTCATAAGTGGCGCTTCAATTTCACAAGCCAACTAAAAAAACGTCCCTGGTCACACAAATCAAATTTCCATCTCTGCCGTACCAGTGACCCAAATATCATGTGCTGACTCGATGACTGCAATACAACAGTACCTCAGTTTGTCATTCGAGCACGGAATGCCAGGAGCCACCCTCTTTTACATTTTCCATTTCTCGACAAGTACTTGAGTACTCCAAACCTTGCTTCACCACGGCTCACCAAGTGTCTGTCCCTCTTTTCTTTTTTTTCAGAAGCGCTGCACCCGCCTATAGTACCTTTCACAGCCGCAGCATACAATCCAGGAAACCAATGCCTGTGTTTCCTCCTTCTACATCTCCTTCCCAAATGCTGTGTCATATCAAGGCACGTTACTTCGACACAATGAGGTCCTTTGTTCTAACCCTGGATGACATTGCTGGCATTGCTCTCGCAGTTAATCACTACTGAACGCTCAGCACATTGTGTTCTAATAGATCGCCAACTCCCCCAGCAAGTAACCCGACGTCGCCATTAAAAACTCAGTAACACCAGGGATGGGAGCTCTCCTGGAGCAATGGCCAGCAGTACTCTCCTGCTCAAGGTTCCAACTACGAAGTCTTAGGGCACAAAAACATCCTGTGATTTTGCTGCTCCTGCTCCTTACATGCCAGTAATTACAAATAAATTACTTTCTGAGAATACTCCATGCCCCAAGTTCACTCTTCATCTAGCGCTGCTACTATGACAGCAGAGCCCAGGTCGGCATGAATGACAGAGGCTCGTGTGTCCATGTGTCTGCTATCCCCTTTCTTCTTAATGGCCCTGTGGCCTCAAGCCATACTTCTTCACTGTGGCATTTCACATCCTTTATACTGCTTTATACTGCTTCCAAGCCCTGGCACTTCTAACAAAAACACTGTTTCCCCTGGGTCTTCCACTATGGCAACAGCTCGCCCTTTTCGTCACCCTGGGACATTTAATAAGGCACAGGTTCCGGTTATCCTGGGGTCTTACAGTGGGATGCAAATCCCCTCTCTTTGCTCCTCTTCTCCCTGTGCCGACTATTGGGCCAGCTTCACCCTTTCTTAGCCCTGGTTGATGGGACTTACTTGTGGGGGCAGTGGTTCCTCGCGTTTCTTCTCTGCACCCTCTGCAGCAGTCTGTTCACCATAAACGTCTTCTCCTTCCACGTAGATCCGTCTCCAGGCCTCACACTGAGACCAGCTTGTTGCCAGTGAAATAATGTATGATCCTTAGACACATTGGGCCTCATAAGTGTTGTGGTAAGGCAACAACGGCGCTGGTAGTGCTACCGGCGCCGTCGTTACCTCGCCGCAACATTACGTGTTTGCTCGCGGGTGGCGTTCTGGACGCCTGGTCAGACCAGGTGTGCACAATGGCAACCGCTAGCAGAACAGGATGGTAACAACGGTCCCATTATTAACGGAACCATTGTTACCATCCTCCCCATTCCCATTGAGCCCTATGGGGGCTCAATGGGAATGGGGACGTACCGGGTCCGGGTCCCGCAAATGGGAATTACCGGGCCTGCAAAAGGTGGGAATGGCCTGGTAATTACCCTTTTTCGGGACCCGGACCAGAGTTTGGGGGTAGCCATGCCGGTAAAAACAGCATGGCTACCTCCACACTCGTAATGAGGCTCATTGTGTAGGTTCCATCAGTTAACTTTATTCCTGTTACATTAGGGTGCCATAAGATGACAGGGTCTGATCTACTGGCTGCCATCACCCAGGCAGGAGTGCTCCAACTGACTCTCTCTGGAACCTTTTAGTCCAAGCGTTCCTTCACTCACACTAAAACATTCTCTCTAACAGACCAACATTCTCTCTTGCATCACCAAGCACCTGCATTCACACTCAGCACTATACAACAGTTTTCGGCCACTAAGGTCCAGCCTGGACCTCTGGGAGTGCAGCTCTTCGGTTTATCTTTTGGTGAACACCACCCATGGGATACACTTATGGCACCCATGGGTGGGGTACACCCTTGTACCCTGTGTGTGTTTTGGGCACTTGTGTGTTGCCCACAGAGCAAGGTATGGGCTGGTGGCAGCTACATGCTGACTTGGCAGTGGCTCAGAGTGTCCTCCTTTTTGGGACACCAAGGCCCTGCCATAGGAATCAATGGATTCCTGATAGAAGGCAAGATGGCCACTGTGGCCTCTTGGTTTCTATTACCTTTGACCTTGTTTCCCAATGTCCTGGCAAACCCTGACTCAGTCCCTTCCTCCAGAGTGGCTGTTGGCTGGAAATATCATGTATGGCTCTGGGGCTGAGACTGACTGGAG
The DNA here is from genome assembly GCF_040938575.1 of Ambystoma mexicanum. Taxonomy (NCBI): domain Eukaryota; kingdom Metazoa; phylum Chordata; class Amphibia; order Caudata; family Ambystomatidae; genus Ambystoma; species Ambystoma mexicanum. The sequence goes on from NC_090941.1 coordinate 789,569,419, forward strand.
CCTTCGCAGGGGCTGTGTGTTGTGGGTACACCTTAAGGGTGGGACCTGTATGAATGGAGTCTGAAGTGAACTCACATTCTGTGTTATGGGTGTCTGGTTTTTGTGTGCGACGCACAACGAACGAGACAGCCCTGAAAGAAACTGACAGGAATGTAATGTAGTGTGCTGAAAGGCTGGGCACTTACCTCAATCCACATTCTTTGTTATGGGTGTCTAGGTGGAGTGAATGGCCTGAATGCCTGTTAGCCTGATTGGCTGCCTGCCTGCACGAATGCCCTTCTGCCCGACTGCCTGACTGAACCTTGCTCAGCCAGAGTGAATGGGGATGGATTTTTCAGAAGCTGAAGTAGAAGCTGAAGCAAGAAGAAGTTGTTCCTTGAAGCCCAGCTGGAGGATGTCTGCTGCTGCATTTCTTTGTGTAATCCAAAAGCTGCTGTGTTCTTCCAAGGACTGATCCAGAGAGGACCTGCAAAAGGGACTGATCCAGAGAGGACCTGCAAAGGAGACTTCTCCCCGAGCTACGAGGGACCATCGTGCAAACTGCTGCTCTTCATCCGAAGTGCCCTGGAAGCCAGTCCTCTGTGCTTGCCGTGCGGAGAAGGGGGTCTTCATGAGTCCGGAAGAGGAGTGCCTGGACATCTTGAGTCAAAGAAGTCCGCTGGTGTCTCCCTGGGTCCGGAGGTGCGTTTCGTGACCGCTGGAAGGCAATGCTGTCTACCGCACCAGAAGAGGGGGTACCCTGGCATAGTCCTGCTGGACACCCAGAGCTGTCAAAGTTCCAAACTGCCTAAAAACATTTCCTTGCCATCATCACTGACCATTTTTTCCCGCTGGAGAGAGTCCACAGGCGCCGAGTGCAGAGGAAGGTCCATCGGTGGGCTTCCCGCCGTCAGAAGCTAACAAAGACGTTCCGAGGGTCCAGACTTGGTGAGGGTGTGTGGTCCACTCCAGTGGTTAAGTCCAGGTCACCAGAAGCCATCCAGAGGTCCATGCTGCCTGTGGCTGCAGCATCAAAGAAAATTCAGAAAACTGATATTCCAAAACCAGACACCAAAAGTGACATATGCAGCCGCCAGAAGTCATCGAAGGGTCCCAGTGGTCTTACTCTCATCTGACAAGCCTTTAAGGAGTCCACAGCAAGTTTCATCTTCAGAGGACTTCTACGTCGGAGAAATCGTCGACCAAAGGAGAGCACTGCGAAGAGAAAAACTGCTGCACTTCTGAATGACTTTGGTTCCATTTTTCTTGTGGACTCAGCATCCAGTGGCTCCTTCTTCTAAGAGGGGGTCCATCATCGGAAGGAATCATCGAGTGAAACCAAGAAACTCTGCCACTTCGCCTGCTAAGGCACCAAACGTACTGTGATGAGGAAGAGCATCTTCTAGACTCAGGAGTCGTCTAGGGGTCCTCGATTTGTATTGGATCCTGTTCTCCTGTGGCCTCTCAGGTACTTTGGGATGGTAGAACCTTTTAAAAGAAAGAAGGTTATTGAACATTATTGGACTGGACTGTAAAAGACAAGATAAGTTACCCTGACGTTTCCCTTGCAGTTTACCCAGAGTGGGGGTGGCGGGGATCTTCACACAGGATTGTCAATCTAGTATAAACAACGCATTCTGCCACTTTTTCAAAACTAACCTGCCTTTCTTCCCTTTTCTATGCAGATACACCCCACTTAAGAATTCACATGTCTGCAGTTAGTGCATCTATTACTGAATTTAAGCATTGTGTGGTACCACAGCGTGTATATATTTGCCATTCTTTGAATAAATATTCCAAGTACAAAGTGTTATTTATATGTATATATTTTTGGCCATCAAACTTTATTTTATATAAAGAAGCTGTGTTAATACCCAACATAGTGTGTGGACTTTCCTTTGTGGGGGCATTGGGAAAACACTGTACTTCAGAACCTGCCTGCATCACCTTCTGAAAGCTTAAGCCTGGCTGCTTGCCCATTGCTACCAAATTGAGAGCTCTGGCTGGGGTGTAGGGCAGATGTACAGCTACCCCCCTCCAGTCTTTAAACATATCCTTTCAAGTGACATAGTTGCAATCGCTAACCTAATCACCCCTGCACATGTACGCAGAGTGCTATTCTCAACAAGTTCTGCATTTTCTTTTTTCTCTTACAGGGCTGGGCTTTGCTTGTGTTTTCTAGTTACTTATTTGCAGGTTTGTTTAAAGTATATACATTTTTATAGCAGTCTTGAATGGATGTTTTTATTTTGGAGTCTTTGTACTATTGCTGTTTATATTATTACGGTGATAACTTCACATTCCTCAAGAGTACAGCCTTCCCTCAGCCCATGTTACCACAAACGCTGAAGGAGATATTGCTTGTGGTTGTGCCCATTTCAATTTCAGGACAGTGAGCACTGCTAGTTTTTTAGTTGTGTGGGTTTGAATAGGTGGTTACTCATCCAGTTCTCTTGTGGAGCAGTAGTCATTTTGTCACACAACCTGAAGATAACGCTGTAAATGGGATGCGATAAAGACTGCCTGTTAAAAATATGTATGCACAACCCCTCAGGTGAGGGGTGTGTAACCATCTGACCTAATGTTAGAACAGTGTGATACTGTAAGGGAAAGACCTAGCTCTTGTCTGCCACCTGGAAGGGCATTGGAACCCCCAACTAACTGCACAATCTTTCTCTGTGCTGTCCTGAGTCCCTACTACCATTGTCCTCCTGAAGGGCCCCTTTCTTCTGGTGTGGCATCCATGTTTGCCTGCTGAGCCGCCAGGGTCTGCCGTGTACAGGTTCCTCTGTCCTCCTGGATTCATCTCGGTCGCTGATTCCACTTCTGGATGGGGTGTCTCAATCCTTCGAAGGTTTGGGTCTATTTGACCTAGCACATCAGCAGAGCAGTCAGGCTTAACTCCCAGAGAGAGGAAGGCTAGCAGGGAGGTACAATTACTCAAAATAGTCACCACAAAAGACTACACCACACTGGTATACTGAAAAATAGACTTTTACTAAAAGGTAACACATATAATATCTGTGTTAGGAAAAATAAGTACTCAGGTAGAACATGACACAAAGCAGAGAATAGTGAAGATATAAAACCAGTAAGTTAAGCCCGTCGGTGTAAAGGGCATCTGTTGTCACTGTTTGCTGCTGTTTAAGGCTGGTGACGCGGTAAGCTTAATAAATCTTCTTCTCATTTATCTGTATAATTCTGATTCCATCGCACAATAGAGATCATGGACTCCACCAAACCTCGCACCAGATTACAGGAAAAACTAGAAGAGACATTAGCCAATGCCCCAAAAATACCTATTCCTACCGACTCGGTTGTAAGCTCTATTCAAGACCAACCTCACACCCCTGCAAATACAATAAACAAGCCTCTTCAACCACCCACGGTAGAGCCAAAGACAGAAGATAATGTATCTTCAGCACCCATACACACCTATACTAGAAAGGAAGAACAACACGACTCAATTCCTTCAATGAAGCAAGAAAAAAACAAAATAACACAGACTGTTTTAACAACCTTAAACAGTGAGTCTCTTTCAAATATCGAGTTATCTACAAAAGCGGGAAAAAATTGTACAAAACACATCTAGATTTACCCTGCACCCCGTCTCTACAGCAAAGAGCGTGAAAAGCAAAACCACAATGGCAAACGTCCTATTATTTGCTAGATTATCCCCAAAGAAACACAAATAAACATTTAGAAAACCAGGTGGCCCACCTTTCTCTTGACATCACTGAAATTGATGCAATTCTGGACTCACAAGAACGAAGAAAAGAAATCTTCGGAGACCCAAAGCCAAAGAATATAATGGCTACAAACAACACATGCACCCCAATTGATAACAAAATCAAATCGAAGCAATATAAAACCTCTCCCCTCTAAAACCGCTCCATCAAAAGTTTCACCAATGGATAACAACCGACCTGGAACAGAAGAAATTACAACGAACACTCCTATGGAGAATCCAGAAAGAATTCCAACCACAATGCTGGATCTCCAAAACACGCTAGTGGCCGTTCTCTCACTAGCCATGGTACCCTTCCTGAAGATTCAAGAAGCAATGGTAGATTCCACAAAAGATCAAGCGTCCCTACTGGCCATGATCTTAGCACAAATCAATATGGAAGCATTCATAAGCACGATACAAGAACGCCTCAGCTTTGAGGCAGAAGCCTCCAGGACCTGGCAAAATCTCTTAGCAGAAATCGCTAGAATTGACCGGGTTGACAAACAAAACCTTACAGACACCTTAACAACGATCACAAAGAAAATGCTGGGCGACAAAACAAAAAAACACCTTGGGACAGATAACAAATCAGATGATTCTGCAAAACCAGGAAAAGTGACATTTAATGTCAAAATAAACCAAGCTACTCAATACGAAACTCAGGTATACCCCATAAACCCTTCCACGAGTACAGAAAACATCGCACCATCATCATGTACTCCGTTTGACATTTTCGACCTAACCAAACAAGGCCATTTAGGAAATCAACCAATGCCAAAGAAAAAAACTGCAAAAAAACATCAGACTGGCTCCAGAGCTTTCCTAAGGTGACTCAATCTGTCTGAAAAACAACAAGCAATATCGATAAATCCAAACCAAAAAAAAAACACAAATATGAAAGAACAAGTACGAACAAACATGACAAAAGCCTCAATAACAGCAAACACAAATCTCAAGGAAACAACGACTGGTTCAGGACAAACACCGATACAACGAGTGGACGAACCACTCGAAGCTCTACTAGCTGCTATTGATCAAGATCCAACAACCGACTTGTCAAGGAATCACTTTGACAATCCTGCAGAGTCTAGTACTCCGATTGAACTGGATGACACCTTGCTTGATCCTCAAGATCAGCCATTAATTGTCTTAGATGAATGCTCGGAGAACTCTACTGTCAATTCAATTTCAATTAACACATCCACTAATATATCTTTTATATATTCCACAGTATCGAATGAGGAAAGTTGGAGCTCAGTTGACTCTGAAAACTCCTACAAAAGCGAGGAAGCAAGCAAAAGACAGGCCGAATGTACACTCATTCGACCAATTTTTGAGGATCCGAGGAAAGTAAATAACATCTTCCGACTATCACTAGTTGCAACCAATCTAAATCCTACTGAATCACTGATTATGAATAGATCAAACATTCTGCGACTATTCGGGTTATTCCACAACTGATTAAAATCACCTCGGGAGACATCGATGTCCTACACTTTCCAAACAAGAAGCAGATGGATCAAGTCCATATTGATTTTTACAACCAAAAGACGATGCTGCAGGTCCTATCAACAAAAAACCACTTAATGAAATTGGGATTTATAACTGAAGAAGTCCTTGTAACTAAATCGATCTAAACAAACCAAAAACAAACTTGAATCGAGAATATTCGAACCAAAACAAACAGAAGACTAACGAAAAAAATCAAAACACCACTTGGCTACCCTCTTACAATGATCTACAAGACAAAGATACTCAACTAAGCTATCACCCGATTCGCAGGACTGAACAATTGCACCTTGACATGTCTTATAGCGCTCAAATTAAACAAAAACTAACATCACAAGCCGATTCTCAAAACGCAGGAATTAAGACCTAGCTATAACAACCAAAAGCTAAAGAAACTAAGAGAGAAGAGATCACACTATGCTCCTGGAATACCAGAAGTTCAAATCATCTCTTTGAAGAAGTTCTCTAAATCTAAAAAATGCTACGATAGAGGGAATGGAAAATAACCACCTCCAAACAGACCTGTTAGACATGAAATATGAGGCGAGACTAACAGACCTCGAAATGAGAGATGAGGACATAACCTTGAAGATGGATGATTTGGAAAATAGGGAACGCCGAAATAACCTGCGCATAATGGGCGTCACCCAGCAAAGAGGGGAGACGGCGGCCGATGTGGGAAGGAAGGTTCAAGGACTGATCAACCAACTCTTTACCTTGGAGGGGGGGAAGGAGGTCCAGCTGGAGAGGGCACATCGAGGTGGAGGGGGCGGAGGAGGGGCCCCGAGGTCTATAGTGGTGTGTTTCCTTCGGTACAGGGAAAAAATGGAGGTCCTGGAGAAGGCAAAAAGGCTTGAGAGCTTCATCTTTGAATGGGACACAATTAGGATCTACCAAGATCTCTCGACCCTCACGCTCACCCGCAGGAGGGATTGCCGCCCGCTCACTCAGTGGCTCACCAGCCAGGACTTAAGATATAGATGGTCGTTCCCGTTTGCCCTCTCCTTTGAGCAAGCGAGTGTAGACTACAGGATGACCGGCGGCAAAGGAGCCACACAAGTCCTCCAAGTGCTCAAGAGCGACTCCCCAGAGGGAGGGAACGAAGGAGGTACACAAATGGAGCCTGATCCCTGGAGACAACCTGAGGGCCCTTGGTCCACGAAGAAGAAGACAAAGGGCAGGAGAAAATTCAGAAAACCAAACACCCCCACGTCAGAAGCTGGGGAAGACCAGGTGAACAATGACTTTTGATCAGGAAACACAGAGACACCCCTTTTGCAATCCCGGCCGGGGACACAGAGTTCATCGAGAGTCCTGCGAGGTACGGATACTCTCTCACCCTGGTGGCTTGCCCGTTGGTAGGCATCTTGAACTGGGAAGGGAGGGAGGGTGAGGTAGTTAGAGGCCCGCGGGCCCAGACCGAACAAGGGAACGGGACAATCTCCACATGACCGGGGAAAAGAGGAACGCAAGGCATAGAACTAATGACACAGAATGAGAGGAAGGGCCGGGCAGAGTCCCTCAGAATAGGCTCCCTCAACGTTAAGGGGATCAACTCCCCGACAAAGTGCTCACTTCTGGGGAGGGAAATGAAAAATGCGAGAGCCGATATCCTTTTTGTCCAGGAAACTAGAACGGTGAATGGGGAAGAGAGGGCGATCCCAGGATCCCACGTGGGCCAGACCTTCTGGGCATCCGGCCACGTTAAGAAGGGGGTGTCGGAATTGTTCTGCACAGGAATCATAAACTGACAGAGGTATCCCGATGGGAGAGGGAAGACGGGAGAGCCATGGTAGTGTCAGGCAACTTGCACAACTCAAAAATCACCCTAGCAGCCATATATTGCCCCAACGTAGGGCAGCTGGGATTTATCCAAGAAGCCCTTGCGGAGGTGTTGACCAGAGCGGAAGGGCTCCTCCTCTTGGGGGGGGGGGACTTCAACATGTGGGCGGACAGGGAGTTGGACCATAGTGGTGAGGCCATCCCACCCGGTGGCGGGGGGGGCACGACCTTATGGAGGGCTTCGGGACCTAATGTGGGAGAAGGGTCTGGTGGATATATGGAGAGAGCTCCACCCAACGGAGAGGGGATACACCTTCTACTCAGCCGTCCACGGTACGAGAACCAGAATAGACTACCTCTTTACAAGACACCAGCACATGAGCAGAATAGAGGCCTCAGAGATCCGCCCAGTCAGCTGGTCAGACCACGACCTTGTCTGGACTGACATTAGCATCTCGGGCCTAAAACCTAGGAACTCTCTGTGGAGATGTAATGACTTTCTCCTAAGGGATGCGGTCTTTAAAGAGGAAATGATAGAAGCGATTAGAGAATACTTCGAACTAAATGATACTGGAGAAGTTGACCAAGGGTTAGTAAGGGAGGCAGCGAAGGCAACCTGGAGGGGTAGGCTGATTAGCGAGGGGGCCTCCAAAAAAAGGGAGAGGACGCTCGTGGCTCATAGACTTAGGTCAGAGATCCTTATACTGGAAAGGTCCGAAGGGAAGGGGGAGGAGGAGAGGGCGAGAGATTTGGGCATAGCAAGAGGGAAAAGGCAGGACCTGAGGGAATTAGAGATGGGCAGAATTGTGGCAGGACTCCAACACTTACGCCCAAGATATTATGAAAAAAGCAATAAGGCAGATGCTATGTTAGCAGCTAAACTCCGTGGCCAACGGGCAGAGAGGTGGGTGTCCAGAGTTGTGTGTGGGGAAGAGGAGGAAACTTCAGATCCCAAAGGCATAGCTGAGAGCTTTGCCGGCTTCTATAAAATCCTGTATGGGAGCCACGGGGGGGGCAGAGAAGGAAATGCTTGACGCATACCTCGGTGGGGTCGCCCTCCCCACCCTGCGAGCCCCAGAGGCGGAGGCCCTGGACGCCCCAATAACAGAGGAGGAGGTACTCAAGGCAATATCAGGCCTCAAGCTTGGAAGGCCCCGGGAGAAGATGGGTACACGGTGGGCTTCTACAAGGCATTCTCGGGCCACCTAGCGGGATTCCTGGCAAGATTATTCTCCAACATCATGGCCACAGGGAGGGCACCCCCATCACTTGGTAAAGCATTGATCACCGTGATTCCAAAGGAGGGGAAGGACCCAGCAGACTGTCGGTCCTACAGACCGATCTCTCCCCTAAATGTAGATGCAAAGCTATTTACCAGGATCATTGCCACGAGGATAGATGGCCACATGCCGGAGCTGATCCACTCGGACCAGGTGGGCTTCATACAGGGAAGGCAGGGTGCGGATACCCTCCGCAAGACCCTCCACATCATGAGGGAGACGGCACTGAAGGGAGACAACCCGGTTCTGGTGTCCATCGACGCCAAAAAGGCTTTTGACCGGGTGGACTGGGGATTCCTGCACGGGGTCTTGGAGAAACTAGGCTTCGGGTGGGGATTAGACAGGCCATTAAAGCCATATACATGGCCCCCTCTGCCAGAGTCACAGTCAATGGCCACCTGTCACATACTTTCGCCCTACAGAGAGGGACAAGACAGGGATGTCCCCTCTCCCCACTCCTGTTCGCAATGACCATGGAGATTTTGGCAGAAAGCATCAGAGGCTCCCAGATGGTGAGAGGTATAGATATAGGAGGCCGCACGTTTAAACTGGGCCTTTACGCAGATGACATTCTGCTACACTTGAGGGAACCCACGAGATCGGTCCCGGCCGCCCTGCAGGTCATAGAACAATTTGGCCGGCTTCTCGGGCTTCAGGGTAAACATAAGCAAGTCCATGGTCTTCCCTTTTGCTCCTGATGCAGAGGGAAACCTAGCCGAATTGATCCCACTGGGCCTCCAAGTCTGCCCTGAGGGTATAAAATATTTGGGGATCAATATAGTAAGACGTAACGAAGACCTGAGCCAGGCAAACTATCCCCCCCTCTGTTCGACAAACTCTTCAGGGACATGGAGGGCTGGGCGAAGGGAGATCTCATGGATGGGAAGAATAAATGCTATAAAAATGAACCTTCTACCTAGGGTGTTATATGTTTTCCAGATGCTCCCCTTGGAGGCCCCAGAATCCTACCTTAGCGAAGCCAAAAGATGAATAACTAAATTTATATGGCAGGGCCGGAGACCCAGAATAGGATATGAGACCCTCACCCTCCCCAAAGGGTGGAAAGCACTTGCAGGAAAGGGAATCAGAGAAAAGGTGACCACCTGGTCCTCGCCCCTGAGCCACATTTGGTCCACGCCAGTTCTAGAGGAAATCCCAGGCCACGAACACTACCAGTCCTGGTTCGAGGCGGGTCTAGCCAGAGTCGGTCAGATGGTGCGGGAGGACTCCTTCATTCCCATTCAGGAACTTGAGGAGGCCTTGGGAATTGGTACCCTCTCCGCCGCTCTTATATCTACGTCTCAAGGGTGTCCTAATGAAACCTAAACTAAAGCCCTGCATACAAAGAAAGCTCACCCCGGTCGAAAAAATTCTAGACTCTCACATAAAAATGAAAGGACTCATCTCTCTCCTCTACGGAGCCCTCATGATTCCCCGGGAGGGAACTTCCAAAAGCCTTCGAAGGAAATGGGAGAGGGACCTGGGTTGTGGAGTGGGGGACGGGCTATGGGGACGTATTTGTAGCAGGGCGTTTAAGACATCCATCTCCTGCCAATATAAAACACATGCTGTCAAACTCCTTCATAGATGGCAGTATGACCCGATCACCCTCTCAAGGATGTTCCCGGACATTGACCCAGAGTACTGGCACGGATGTGGTGAAAAAGCCGACTACTGGCATATGTGGTGGTTGTGCACGAAGGTTCAAGCCTTCTGGTCTGAGGTCCTGAGCTGGTTAAGGGAGGCGGGAGAGGTGGTTTACCCACAAGATCTTATCCTGATAATGTTTGGCCTTCAGCTAAGGGATGAACGTTGGGAGAAACTTCCCGACCTGATACACTCGTTACTCCTGGCAGCTCGAGCAGCTCGGGCTAGAACATGGAAAAGGGCCGGCCTTCCCACGAAAAGTGAGTGGGTAGCCGTGGCTAAGGATATCTACTTCATGGAAAGACTCACAGCGGCTACGCAGGGCTCGAGCGCCCAGATAGAGATGGACTGGCTACAATTTATGGAGGCTTTCGGCCACACAGAGGAAACGCCCTGAGAATCATGGGGTCTCATGACCCAGCCCGAAACCATCCATAGCATGTAACACTTTGCCTTAGTTTTGGGGGAGTCGGTTTAACCACGGACGGCCATTAGCCCGGTCGGAGTTGCCCTAGGAGAAGTGATATGGACAATCTGTTTTGCGCCTTGAACTATGGGGTTTGGGGGGAGGGGTGGGAAAAACTCAAGGGATTTATGGTTTAAATGTAAAGTTATGATGGTTATTTGCCCAAAAGTTGACACGCTGTAGAAGCCTCTTGTTACCATTAAATGCCAATAAAATTTGATTTAAAAAAAAAAAATGCTACGATAATCTGCCTCCAAGAAACTTGGTTAACTGATGAGGTAATATGCGAAGGCTTTTCAACCTTCATGAATCCAGCGATCACCACACACCAAGGTAGACCGTCAGCAGGCATTCTGATTATGACAAAAATCAACCCATCCTGGTCAATTGTATCAAAACAAAATTTACATTCATGGGCCCAATACATCATTATTTGTATTCAAACTCAAAAAGAAGAACCGAGCTACCTAACAATTTTCAACACTTATTGGAACCCATCAGCAATGAATGAGAACATTTTTCTTGATTCAATATTCGATGAATTTGACTCAAATGGTAGAATTTATTCAACCGAATTTATAATTGCTGGTGACCTGAACATTCATCTTTATTGTCCCAAAGGCTTGAGATGAACTTCTGCAAACTTATCCTCAAGAGACTCGAGAAAAGTCCAATTCAATTATAGATTATATCTTTATTTCAGAAAATATCTTAAAAAACCTGATAACAACTGCTAACCATCCGCAAATAAATAGCGACCATCACCAAATCTCAATAACATGGACTGTTGCTCAAACCCAAACTTTACAATGAACCCTCCCTGAGCTGGAAATAAACAATGGCTTAAACAAAATTCAAATAAAACTGACAGAATTCGAGCACACAAATTTATCGGATCATTCAAAACTCAACTACGAGTGGATTTTGCATAAATACCAGCAACCAAAAAAAATGTGTGGAAAGTGTCAGAACGAACACTAACACCAATTTAACCACGACATTAAAACAATGAAAAAGACTATATAAAAAAAATCTGCCAACTCAAAAAACCGAAGACAACATCCTCTGCGCTTGAAATAAAAAAAGAAAAACAAAAATATTAGAATTTCATAAAATCTCATAAAGCTATAATGAAACAATCAGATGCGGAAGCAATTTTGGCAGCTTTAAAACAGAAAAACACCAGACAGCTGTGGTCGCTCCTAAATGGTAAATCTAACAGACCGACTATGATACAAGAGGTAGAGGCTGAAGAATGGTCTCAACACTTCAAAAGCCTATACAATGCAAATACTGATCGACCAACAGCAAACAGTTCAAACAACAAACATTCCTGGGACCTACAATGGGACAAAGACGAGATTAGAAAAACTATTGTCTCCTTAAATCCATCGCAAGCACCTGGCCCTGATGGGTTATCGAACGCCAATTTAAAATCGGCCCCGGAAGAATGGGCGATCTTGCTTTCAAAACTTCTCAAATTAATAGAGAACACAAAACAAATTCCTAACAGTTGGACCTTGGCGATACTCATCCCGATCTTTAAAGCTGGTGACAGGAAAAAGCCAACAAATTATAGACCTATAGCCCTTCTTGATCCATTGGGAAAACTCTTTGCCGGATTTCTAATGAAAAAAATCAACCTATGGGCATCAGAAAATGGTTTCCTAGAAAAGAGGCAGACTGGCTTCGCCAACAAAATCGGTACAAATGTCAACTTGCTACTATTGAATATGACCAAGTATGAAACGATAGCAAAGAAACAACAAGTCTATGCAGTTTTTATAGATCTAAAAACTGCATTTGACTCGGTGAACAGAGAAAAACTGTGGGTGAAACTAACGGCTTGGGGTTGCCCTCCCGCCATTCTTAATCCGATTAAACAACTCTACTCCAATACATCGATCAGAGTAAGACTGGCAAAAGACGGTGCAGTAACAGATGAAATTACCAGCTGGAACGGTCTTAAACAAGGGTGCCCCCTTGCTGCATGTTTATACAACATATACACCTTTGGTTTTGTACAAGCAATCGATGATCCACTCGCAAATCCACCGAAGATCAATAATGAACCATTAAAGACCTTAATGTATGCAGATTACATCATTGTCATGGACAAAACACAATCTGGTCTAGAAAAAACATTAAACAAAGTGGGCTCTTTCATGAAAGATCATGACCTCCAAATCAATATTTCTAAAACCAGATTAATGAGATTAACATCCTTACACAGTACCGGACGAAAAAGTGTGAAATTACAACTAGATGAAAAAGAGATTGAAGAAACCAAAACATTCAAATATCTTGGTGCATTGATAAATCCAACGACAACTGAACAAGAATGGAAAAATCATATCGAGAGAAAGGCAAGATCTCTAGCTCGATTGGGACGCTATTTTCAATGCAAATTTAGAACCTATTCAATAAAAGCAACAATCCTATTATATAGACAAAAAGTGGTACCTATTTTAACATACGCCGGAGATCAATCAATCAAAACACAATGAAATGGCAACAATACGAGGCAATGTTCTGGAGAAAAACTCTCGGCCTATCCAACTCATTTCCAATCTCAAGAATTCGGTTCGAACTGGCCTTACAATCCCTTGAATCAATCATTACCTGGAAAAAAATGGACCTCTATAGAAATATAATTTGCCAGGACAAAATTCCATCTCTAGAGATACACAAGGAAAAAACGAACCCTGTATGTGTAACAGCCCTGCATTACTGGTCTAATGAGATAAAAAAGAAAATGAGCACTGAAGACATCAGTGAAGATATGCTTCTAAACAGACCACAATATGCCAAAATAAGAGTGCAGCAAAATGACTGGATCAAAACAATAGAGGAACAATCCAAATATAAACAAGCAATGATCTGCTCAATAGAAGCAAGAGCCCTCAATGAGTTACCTCATATTTAGCATATTTTCCAGACCACTCAATAAGATCTTTTTCTACGATTCCGCTTAAACATACTTCCAACCCGTGATTATCTATTTAGCATAAAACATCCAACAACGACTACAGACTGCCGATTTTGTAAAAAAGACAATACCAGAGAGACTCTATTTCATGTAATTATGGTTTGTGATGTCTTGATGGACAAAAGAAACTTGTCCAAAGACTTCTTTAAAATCTCTCAGAAGCAGAGGAACACAGAGGAATGATGGGCACATCTCCTGAAAGGTCATGATAAGAACTTAATTCTTACAGTAATTAAATTTTGGATTGCGATTTTGAATGAGAGTTTGTAGTAAGAAACACAAGCACATACGTCAATCCAACTTTTCATTTCTTGTTTTTTCCTATTTTCTCTTGTTTTACTTTTGTCCCTGTTCTTTTTTATCTTGTAAAGGATAACATGAAAAGTTTGTATAATCAAACAAAACATTAAATAATAAAACCAGTTAGTGGACAGTGATGGCCTTACTCACTTGTTACCCTAAAAGGGATGGCAGCCCCTTACCTGATGGCAGACAATATACATATAAACTTTTAGACATGAGTAAAGTGGAGACTCCTAAACAAAAAAGCATACAGTAATACCATCATGATTAGGATCCAAGAAGCCACAGAAAACTTAGAGCAGTGTTCCTACTACACTCCAAGTAAATATTACACATAATACATATGCACACACCACTGTGGCAAACACAGAGGTAGTAAAACAGAAGTTACACAACGTCCAACATAGCCAGGAGGGCTACCAAAGTTCAGAATATATTTCAGGTTTACACTACAAACGCCCAGAAGGGGTATTCCACTCCAAGAAGGGAAACAAACATGATAAAGACCCATTGAACCAAATCTGTAGGATGACTTGTGGTTGTGATGAAAAAGCCAGTTAAGTCCCAGTTCCTCCCATAGGAGCAGGGATGCCAGCAACAACACCCAGTGACACCAGAGAAGACCCCTCAAGAAGAGATCCAGAGTCAGGTTTCAGATCCAGGACCTGCAAGACAGAATGCAGCCAAGGGGGTCAAAGACCCCAATACAAGTCAATAAGGAAATGCAGTTGAAGTCCACCTAAAGGGCGCTTCTACCATATACTACGGGGATACCTAGGGGTGTGTATCAGGAACAATGTGTCACGAATAACCAGTATTGTCCAATTTGACCTAATGCCAAATTGACCTACTCCCATTTGACCACATCTTTTTTACCTAATTCGGTAGGTCAAATGGTACACTTTAATTAAAAAATAGTTGTGAGGTGGGGTACGGCAATAGGTTGAGGTGGGGAAGTCTGGGGGAGTGCAGGTGGTCTCCCTCGCATTACGGGGGATTGGGGGCAGGTGTTTCCCTCTGAAGTAGGTCAAAAAGAAAAAATGTCAAAAAAATTCGGTCAAATGGGCAGTAGGTCAAGTTTTTAGGTCAAACTATCCATATCTGAATAACTCACCAACCGAAGACCCAAAGTAAGTAATGGCTCCTGAAAACATTGTTTCAGGTAAGCATAACATCCCAGTAAGAAAATGTTTTTTTAACAAGGCGGAATCAAGGATCAGTTCACCCAAGGGCTTGAATCCTGATGGCCGAAAGAACAATTGTTCTTCATGGTATTAGCATAATTGACCTAAAACATTTGATCAAACATATTTTTTTTTAATCACTTTATTTATTATTTCAGAATGAAACATACACAGAACAGTGACATCAACATATCCATAACATCATGGATTTGCACCCAGATTGCAAAATGCTTAAATATGCCAAGTAATCAAACATTGCAGTCTAGAAATTCATAAAAGTAAAACCTTAATAAACTACTACAAACCTATTTCACAACCAAATTTTAAACAACTATAATAGACAATACAACATCAACAAACACACAACACCGTATAACGATTACGATAATTCCCCAACTACT
This sequence comes from Ambystoma mexicanum, assembly GCF_040938575.1. Taxonomy (NCBI): domain Eukaryota; kingdom Metazoa; phylum Chordata; class Amphibia; order Caudata; family Ambystomatidae; genus Ambystoma; species Ambystoma mexicanum. The sequence goes on from NC_090941.1 coordinate 789,584,689, forward strand.
ACGTACAGAAAACAATACCTGTGGTTAATGAGCTTCAGCTGTATAATTCATTAAAAGAACCCCAAATACGAAAATAATGCCCCCCCTCTTCCTTGTTTCGTTAACATTACTTTCTCGTAGTTTGATAAGGTGTGGACATCCAACAGCCACTCATCCACATTTGGCTTTTTTCTTGATTTCCAAACTTTTAGTATTTGTTTAGTCGCCATTACCAAAACCTCATTAATCCAGTCTGTTCTAACGCTGGCCTTATCCCCTCTCTCTCTGTTCGATAACAAGATCGTCAAATAGGAAGTGAGTGGGAGTGACTCTCCTAGTACAATGTCTAATCTATGTAAGACGGTTCATAGTCATTTTTTCGAATTCAAAAATGTTGTCATTTTTTCGAAAAAATAATGTCGAAAAAAAAGTCGCAGTTTTTTAATACGTTTTTTATTCAAAATGGGGGGTTCCCCTCCAAACCCCCCCCCTTTTCTTTTTACCCATTTTTTTAAATCCCGGACCCCAAAATAAATATATAATTTTACAAAAAAAGGAATTCAACTTCTTTTTTTTCGACATTTTTTTGTGGAAAAAATTACTGACCACCATGTAAGACTTAACTCCAAAAGGCGGATACCCTTGAGCATGTCCATAGCATATGCATTAAGGTGCCCCCACCAAGGCCACATCCCCAACAAGTATCAGCATCCAATAGTCCTAACTTGGCCATTCTAGCAGGGGTCCAATACAGTCTACAAAGAATTCTTTGTCTAACATACCTGAGCCCTAGATCAATTTTTGACTGTGCCCCTATACGAAGCAGGTGTTCCCATTCCTCACTAGAAATATTTATACCGAGATCCTCCATCCAAGCCTGGCAAACTTTTTCCCATGCGTCCATATGTGGGTTTTCCATCGGCATTAGTTTCATGTATGTTGACACTGCACAAGGGAGAGAACAGATAATCTCACAAACCGAGGGCCTCTCTCTCTCATGGTATCACCTAACATTCCCTGCCTACCTGTAAAATAATTTTTTTAGGTCCCTATAACGCACACGCTCCCTACCCCCAATCCCAAAGGATTCTTTTAGACGATCAAAGGAGATCATGTGACCGTTCTCCCAGACCTCGCATATTTTTAATATGCCCTTTCTGATCCAACTCTGCCAGCATAAAGTCTTATTTGCAGCCCTACATTATACCATAAAGATGCATCGTAGTGTATCCAGATGTTTTCCCCTCCATTTGTTATGTTATGTTATTTTGCACTTATATAGCGCCTTATATACCATTGGTATGGTCTGAAGGCGCTGGTAGGTTGAACGCCCTTGGGAACCGAAGTTCAGATCAGTAGAGAGTAGAGAGAGTCAAAAGGTGCGTGTGAGCACCTGATATGTGTGCAGCTTGTGCGGTATTTGTGTGATAGCTGCTTCTTAGTGATAGGTGTGGTGGTTGAGAGATCAGGAGAATGTGTTCGTTCTGGCAGGATTTATCCAGAACGGATGTGGCTGCGTTAGGCCTGAGGAGAACGCCTGGCTGGGGGGTGTGAAACCAGCAGTGTTTACATAGAGTGATGTGGAGTAAGCAGCGGATGTTGGTATGAGAACAGTTATACCGAATGGTGCCATAGTATCTCTGCATTCTAGTTGAGTGGTGATGTAAAGGAGCGAGTAAGCGTGGTGGTGTTATATGCTCTTTCAAATGTTCTCTGTATTCCAGACTGTACTATATACATCCTGCAATTCTATGCGCTCCAGTCCGTTCCGTGTGCTCCTATCCGCTCCATGCACCCCCGTCTGGTCTATACACTCTGGTCTGCTCCACGCACTCAGGCATTCCGACCCGCCCCGCGCGCTCTAGTCCGCCCCGCGCGCTCCAGTCTGCCCCACGCATGCAGTCTTGTCTGTCCTATGCAAGCGCTTTCGTCTGGCCCATGCTATACGCATTCAGCATCTCTTCGTACTCATCCTTTCTATGTACTCATCAGTACTGGATGCAATCTGCGCTCGTTCGTTCTACGTGCACGTTCACTCTACGCAACACGTCCGTTCACTCTGGGCACTCGTTCGCTACAGGCACTCATCTGCTTTATGCCCACATGCGTACTATGCATTCACCTGATTTACCCACTCGTCCCCCTCTACGCACTCGTCCCCCTCTACGCACTCGTCCCCCTCTACGCACTCATGCGCTCCATACCCTCTTCCGCCCCATACCCTCTTCCGCTCCATACCCTCTTCCGCTTTATTTGTACACATAGTAGGTAATCTCATCGTAGAATTTGGAATCTTAGACATCGAGTACATATCACCTAGAGCATAAGACGAGAATTGCTCAGTCTCAATAATCTGCCAGTAAGGGACATAATTGTTAACTTCTTAAAAAATCAACGTTCTATCTTTCCGAACGAACCCAGCGCAATAATTCATTAGATTGGGGTACCCAAATCCCTCTTCCTTCACAGAGCGTATTAAAATGTACTTCGGAATCTTAGTTCTGTTACCCTCCCTCCCCCAAAGAAACTCTTGTAAGACCTTATCGATACTAATGATTACCTTCTTGGTGAATTTCAGGGGGATAGATTGGATAATGTAGAGCACTTTCGGTAAAAAACATTTTTATGGCATTAATTTTGGCCACAGCCCCAGTGTTAAGCTACCCCATTTTAGAATATCTCTTTGGATTTTCTCTAAACTTTTTGAAACATTGTATTCTACCATCTTTTTCAGGTCACAGACCATGTAAACTCCTAAATACTTCATTGCTCCCATCTCCCATTGACAATTCCAGGAACCCATCGCATTCCTGCATTGTCCAACATCCAGAGGAAAAACCACTGTCTTTTCGCAATGTATCTTGTGGCCAGATAACAATCCCACTTCCTTGAACATACATTTAAGTTTCTCACATCCTTCCATCGGGTTTGACAAAACAATAGTAATGTCATCTGCATAACACAAGATTTTAACTCTGCTATCCCCAAACTTAAGCCCATGAAGACTCTGCTCCTGTTTTATATATGCAATTAGCGGTTCCATTGCTAAGTTAAACAGGTATGGGGACAAAGGGGAGCCCTGCCTGGTACCTCTGGACAGGAGAAATGGAGAAGACGTAACACAGTTGGCCCAGACACTGGCACTAAGAGGAGTTCAGCGTTTTGATAACTCTTATAAAAGTGTTCCCGAAGCCCATTTTCTTAAGTTTGTGGTCCAAGAAAGCCCAATTGACCCTATCAAAGGCCTTTTCCGCATCCATAAAAATTAAAAGTGTATTCTGGATCTTATCCTTTGGTAGTCCCATTATGTCTATTAGTGTCCTTATATGGTCATACCCATATCTACCCCGCATAAATCCAACCTGGGAACAACTGATCAGACCACTAATGCACTTATCAAGCCTATTAGTCATTATTCTGGTAAATAACTTAAGATCAACATTTAATAACGATATCGGTCTATAGTTTTCACATTTTTTACAGTCCTTGCCTGGTTTCGGGACCACCACAACACAAGCCTCTTTCATCGTGGGACATACAATCCCATCAGTCATGAAACCATTGTATAGCGTACATAAGAACGGCGTCAGTACATGACCCAGCGCCCGGTAAAACTCAACTGGAAGACCATCTAAGCCTGGTGATTTACCTAAATTGAGTTGTTCGATGGCTGCCAGTATTTCATCCCCCGTGATGGGACCATCAACAGTCGCAGCTTGGTCGTCAGACAACCTTGGCAGGGTAATGTTTGCCTGCTGCCCGGCCAGGGTCTGCCGTGTACAGGTTCCTCAGTCCTCCTGGATTCATCTAAGTCGCTGATTCCACTTCTGGATTTTTATTTGGTCAAAGTTAATTAACATATACATATGAGGGTGGGTAAGGGTTGAGGGGAAGTGGAGGGGTTTGCGGGGGTCTCCCCCCGCATTTTAGACCAAAAAAAAGCTCAAATAAATTCGATCAAATGTTATTAGGTCAAATGTGTTAGGTCAAATAGACCCAAAGGGATTGAGACCCTCCATCCAGAAGTGGAATCAGCGACCGAGATGAATCCAGGAGGACGGAGTAACCTGTACACGGCAGACCCTGGCAGCTCAGGAGGCAAACATGGATGCCACACCAGAAGAAAGGAGCCCTCCAGGAGGACAATGGTGGTAGGGACTCAGGACAGCACAGAGAAAGATTGTGCAGTTATTTGGGGTTCCAATGCCCTTCCAGGTGGCAGAAGCTTACAACACCAAGGTGGGTAACCATGGGGTAAAAGTCGGTACATGGACTGAAGAATGGTCCCAGGATGGAAGACTTGGCGCAAGCAGAAATACGGACATTGCAAAGGAGTTGTGTCAACTACCAGGATTTCATTCTAAAGCATCTAAAGGGTTGAATTACCCGAAAGCAACCATAGAAGCTCTGCACCAGCAACGTTTGGACACATGAAACTCAGGATGGAAAGCTTTGCCTCTCTTGTGTGTTCAGTTCTTTTTTCCTTGATCCGAAAGGGACATCCGGACCAGTTCTTCAGGAGACATTGCCCTGCATCCCCTGGATGTGTCTGTTGCTTCTTATGGATCCTTCATTCAACTATTTATCTGTGTAGTTGGATCCTGGCACCATACCCGCAGCGTGGAGACCTCCAGGGATGTGTGCTACTGCACTTTCTTCAAACTGCAACATGTGACCCATGGCAGTGGTCTCCATTGATCAATCTTTGCACTCAAGTCGCAGAGTCGTCATTCCTTCATCTGCACATCAGCAGGGGGTCCCCTCCCACCTCACCTGGGCTATCAGCTATGTTCCTGCAGTGTCTGGGTCTCCATTAGCTGAGCCCACCCACTGAGCTGTCAAAGGCAACCCTCAACCGCTGCTGCTCTAAGGCCACCACTGTGCAAATTGTACCTTAATTACTTCACTGGGATCACCTTACTCACCTGTGGGGGCTTCTTCCATTCTTTTGTGTTCCATGGTTCTAGGGGTACCATGCTGAGCTAGCGCATGCCAGGCATATCCAAGTCCTTACCTGATGGTGGTGTCACTACTCACCTCTGCAATTTCCCATCTTAGAGGGGAGCAAGTTAAACTGTATCTCTGATACATCCTCGTATCCTTCCCGGATCCTGGTTTGGGTCTTAACTCCTTCCCTCCACAGGTTTAAATTAATACTTTATTTGTATGGCTACATATACCTCAATTTGGGACTTGGGATTATTGCGTTTGTGAGGATTGCAAGCCTCACTAAAACTCTATTGAGACTTTGTGGACATGTTAAATTGGTTATATGTGAAAATGGCCCCTGGGAAAAAGTCACCTGGTAGGCGATTTATTTCCCTGCACCTCTAAAAGCCTTCCCCCACATATTCTAGGATGGGTATTATTTACTAGTCTAACTCTAGTCCTAGAATATTTGGTTCAAGTTCTTTATTTTTGTGGGAGTGCAAATTTTGGAAAATGTCACCACCCCTGTCAACGTTTTCCCAGGGGATTTTATAACTGGATACCGTTAAAATGGCCGATTGATCTGTATAGGTACATAGACTTAATATTGGGACTTGGGGTTATTGTGTTTCCGAGGCTTGCAAGCCTCATTAAAACTCCATTGGGACTTGTGTACATGTGTAAACGTTCCATGGTCCTGTGAGAACTCTTTCTGTATTTTTACCATATTGTTAGTTTATTTTACTTTGTTTACTTATCTGTATATGTGGTAGTTCTTTTCTATGCACAACGTCATTACAAATAATACAGTATTAAACAATATGTTCAGTGGAACTACCCTTAATGTGTGATAATCAAAAGTACTTACTAACTTTAAAATTAGCTCACATTTTCTCGAGGACTGTATTGACAGCTCGGGCCATTCTACCACTTGGAAAATCGCGACCTCACACCAAACACTTTGCAAGCCACGCAGATTGATATATCAGATCCCTAGAAATAGAACCTAGGGCAAATCACTAACAGTCCAACAATGGGATGCCTGGTGTCTGATGGAGCAATTGTGGCCATCCTGTTCTGCTGTGCACTAGTACTCCCATTCACCCCTTGATTTAACAGCCCATATAAAATCTAGCAGAAGAACCCATCAATTCAGAGCCATTGCCCTTGAAGTACCCCATGTAGTAAGCATGGTTTATTATATAATGGCAAATGATGACTAAATCGGCACAGAACAGTGTATTGGGGTGCAGAGAATTGGGTGAGCACAAGAGTAATAGAACAGTAATTCAAAGAGAGCAGGTGATGGAGTTTGAGAAGATTAACATGTTTGGATTGTTCCAGAAGAAGACATTGTTAGTATGGTGTAAATTACAGAGTTTGGATGGTTAGAATTAACACATCTAAACAAAAACAAAGAGGTGATGGCTGGAAGGTTTAGAATTAGTCTTAACCTCTGGCATTGCTCTAGGCAACCCTGCAGACCATTGTTCTTTGCCTGCCAAGCCATTACAGAAGGGGAAAGACTATATGCAAATCAAGCTTGGTCCCACCCCAAAAGGGACAGTCCAGCCTGAACTGCTAGGTCACAACCTTTCTGCACGAGACCGCAAGCATCCCCAGTCATGTTTCAGCCTTGTTGGGCCTCATCAGTGAGTAGAAGCTTGGGTCTTTAGGCTAAGATTTTTTCTAAAGCTTCCAGCCATCACCCGTTTTGTTTTGCTATAATTAACACATTTATACATAAATAGCATATGATTCTAATACACTTGACAAACAAAAAAGGAACTATATAGTTAACAATATTGTCAAATATTGTTGACATAAATACGAGTAACAAGGAAAACTGTTATCCGTGTACTACAGTATCTTCCACAAACAACAGGCGGCATGGTTTTAGGTCATTGGCTACAGTTTTTACCCAAGAAAAGTGTAGAACCTCGAGCTGCATCACATTCCTTTATTTGCATAGTAGCAAATGCGCAATTTCCATAGCTGCACATTTTATTTCTGTTTTGCAGATTTCACCAGTGGTAGGATGACCATATGTATACAATCAATGGTGCACACGGTTTCAGCCATGGGCTTTCATTTTACAAACCAGTGCGCTGTGTGTGTGTTGTAAACTCATTACTGATGTCAGTGGCAAGCATCGTGTGGTTTAACAACCTACAGGGTTTGACTGTACTCTGCACGCATCACACAACTAGTAGCCTTGCAAATTAAAACATCTGAAACATTCACATCGCTAGTCAATTTCATCTTCACGTTCCCACCTTCACTCTGAGCTATTGAGCAAACATTTACATTGCATAGGTTGCTACTTACGAAAAATATTAACCCTTATTAAGTTTGGAATATCAATTCAGTGAAAGGGCATTTGTGAAAAAATGCAGCTAGGGTAATTACTGGTTACTTATGGGGGCACCGCCACCCCTCACCCCTTGTACTGACAGTTTACTTTTCTGTTTATTTTCATTTAATTTAATTAATCAATTAATTTATCAACTAACTCCAGAATCTATCTGAATGCAATCAGTGTATAATCTGTGTACCAAAATAAGTGGATTACCAAAATGGTTAAAAACATAACGATGTTAAACAATAGGTTGGAATTACTGAAGAGGTAAATGATCATTTTGCCTACATCAGGGGCATGGGGGCTAAGACCTCATGGGAATGTGGTAATTAGCAAACTAAGCCAGGGAATGTCACCTTTAAAATGTGGTTGCAGTCTAGCATCCCAAAAATACCACTCCTTTTCAAATTGTGCTACCATAACTAGCGTAACTAGAGAAAGAACGGCAACTGGACAATTAAACTTTAAGTGTTTGTTTTACGAAGGTTCAGTCAAGTTACCTTTTCACAGAAGTTTGTGTGCCATTTCCTCAGTTTTCGGTTTTCAGTTGCAAGTCGCTCTGCAGCACTTTGAAGTTTTTGGATGTAAGACTCCAGTTCTTTCGGATTATCCCAAGTGATCTGAATTTTATGTCCTGATTCGGCTGAATTGGTTTTTGAATTCTGCATAGAATGATATTAATATTGATCAGCACAGTAGTTTATGCAATTTCCAATTTCTGAGCTTAATCTTTTTCAAAAATCCAAACTATTAAACAAACATAGGATGCATTGCAAGACAGGTCCACAGAGAAGGATTTATCGTATTTGTTAATTTTGTTAAATTTGCATGTGTCATAGCTATAGTCACAGAAAAATGCCAGCATGCACACCAAATGACTCAAGGGATAAAACGACTAATACGCATGCATTGCTGCAACATTGTTATTAAAACCAGGAGGTAACGTCCTTAATGCAGAAATCACCTACACTAAGGACACCATCATGTTCAATAATGTAATTCAGACAATTCCAGAGGTAATCTAATCTTTTTAGCACTGGCACCGCTGCAATGCTAAAGTGTCCAGGCATGTTTGGAATGGACATGGACACCTTGCATCCTTTGAAATGGGGCAAGAAATGACATTTCACACTGGAATTGTGGCATGTGCTAAACACCAATTAAATACACAACCTGTTATGACAAGTGATTTAGGAGTACTGCGGTTTTACGAGGGCATCCAGCAGCATAAAGTTACCAAGTCGTTGGTGGCTTGACATATCTTGAATATATCATTATAATTAGTGGTAATATCTTGAGGCTTGTTTGCACCCATTATCTCTTATCAACAGGGGAAAGGGTCTTACTAGATCGTCCTTCTTTTGCCTTGCATTATATTCTTTCAAAAGTAGAATAACTTTGTAAAGCAAATGTGCTTACCGTGAATAAGTCAATAAAAAAAAAAGATCATGACCGTTTCAAAGGATGATACCGAATTGAACTGTTGCGCTGATTGTGAAAAAAAAACTTCAAACAGACAATGCAGTGACTGGTACATAGCCGAACTTTAGAAGTTTCTCTAATCCTCTATTAACAGACATGTGCAATACCCACAGGGAATACACAGATATGTCGCATTATTTGTCTCAGGGATCGGTGTTAGAACTTTCTCCTTCCCAATCATAAAAAACAACGAAAGGACTGAGGGAAGAGGAGGAAGTGGAACCCGAGCTGGTTTGCTGCAGAAGGCATAAAGACAAGCCACAGCTTCCGAGGCAAAGGCACTTGCCTCTCACTTTGGCAGCATCAGCACAAGCCCAAACTCTCAATGAGCAATGCATCCTATAGGGAAGATCCGGATTCGAAATCTCCACTGGGGAACTTGGAAAGAAATAGGCCTAATAACAATACAAGGGGCAATTTAAACAAAGAAATAAGACAAACGGTTCTAAGCGAAAAAACCTCTTAAACTGCTCTATCAACAGAAGGGAATTTGTCCCATATAGGCCCTGCAATGTTGGGGTTATTCTTATGCCCAGAAGTTTAATGCTAGTGTGAACCCATCGAAATTGGGATAGCGGTTGGCTTGGCTTAGATTGTCCACGTCAAGGTTAAGTTCAGTATTTCTGACTTTACAAGATTCATTTTCAGTCGTGCTACTTTCCCGAATTGCTGGATCGCCCAGATTACTGCTTGGAGGGAATTCTCTGGGTCTGAGAGGGTCAATAGCCTATCATCCGCATACTCCATTACCTTGTGTTCTCCCCGCCCAAACTGTATACCTGTGATGTCATGGTTTGTGGTCATATAGGGCTCATGGTATATGGAAAACAGGAGTGGTGAAAGGGGACAGCCCTGTTTTGTACCTCTTGTCAGTTTGATTGTGCTCGATAGTTCTTCATTCACTAAAGGTCAAGCGGTCGGGTCTCTAATTAGCACGTACCATGGCTATGTATTTTGGTCCAATGGCCATTTTCCCCAGGGTATCAACAAGAATGGGCCACTCAACCCTGTTGAAAGCCTTTTCTGCGTTCAGGGAGAGAACTGCAGGATCTCTCTTCTTTTGTTTTTTTTCTAGGATATGGCAGAACTTGCTGATGTTGTCATGTGTTTGTCGGTGACTGATGAATCCTGATTGGTCCGGGTGAATCAACTGTGGTAGTAGGGGTTCCAGCTACTAGCAAGGATTCTAGTGTATATTTCAGCATCTAAATTAATCAATGTGATGGGTCTATACGAACCACATTGCGCTGGGTTTTTGTCCGGCTTGGGGGAAAAGGAGTATTTTAGCCTCTTCCATTGAGGGAGTAACGCCTCCTGTTTGTGCAAATGAATTAAAGAGGTATGTCAGCCTAGGGGCCAGGATTTGTTGATATGCTTTGTAAAATCCAGTCTAGTGTCTAGTGCTATGCAGTCTGTTTGGGAGATCTTCGGGAGGGTGAGTGCCCTAAAATAGTAATTCCGGAGTGTGTCATCTGGATTATCGGATTTGTATAGCTCTGTGAAGAAGGTAAACTGTGCCGCAATGTCGGGGGTAGAGGAGGCCATATCCCCCTGTGGGGTACTGATCCCCTGGATTGTTTTGGCTGCCCTCAGCCTTATTGGCGTGTATGTAATACCTATGTTTATGCGCAAGCAGGCCCCATTCAGCCTTTTTTGTTTGGAGGAGATTTAACTTCCCCGTAATATGCTCTTTCCGAAGCTTCCTAAAGGTGTTGTGTTTCATTCTATCCATTACGTCCTGGGGATCATTTTCCAATTGGGTTCCTAGGGCCTGTTGCCTTCGCCAACGTGCCCGGAGGGCGATCAGCTCTCCCCTAAGGGCAGCCTTAAAAGCATTCCATACCACTGGTTCAGATGTTCCCACCCCTCAGTAAAATTCAAAGTATTCTCTGACTTTGGATTCCACCTCCTCCCGCAGAGTGGTATCAATTAGTGCTTCTTTAGGATAAGACCAGCTCCACAGACCCTTCCAATGTCTATGCAGTTTAAGTGTCAAAGCGATTGGGGTGTGGTCGGAAAAAGTTATCGGAAGAGTGTATGTGTATTCTGCCCAACAGCGTAGGTGAGACCCAGATCTAGTTGATGCAGGAGAATGTGTGATGTATGTGGTAGTAAAGGTGTACCCCGGAACTGTTCCCCTTTATTGTAACCCACACATCGTGCAACGCCAGATGTTCCATCTTCCGTTGCAGGGCTGATGACTGTGGGGGTTGTGTGCGTTGTGCATTAGAGATTCTGTCCCTGTTGGGGTCCCAGGCTAGGTTGAAATCCCCCATCAGATATGTCTCCCCTTGGGCAAACCCCTCCAGGTCTGAGAGTACACTTCTCAGGAATCCACCCTGCCCTGTGTTGGGGACATAGACCATGGCGAGTGTGAGGATATACGTGTCTATTTGTAATACTACAAAGAGATCTCCCCCCCTTATCTATTTTTGTGGACAAGATTGGGCGGATAGCCCTTTCTTAGTTGCAATCAGTAACCCCCCCCCACTTCGCCCTTGGCATTAGCCTGTAAAACCAGCTGAAATCGTCTCAATTTTAGGTGGTGGGAGTCAGTCTTTTTGATATGGGTTTCCTGTAGGGCTATAAAATCCGGTGTGTGATGGGTTAACAACCTTTCCAGCTTTTTCCACTTCACCGGGGTATTCAGCCCCTGTATGTTCAGAGAGAGCAACTTAAGCATACCTGAGGGTTAGCATGTCTACGCGTTGTTCGGAGCCCCTGGATCGGATTAACTTAATGGCCCTTCCTCAACTTGAGCCTGTCCACCTTACCCCCACCCCAACTTTCCCCAATTGTGCCTTTACCTCCCCTTGTCCGCCCCCTACCCACTACCCCCTCCCCCTGGTGCAGGTCTCATTACTTGTGTCTCTCACACCATACGTGCGGGGGATGGACCGCTTTACTTCCCAGGGCCAGAAGGTGGGGCATACTTATGCCCTCATTGAGACTCCAAGTATGCGGTCCCTCACACTCCACTTCCCCTGAAATGCTGGGGCGAATTGTTAATGAGCTAGACTGCGGTCTAAGAAACTGAGGCCGTGCTACGTAGTCTTATGACTTTTTAGTCCCTGGGTAGTTGTTCTGGTGAGTCATAGGGTGCGGGCCCCCCAGGGGGTCGGGGGGGGTCGCTTACGTCCTGAGTTTACTTGCGACCATTCCCAGGGCTCCGGGCGTCGGGAGCGTCGCAGCCATCTCTTTGTCTCAGTGGTGTTCTCCTCGTCCTTAATATGGAGAATCTGTAGTCTCTAGTGTGGAGTAGTGATCCTATGCCGTCTGCCTTCCCATTGAAATAGCAGCCCAAAGGGGAATGTCCATTTATATTTGATCTGTTTGTCTTGGAGATGTCTCAGGCTTGGCCCCATTTCCTTTCTTTTGAGGAGGGTGGAATGGGTCAGGTCTTGGTAAAGGTGGATTCCCCCCCCCCGTCCCCCTTTGTACAGTATGGGTTCCGCCGGTCGGGATACGCAGAGGATCGCTTCCTTCTGCGGGTATCTAGCCAATGCAGCCACCACATCCCTAGCTCTGGAGCCAGGTTCCTGTCTCCTTGTGCCCGTTATGTGAACCCTGTCTATGGAGACATTGCTGGCATGCTCCTAGTCTAGCAGGTCTTCAAAAATTTGAGTCATCCTATTTTTCAAGTCTGATTCCGGGAGGTTCCGTATGTGAATATTGGATCTGCAGGATCTGTTCTCCAGGTCCTTGCATTTAAGCTCGATGTTATGTGTTGCCCTTGCCAGATCCTTGAGGGCAATGTCGATGGAGCAAGTGTCCACCACCTGCTGCAGGACCCTTTCGGTTGTGTCGGTTCGTTCGCCCAGATCAGAGAGATCTATCCTCATCTCCGCTATGTATTGTTCCATTTCCCCCATGAATGTCGCAAATTGCGTTTGGAAGGCTTGTCATCTTGTTTTGGAAATCCTGGAAACAGGCCTCAATATTCTCTTTTGACGCTGCCATTTTGGGGGTCGTAATGTTAGGCTCCCCTTCCTGTGTGGTCAACTGTTCTAGTGTTTTATTTGAGTGGTCCCCGGCTTCTGAGTCTCAGGACCAGCAGCGTTAGATGGTGCTGTCCCGGGTGGGAATTTGGGGCTGCTTTCTCGTTGCCGCTGCTTTGCCTTTGCTTCACAACATTAGTCGTGCTCTCAGGGTTCATGTTGTGTTGGAATGTCTCCCAGCTCTGTCCAGACCGCTCCTTTCCGAATTTAAGGTTATTCGATGTCGGATATGTGCTTAGAGTCCTTGTGCAGGGTAATGGTGGCTGTGCAGGGGACGTAGTGTCAGCTAGGCTCCCCTCCTCCTGGGGCCTCAGTGTTATGCCTGAAGTACACCTCCTCGGGTGTAGGCTTTGAAAGTTCTAGCTGCCGAAGTAGTCTTGGGCCCGGGTCCCTCCTCTCCGGACCTGTGTCCCTTTTCAGCACCTTTGCGTGCTGCATTTCATGCTTGGGTGCGTGTAGCCTTGGGTCCGGTCAGGTGCTTTATCGTCCGAGGCAATGGGAGGGCCTCACCGAGGAGCTGTGCCTGGGGGCGGGGGGTACTCTGTGCTTCTAGTCCCTGCGGGACCAAGTAGTTGAAGGGGAGTTGCATGCCCAGGGGAGGGGAGGCAATTACCTGGAAATTACCTGGTTTTGGCATGGAAATCTGAAAATGTCTGTGTCCCTGTCCTGGTACGGACTGTCAGCTGCGCTTCCAGGCGGAAACCTGTGCTGGGTCTGGCCTGTGTTGGACCCGACTGATTTCTGCTGTAGAAGCTGTCTATCCGCTTCTTGCTCACGTGGGCTCCACGTAGCCAGCGGGTCTGCTTCGCCCCCCTGGCTGCCATCAGTGTCCTTGAGGGTGTCAGCAGTATGCTTCCAGAGGGCCTTTTCCGGAGTGTCTGGGAATGCGCTCCTTCCTCGCTGCAGTGTACCACAGCCCAGCTGAGCCATTCCCGCGACATAATGTATGCCTCCCTCCTGCCAGTCGCCACAGTGCGAACCGAGCAGTCGGTGATGCTCGCTGTCGTTTGGGGTGAGACGCCCTAGTCAGATGCTGCCCATGGCTATGTGGGCGGTCCGTTCATGAGCCTTCGCTGTGCTCGTTTCTGTTAAGTGCTTCAAAGGGGGATGGAGCACGTATCAGCACATCCACCCTATCTGGCCGCCATCTTGGAATGTCCGAACTAACTGAGTTTTCAAAGGACATTTCCCCTGTGGTACATGCCAAGCATGTAAATACACGACCAAGACAACAACTTTTGTGGTTAACGGCGAAGACTGGGAACTAAGATTTATCTCCAACTGCAAAACATCCAATTTAGTGTACTGTACACAATGCCCATGTGGCTTAAAATATGTTGGTCAAACATCAAGGGCAATCCATCTGAGAATAAACAAACATAGATCAAGGATCAGATGTAAAAACCTGACGGCACCCTTGGCGTCACACTATCTGGAAATGCAACACAAAGCGCAGGATGTAAGATGGTGGGTACCGGATATAGTGAAGAATACCTCCAACACACAAAGGGCACTAGTGAAGAAAGAGGCCCGTTGGATTTATCAGCTTAACGGCCTACAGGGAGGTCTCAATGAAGAGCTGCCCACTTTCCATCAACAACCAACATGAATTCTTCCTTACTACAGGACTCTGCATGTTATAAGTCTAAGAATGAAACTTAGCATATGCAGAATCCGCGGATCTTACTGCATTAGTGGCCTGCATCCCTCTGACCTGTGCTGTACGAATCAGTCAGCTACCCCCAGAGCGCAGTCTGTTCTTCATGTGCTCTAACTCAACCATCCCCACCATATCCTACACAGACCCTACTAACCACTTCAGACCAGAGAGACCATCTCTACTGCACTCTACCTCCACCGATAGTGGAAGCTTGGCCACTTCCTGGCTGATGCAGATATTACTAGAGATGCAAACAATGCAGAGTCCCACAGATTAGAGCTATCCACCACTTGAAATGTAGACTTACAAACAAGATATGGACAATACACTACTGGTTGTGCACATAAGCAATCACGGGTTCGCTTTGGTTGAGGGTGCTGAACCGCCAGCACCCTCAACCAACATGGCCGTTAGGAAAGGACGAGCACCTAACATTACAACTGCAGTTCTACAGGCGATCGGCCTCTCCCACGTGATACAATGTTAGCCTGATCACCCATGAAATCAATCCCAGAGCTCTCACAAACCCAGAACAAGAGGGCAACACAGAGCTCATGTTAGCAAGTAAACTGGAGACTCCGAGATCAGCCTGACAAACTGATCAGTTCCCCTAGTTCTAGAAGGGGCTATCTTTAATATTTTGTAACAGGCGATTATTCTCTGGACGATTTACAGGACACAAATTACCTGCCTCTGAACAAGGGTGAATGTCGCCCGCCGCACCAGGCGCACTGGAAATCCGATATGGAGCTCAACGACAGACGCCTGGCTAGCATTCTCCTGCAATGAAGAATTAAGGTCAACCTCACCCTTAACATCCACATAGATGTGTATTTACCTAGACCGGCATCCCCAATGTTATCTTTCCGATGTTTCTCTTTTTTTTTATACAGACCTCCGCACTTCCCGGTTCGGAGTATACAATAGAGCGGTCTCTACTCGTACTGCTTAAAGCATTCCTGCACCATACATGGACGTGACTTACAAAACAGGTAAAAATGCTCAAGCAACGTTATTGTAGGCTTTGATATCTCTACCTTTGTATGCAGCTATTGCACGTTGCATAACAGGACATAGTGGTAACACAAACTGCGTGCCTTGCTGTCTCCTCCAGCCCCCAGCTCTCGAGTAATCTTCTTATCCCACATCCATTTACAAACGGCTGCCCAGGCGTTTCTATAAAGTGGATAATTTGGGCTTTTCTAGCACACTCACAATACCTGCACTTTCACGTGGATGGGTATCTCTCTATTCTGGAGCTTTCAATTCTAATTTTCCCTTGGAAAATTGCACTTTAATTTAGTGAATGCTGTATTATCTCCCTCATCCAGCCTTGCTGGAACTTTTTCTTTTGGTATAACACTATAGGTGTGACATGATCCATGAACAGACTTTGTGCTTGAACTATTTTTAAATGTATAATAGATCGCACAGGATTTATTTCAAGGAAATGTTCTCTACAGCCCGGAAATAAATAACCTTGTGTTTTAATTCTGTTCCTCAGGGGTTACTTACAAATTTGTCGTTTATTGGTCCAGAGGAAGGCGGAACCAATAGTCAATTACCATCGAAATGTAGGAAGCCCTGCGTGATTACATTCTGGGAGTTTGGTCACTTTCATGCACAGCCTGTGATCCACAGAGACCCCTGAACCCATCATTTATTTCTATGGGCAGGACGTTCTCTAACAATATTTATTAGTTAGATAGAACACCACTTCCTTTCTGAGGTATTATTATAAACATGTGAAATGTTTTCTCGTTACTTGTTTTTTGTGTCTTTGTTAATTCATTTTGCACTCTTGCCATTGCATTACCCTTGAATGTACGAACCTATTACGTTTGTACAATTGACAAATTGGCTTGATTAATAATCTTTAGAATCTGCACACAATAAACACGTTTTTAATGAAATAACTGAATTGTGTGATGGAAAACAAGGTATAAGATATACCAGCCCTTGAAAATTGATTTTCAGAGAATTTGAGTTTCATGAGATAGGCAGTGAATCCACAACAACGCCAAGGACTAGCACACCTCTGCTATTGCAAAGTGATTCAACTACATTTAAAAATAACTTTCTGGTTGGGACACCATTTTTTGTATTAATGTTGTAACTGCGATAGGCAACAACTACCAATAAAATATATATATGTAAAAAAAAAAAACAAATAAGAAAAGTCACACTGCCTCATTAAGATCCAACTCACTCAGAGATAAAGGACAGGCCTGTGCAGATAATTCGTAATGGAAGGTCAGGCAGGTTTCTACACTCACCACACACCTGCAGCCTGTTAATCTGCTGCAGGTTTATAAAAAGGTGAGGCATTCAGCTGTGCAGGCAGCAGCAGTTGGAGACACAGCGGCATGGAGACTGCGTGGCTGAGTCCAGCAGGGGATCCCCGACTTGCAAGGAACTGGCGGTCCTTCAGCGAGCAGCAAGAAGGCAGTGAGAAAACCAGCTAAAGGCGACTGACGAGCCGGTACGCTAGCATGTGGCAGAGCAGGGGCTCTGGGGTGAATAGGCAAGGGAGCCATATCTCCAGGCAGCCAGTGTGGTTAAAAAGGGAAGGCCATGGACAGGGATGACGTTCCCTTATGTAAGCCAAGCGTACTCGTTCTCCTGCCGTGGCCAGCAGTGTATGAGGGCAAAGTGGTGAGTCCTGACCTCAGCTGCAGTGTTCTTGAAGCAGATAACCTGGAAGCAAAATCATTGCTGGTGAGTCTTAAGTACAGCTAGAGACTTGCAATGTTATAGGGCCAGCTAAATACTATGTAGCGAGAGTATGCAGAATGAAAAGAAATTCATTATTGCAGTCCTCGACGATTGTGAGGCAATCGGATAGTGCGGACTGGGAAACATGGAGTATCTGGATGCAGGCACGGGAAGAGACAACCCATTGTCAACCCATTGTCAAGGCCTTCAAAGTGAAAGTACTATATGCGGCAAGACAAATTAATAGAAACTTGTGCGATACAAAGTTACTGAGTGGTCGCGTATGAAGATTACATTGTCGAAAGTCTCGGTGGAATGAAAGAATGAAACCAACATCCCGAGGGGAGCTGTGTGAGGTATGAAGTGCGAGCAAAGTGGCACTGGCAATCGAGAAACACAGTGAGAGCCAGCAGAAGGCTGTACACAAGAAAGGAACACTTTTAAAGGGCCAGAGCAAGTAAAGCCCAGGCAAGCCTAGTGAACTAAGTGAACTGACAAGGAAGGGGCAGAGCTAGGATGTAATGGGTGGACCGTGCGGTCTGCCAACTGTGCCTAGACCAGGGGAGCCTGAAAGTGGAACACAGGTGGGAAAGGGAACCCCAGAAGTGTTTGTGAATAACTACACAAACACAGCTATACCCAAGAGCTGAGACTTGAGGAAGGGAACCATGAGTCTAAAGGGTACTGGGAACATTAAGGGAAAAGACAAAGTGCTGATTTCTGAAACTAGGAGGACATTTGTTGTTTGTGCATCTGAGAAAACCAAACGGGAAGATTGTGAAGCTGAGCATAACAAGAACTGTGAGCTGTTAAGTTACTGTGACATGTACTTGAAGTGAATCCTGAAACCTTGTGGAACTTTACTCCCCGAGTGTCTGGAACTTGGGGAATGGAGCTGTGCGAGAAGCTCCTGAAAGAGAGTGTCATATGATTTTGGAGCACTTATTTAGTTGGAACATTCCAGCACATGGTTAGTATTAGAAGGAAGGACAAGTATAGGTGTGACAGACCGCATTTTACTTTGGACCTTTAGACACAGAATGGCCATAGATACATCAGTTGAGTGAAGTCCCCTCAGAGTTAGGGCAGGTTAGGTGTCACTCCTATCCTGAAGTTTAAAAAAAAGGTTTTCCAACTGGATCTCTTGTGTCTTTGTCCAACTGTTGATACAATGTCTGTCTCAGATAACATTCGACTCAAATGCTGAGTCTGAAGTGGCCGTGGGTGTTAGTCTTAGCAATGCACGTAGGTGGTGCGAGTTATGGTTGCTTAGCTTACTATAATGGGGGAATGTGCAGTGGTGTTTGGTTGCACTGAAGTGTAACATGCCTTTAGTGAAAAAACTTTAGTGAACGTACATATAGATGTATAGCAGGGAAGGTAAAGAAAGGGGCTAAACAAGTGGTGTTGGCATTGATGTCATCATTGACATTTGAGAAGACATCTTTCATTGTCTGGGTGTTAGTGTTAGCAGTGTGCAGGGGTGGTGGCAAGGTTGGGGGCTTAAGGTACCATAATTGTCGAATTTCAGGGGTTTTTCGGTTTTAATTTGAAGCATAAGGGGGAGCGGGAACGTTATTTTAAGTGAAGTGTGCAGGTTTTTGTTGGGGCAACTTAACCATAACGTCCCCTCAACAAAGTTTTTTTTGTAGTGAATTGCACTGGTTTTTGGGAGGGCAACTGAACCCTAACGTCCCCTTATGAAAGTGTGGTGGGTGGGGAGATGTATAGGTTTTTGGAAGGTGGAACTGAAGCATGAAATTGTGGCAATGAAGTTGGAGAGCAGAATATGCACGGTAATGATGTGATTGATGTTGAGAGATATGTACTGTAATCTATGCACTTGCCATACATTTAACATAGAACATTCAGAACCCCCTCCCTATTGACTTTAGAAAGGGACGGACTGAGCGTCTGTTTGCGGACGGGGGCGGACAGGATCAACATTACCCAAAGAGGCAGGGGGTATCTGAAAATGTACAATTATCTTGCACAAAAAGTGTGAAATGGTGAAGAAGGGCATAAAGATATTGTAAGTAGGAATAAGTAAGTATGGAAAACTGAAGGTAGGAAATGGAAGAACAAGTTACTTCTTACCTTGTAACGTTCTTTCGATGGGATATTCCTCCGACGTATTCCTTATCTTTGATAGATCATCTCCCAGCTTGCTGGCCTCGAAAAGATTTTTTCAGTAGAGGGTGCTGCATGTCGACGTCCCTCGAGCCGATGTCCCTCGACGGCCTCCGTATCGGCGCCGACGTCACCATGCGTATAAATAGACTCGCGCAGCGTCCATTGCTCAGTTCCGTTTTGACGTTAGTAATTGTTTTACATGAATTGGTTATTCACCTTGAAGGAGCGTAAGCTGCAACCACAAGGGAAGTATTACTGCGGGGATGGATGGGAGGGGCGATAAGGAATACGTCGGAGGAACATCCCATCGAAAGAACGTTTCAAGGTAAGAAGTAACTTGTTCTTCAAAGGGATTGTGTCCTCCGACGTATTCCTTATCTTTGATAGACTCCAATAGCAGTAGTGTTCAATTGGAGGTGGGAGTAAAACGCCATGTGTCCTTTTAGGAATGAACCGAATGTAATACGGCTTTGCCAAACCTAGTCTCTTGACTGGAGGAGGAATCCAGGTTGTAAAATCTTGTGAAGGTATGTGCGGACAACATGTGGCAGCCGCACATATGTCTCGAATCGGAACCCCTCTTTGGAGGGCCGAGGAGGCTGCGATACCCCTGGTTGAATGAGCCCTAAGATTTTGAGGAGGCTCTTTCCCTGCCAGTTTGTAACATTCCAGGATGGCCAAAATAATCCATCTGGAAATGGTTTGTTTTGTTATCGGTAGTCCCAACTTGTGCCCTGAGTAACCCACGAAAAGTTGGTCTGCTTGCCTAATCCTAGCAAGTCTGCTGATGTAAAAGCTTAAAGCCCGCCTTGGGTCCAGCCTATGTAGCCTTTCTTCTTCTTTCCCCGGATGGGGAGGCGGATAGAATGAAGGTAAAGTAGTTTTCTGAGTGATGTGGAATTCAGAAACCACCTTTGGGAGGAAATTAGGCTTCACCTGTAGGACAGCCTTGTCTCTATGAAAAATTGTATGAGGGGTTTTACAAGATAGAGCTTGTAATTCGCTCACCCTTCTACCAGATGTTAAAGCCACTAATAAGACAGTTTTAAGGGTGAGAAATCTTAGCGAACAAGAGTGGAGTGGTTCGAAAGGAGTACCCATCAGGAAATTTAAGACTAAATTTAAGTCCCAAAAAGGAACCTGGAAAGGTTTTGGAGGGTAGACATTAGTTAATCCCTTTAGAAATTGTATTACTAAGGGTAGTTTGAAATACAAAGGTTCCTCCGCAGTGCGCTTGAAGATAGATAGCGCTGCGAGATAGCCCTTGATAGTGCCAACTTGAAGGCCTGAATTTGCCAAGTAGAGTAGAAATAATAACACTGTTGGTGTACCACATGAAAAGGGGTCAATATTCTCTTCTCTACACCAGCTGCAAAACTTGTTCCAACGGCAGCAGTATAAAGACTCTATTGCTGGCCTTCTGGCCGAAAGCAACACTTCCATGACGTCATCAGGGAGGTCCCAATCCTTGTATCTCAACCTTTCAGAATCCAGGCGTGAAGGTTGAGGGTTCTGATGTCTGGATAGAGAACCTGACCTCCCTTCTGTGAGAGAAGATTCTCCTTGAGTGGAAGACGAATTGGAGGGCAGATGGACATGTCCAGAAGGTCCGGGTACCACGTTCTCCTGGCCCAGTCTGGGGCAATTATGATCATGGTTCTCCGTAATCTTCTCAAACTCCTGATCATTTGAGGAATGACAGGGACTGGTGGAAACGCGTACAGGAGTGGAAACTCCCAGTGCACTACGAACAAAACAGATTGCACTTTCTGTTGGTACTGGTGGCAAACAGCTCCAGTTGAGGGGTTCCCCAAAGGGCGAAGATCTCCTGAAGGACTTCCTGAGCTAGTTCCCACTCGTGGGAGACTGTGCCCTGCCTGCTCAGAGCGTCCGCCGTCAAGTTCTTCTCTCCGGCTAGGTGGACTGCCGATAGAGCGATTCCTTCTTGGATTGCCCAAAACAAGAGCTGCATCGCCTCCCTGCACAGTGGTAGTGATCCTACGCCTCCTCTTTTGTTGAAGTAGTGCATGGCCACTGTGTTGTCCGTCATTATCAGGACATTTTCCCCCTGTACAGATGGCAGAAAAGCTTTCAGCGCTAGTCTAATTGCTCTCAGCTCTAACAGGTTGATATGTAGTCTGGAGTCCAATGGAGACCAATGACCGCTGATGGTCAAGTCGTTGGTATGGGCTCCCCACCCTGTGAGTGAGGCATCTGTGACTACTGTTATCTCCGGCCATGGTTGCCAAAACAGTTCCCCCGTCAAGATGTTTTTCTGGCAGGCCCACCACTGAAGGTCTCGAGCCACCTTGTCCGGAATCTGAAGGAGGTCTGTCATTCTCCCTAATTGTGACCACTGAGTCCTCAGTGCCCACTGAAGAGATCTCATTCTCAGGCGAGCCTCTGGCACAAGGAAGATGCAGGATGTCATGAGGCCTAGCAATCTCAAAAAGTCGAAGGCTGGGAGACGTTGGGCATTTTGAAACTTGGTGACCATCTGAAGAATATCTTGAGCCCTCACCTCTGGTGGCGAGGCTTTTCCCAGGGAAGTGTCCAGGACCTCTCCAATGAACTGGAGTCTCTGTGATGGTATCATCTGTGACTTCTTTAAATTGAGGGAGAAGCCCAGTTTGTGAAGGAAGTGGCAGACATAATCTAGCTGGATCTGAGCTTGTTTTGAAGATACAGCTCTGATCAGCCAATCGTCCAGGTAGGGGTAGACGTGGGTCCCTTCCCTCATTAGACTTGCCGCCACTAGCGACATTAGCTTGGTGAAGACCCTCGGGGCGGAGGTCAGCCCAAATGGCAGAACTTGAAATTGATAATGAGACCCGCCAATTGCGAACCTCAGGTATTTCCTGTGTTTGAGATGTATCGGCACATGGAAATAAGCATCCTGGAGGTCCAGAGATACCAGCCAGTCCTGGATCTGGAGGGCCTGAAGGATCTGAGAGAGAGCTACTATCTTGAACTTGTCCTTCCTGAGGAACTTGTTCAATTCTTGTAAGTCCAAGATAGGTCTCAGTCCTCCGTCTTTCTTCGGTATGAGAAAGTAGGGGGGGAGGGGGGAGTACCAGCCCTTGTTCCTCTCTGCTACAGGTAGCGGTTCTATGGCACCTTTCTCTAGCAGGTCTACAATTTCCTGCAAGAGGAGCGGATCTGGAACTTTCAGAGAGCTGTTCCCCGGTGGATGACTCTGAGGGATGCGTAGAAAAGGCAGGCAGTAACCTTGGGCAACTGTCTCCAATGCCCAAGCATCTGACGTAATAGCCTGCCATTCCGTCAGATGTTGAGTTAACCTGCCCCCTACTGGTGTCTTGTGAGGAGAGTCCTCAGAGCGGTTTGGAGGCGGCTGATGCAGATGCCGAGGGTAAAGAGGCACCTGCTGCTGTTGCGGCTTTTGTGTTTTTACCCAGTCCACCTCGGGTGAATTTCTTCTCACCCCTTTAAACCGGCTGTCCTCTGCCCTTTCCGAATGCGGAACAGAAGCGAAAGGACATACCTCTCCACGAGGTTCCTGAGGGGCAATATGGTGTCTGACAGATTGCAGCTCCTAAGGATTTTGCTGCTGCCTTTGATGTTTGTAGTTTTTCTAAACTGTCGTCCGCCTTCTTACCAAACAAAGAAGAGCCGTCAAAGGGCATATTGAAGAGTCTGCTTTGCACATCTGGAGCAAAACCAGACTTTCGCAACCAAGCTAATCTCCTGGTTGTTGTACTTGCTGCCATGGCCCTGCTGATACTGTCAGCAGAATCGATGCCAGTCTGAAGGGATTCGCACATTGCGACCTTACCATCCTTAATGATGTTGAGAAACGCTTCCCTTTCTTCTCCCTCAGGGAGGCAGTCAGCCGCTGATGAAGCACACTCCCAAAATGTGTGGCTGATCCTTGCGAGCGTACAAGTAGCATTAATGGATTTCAACACCATGCTACATGCGGAAAATACTTTTTGGCCATAGAGTCATATGTCTTATTATCCCTGTCCTGTGAAACAGTAGGGTAAGCCGATTTACTACCTGCTGAAGTAGCTGCCTGAACAACCTGACTCTCCGGAGTTGGGTGTTTGGATAAATATTCAGGGTCAGCAGAAGACACCCGATATTTAGCTGATAGTTTCTTGTTAACTGCCGGGATTACCTCAGGTGTTTCCCAGTTTGCCAATATTCTCCTTTGTAATGCTGCATGAAATGGCACTACAGGATCCTCCTGTGGACCTTTGACCAAGATGTCTGTGAGGTCGTCTTGCTGAAAAGCAGGTGAGGGTGTGGACCATCCCATAAACTCTATTATCCTTGCCATCTAGGTTCTATAAGGGGTTTCGGCATGTTCCCCTGGGTCTGGAGTGGCAAATTCCACTTCTGGGGAAGTGTCCAACCTACTTGCTTCCTGTAGGGATTCATGGAGGTCTTTCAACCTACCTTCCTCAGAGGTAAATTCCTCTAGTGCAGGAGTTGCAGATCCCTGCAACTCAAAAGGCCTTTCCTGATCTGAATCCTCCCCTTCTTCATAAATAGAAGATAGGACCCTGGAGTGGTCAGGTCTTGAAAATGGTATAAATCCCATTTCCAGAGAAGAAGGAGCCAGATTTGTCATGATTGGCTGAGAAAACGTTGACGTCGTCGACGCAGACGTTAAAGGCTTCGAAGCCATCGAAAAAGGCGTCGAGAAACGTGGTAGAGGCCTCGATGAACTCGAGAGTATCGGGATTCTACTCGAGGTCGTCGACGA
Organism: Ambystoma mexicanum; assembly: GCF_040938575.1. Lineage (NCBI taxonomy): Eukaryota > Metazoa > Chordata > Amphibia > Caudata > Ambystomatidae > Ambystoma > Ambystoma mexicanum. The sequence continues at coordinate 789,608,673 of NC_090941.1, forward strand.
CATTCTCGTGCTCGAGGCTCTGGGTATGGCCACTGGCTGGGAGGTGGCCGTGGGTTTGTCCTTTGTCGGCGTCGACGACGGCATCGACTGACCTGTGCGTCGAAGAACCCTTCGATAACGGCGTCGACGGCGCCGATCTATGAGTCGAAGGGATCTTCGACGACGGCGTCAAAGACGCAACTCTGCCTTTACTCGAGGGTTCGGGACGCTCTCGAGTGGCTTCTTTCGCCGGGTACTGCGACTTTTTGATTTTATTCGGGTCTTTCACCCAGGGTGTCACCCTCGGCAGTCTTCGAGGGGGTCGAGGCCGCTTTCTCGAAGACGCTTAGCATCTTTTTCCTGAATTCCTCCCACTCAGCCTGAGAGCTATGTTTTGTGGGAAAGGAGACCCTTTTTGGGGAAACGGAAGACGAAGACGAGGAAGGGGATCTTTGACGTCTCTTTTTTGAATGCTTAGATCCTGAAGAGTGATGGGAACTGCTTCGAGATCTCGAACGAGAATGTCTTTTATGATGGCGAGGAGACTAATGTCTAGACTCTGCCGAGGAAACATTCAAAGAAGTTTTAACTGCCTTACCTCTCTCGAGCTTTCCCTTACGCTCCTTCAAGGCTTTCGCCGTCATGGACATGCAGTCCTCACACTCCGAACAATGGTGCTCGATTCCCAAGCACCACAAACCGAACCTGTGAGGATCCGTCAAAGACATTTTCTTTCCACAGTCTCGACATTTTTTGAAGCCGGACCGCGGAGTCGTCGGTTCGGGTGAGGAAGCCATCGAGTACGAGTTGGTATTCACGAGGAATATATCGATATATTTGACTGAAGAACTGAGCAACGATATTCCGAGGCCCCACGAAGCGCGGAAAAACGGAACTGAGCAACGGACGCTGCGCGAGTCTATTTATACGCGTGGTGACGTCGGCGCCGATACGGGGGCCGTCGAGGGACATCGGCTCGAGGGACGTAGACGCGCAGAGCCCTCCACTGAAAAAAATATTCCGAGGCCAGCAAGCTGGGAGATGATCTATCAAAGATAAGGAATACGTCGGAGGACAAATTTAGTAACCATGTAGAATGAAGTGGATGGTACCAAAAAAAAAAAAGAAAGGATGCCACCACTGTAATCATCTCACAGAAATTCGGCAGCCTGGAACGATAGTGGATGGACACATTTGGAAGAAGGGAGAATACAGCAAAAAAGTGAGTGCAGGTCATTTTTTTGAAGTCGGCGTGTTTTCTTTTGGTATGTGGTGCAAAGATAATAATGTCTCTGTTGTTTTGACCCAGAAATGGCTAGTACTTTGGAGTGGCTCGAGGAGTATTTTCCGAAGGAGAAAATGTCTGAAGACGGTGACAATAATGGTACACATTGGGCTGCATACGGAGAATAGTGACCAGTATTTGGTAGGCATTTAACTTGTGGTATTTTTTTTTCCAACAGACCAGGAAAAAAAAGAGGAAAGGGCAACAGACGAAGTGGAAGAAGACAGAATAAAAAGGATAGAGGGGAAAATGGATGTTTTGAACGACAATTTTCAAAGTTTACGGGAGTTTGTTGAGGACGTTGTGAGAGGGAAAGTTAGGTACCGTTGCCCCACCTGCACCTGCCCTGCTTCTCCATTCCCTAGTGAACCATCCCCAAACCTGCAACAGGAAAATAGACGATTCGACGAAGTATCCATCCCTTGTTCCCCTCACAAATCTTCCCCTCATAACCAGCCTGTGTTAAATCCAAATTCCCCTATATTTGTTTCCGTGTCTGCTTCCCCTGCTGTTTCTTTAGATTGATGTGTGTTTTTGTGTGTATAGTAAAATGTCTTGTAAAGTAGTTGTAGAGATAGAGTGTGTTTTAATTTTTTTTTTTTAAAAAAGACGTAAAATGTTTGCGAACAGCGCGCCTGTTCGACCTATCCGCAAGCAATGGAATGTGGTTGCTGGCTAATGGCAAGTAAGACGGATGTGATGTGTGACTTCAACATCTTTTCACAATGTGCACACAAACAGAAAGGGGTGTCCAAGGTATGTACTAACTCGGCGTACCGTTTGGGAACGTGATAATACATGGTAGTAGAACACACAAGATGTCCGGAATGGGTGTAAAGGAGTAGAAAAGAAGGAGTGTGTAAATGACAGTATAGCGGTTTGTATTGCACGCAGTCAAAATGGTGCCGTCCGTAGAACAGGCACGGTGGGCGGCAAGGTCGTAGGCAAACAAAATGGAGGTATCCTAAGGACACTGGAACTGTCCGTACAGTGAACATAGCATGGGAGTACATACGCAGTACAAACGAAAGGATTCCCAACATTGCACCAGTTCCTAACCGTCCGTCTCACTTGTGTCGCACTTTTGAAGTACTTTGAGAACCCGAACAGTGTCTGTAGGACACTTGGGCGCATGTGTGAATCTTTGCATTTGCTGTCCAAGGGACTTTCATGAAGGGAGCGGATGTGTTGAGGATGTCATCTTGTGAACGCACTTACGCTGAGCGTGGGGACTAGTTTCCGCGGTTTGTATGCCTCCGCAACACAAAAAATGAACTTGTAGACACATGGCAAAGTATTGTGGAGTGGAAACATGTAATTTCACACATCCCAAACAATAGGCCACCTCAAGAGTTGCTGAGTAAAATTGAGTGTACCGTTTTGTAAGGATGAACACGGTGACGAGGCACACCCCTGCACCCCTTCAAAAGGTCCCACCCCGGAGCGCATCTTCATTGTCCTTCGAGCTATAGCAGATAGAGGTGCATTGCCTTTACTGCTGTAGTGACGAAAAGGAAACTAATTACTATGGATTCCATGGCTGCTATTGGGTTATTAGCCTCTGCACGTCGCCCAAACCCACCACCATCACCACCCCACCAAGGGCCTGCAGAGAGATATTTGGGAGAGGATGTAGAGATTGAGGAAGAAGAGGAGGAAGAGAATGAAGTGGAGGAACTCCGCACTAGGAGCACTCGCCGGGTGTCGTGGGTGTGGCGGTTGTTTTCAGTTTATGGGAACGTACCAAAAGCACGTGCGAACCTGGTGAAGTGGAACCAGTGCGATGTGGTGTTGAGTCGCGGGAGAGTTGGAGCGTACAGTTTTGGTACGGCAACCATGAAGCGCCACCTCACTTCGTTCCACAATGCGGACATTCGCAAGGTGGTGCCATGTGAAGAGCACAGTCGTTTGAGTTCCTCCACAGCATCCTCGGAATCCGATCCTCCCACCACAAGAGACTCCTGTGGGGGAGAGCCTCCCTCCAGCTGCTTCACAAGCCATTCGCAATGCTGTGGACCCTTACCTTTCGAAGGTGACAGTAGTGTGCACGTATTGTGACGCAGTACTCTGCAGGGGGGAGAGTCTTCGAAGTGCTTTTGAGACTGCAGTAAGCAGGCACCAGAAGATTTGCTCCTTACCTAAATAAAGATCACCCTTAATATTTATCTGTTCAGTTGCCCTTTCTTATCCCCGTGGCTGGTGTCCCTTCCTTACCCTCCTCTCGCCTCTTCTCCTAGTGTGTGGAGTGCTGTTATTCAATGAACGTAAAAACAACAAAAATGACAGAAAAGGCTCTTTTCAGAGCCGCCTTTCTCAGTATAACAGAAGTATGAAGTGAAGGCCGTAGAGCCCTGCGGGGGTCAGCAAAAGCTTGCGGACAGTTGTAGAGGGCAAAAAAGGAGGGTGCAAGCAGAGCAAACGCAATAAAGTGTACGTTGGGAGTAAGTGGCGGCTCGAAAAAGAGCCTTTTGGTGGTGTTTTGTGTGGGTGAAAAAGGAGTGGATTGGGTGAAACGGATTGTCAGATAGGTTAGAGTGATTGCAAAAGAGGGCGCAATGCATTTTGTATATTGATAAGAAACATATGCCCGCATATGTGAGGTGGACTCCATCTCTGCGGAAAATTAAATTGCTACGAAACAAAATGTTCTCATTGTGGAAAGAGGACATACCAACATCTCTTAAAAAGGCACACACAGCCTTATTCACATTGTGTCTCGCTTTCTCCATTTGTGGACCAAATGCAGAAGAACGCAACCATATTTGTCTTTGGGCAATACGGGAAGTATTTGACAATTTGGAAACATGTCCATGAGCTGCGCGAGTCCTTCCTTCATGGCAAATTGTAAAGGAATTCCAGATACATGGCCTAAACTGTTTCCTCCACAATGAATGAGGAGTATATCTGGAGGACGCTCTCTCTGTAAAGTAACACAAAGAGGTACCAAGTACTGCCATCTCATGCCGCGCACACCATGCCAGTGCACTTCCGCATGTGGAAATCTGAGATTTGTAGATAAACTGCAGCTTTCAGCATGCACCTTCAACCAATGTATCCATGAGTCTTCCACAATCCAGACAATCTGTTTTCGACCGTGGAAAGCCATGGCTGTGTGGTGTTCTGTGAGGGAGAAGATGGTCTTACTAAAGTACGTTGGTCAGAACACACCTACTGAACTTTATGGACCAATCCATAGCTCCGCTCATTCTCATTTACATACAGCTCCACCCTTCAGTGCCCGGTGGTGATATGTGCTGGCAGTTAACTACCGCCATGTTCGCGGAAATGTAGAGGAGCAGAGCGTGACGACGGTACATTAAAGTACTAATCCCCTTTTTCCCCTGTAAGGTAGGCTCTGAGAAGAGCCGTTTATTTTGTATTTTTGGGCACATATCTAACAGACATGTGGCATTTTATGCATTTTTTTGTAGTTGTGTCCTTGTTTTAGTCTTGCAAATATTACAGAATCTTCTCTAAAGCAAGCCTTATGTTCCAAAAGAACATCGTATTTCCCAAAGAGGATAGGGCAACGCCATCTCTTTCAAAGTCTCCGAGCAGCAAAACCCTGATCCTCTGCACCTCTGCCATTTTCAGTTGAGGAGAAGATGGTCTTACTAAAGTATGTTGGTCAGAACACACCTACTGAACTTTATGGACCAATCCATAGCTCCCCTCATTCTCATTTACATACAGCTCCACCCTTCAGTGCCCGGTGGTGATATGTGCTGGCAGTTAACTACCGCCATGTTCGCGGAAATGTAGAGGAGCAGAGCGTGACGACGGTACATTAAAGTACTAATCCCCTTTTTCCCCTGTAAGGTAGGCTCTGAGAAGAGCCGTTTATTTTGTATTTTTGGGCACATATCTAACAGACATGTGGCATTTTATGCATTTTTTTTGTAGTTTTGTGTCCTTGTTTTAGTCTTGCAAATATTACAGAATCTTCTCTAAAGCAAGCCTTATGTTCCAAAAGAACATCGTATTTCCCAAAGAGGATAGGGCAACGCCATCTCTTTCAAAGTCTCCGAGCAGCAAAACCCTGATCCTCTGCACCTCTGCCATTTTCAGTGTGTAGACCGTCTTTCTACACAAAAGAGTAAAGTGAACATCGGATTGGCTGATGGCTACAGTAATGTTTCCATGCAGGATTACCTGTAGAAACCCGTATGTGACACGCCCTACCAGCGGACAAGCGTTGCCTACGTGTGGCACGTAACTCTTACCCAGTCCTTCCACCCTTTCTACAGCAGTACCAAAGCGAGTCCATGATTGGACACAACTAAGCGGGCGCATAATCAGCCACCAATCACATGGAACCTCGCTAATTTTAACTCCGTCATCAGCATTGCGCACTTTAAAATTACTGTCGATGATTCTTAATGGAAATCGCATACCATTGCAAAGCACCTACTTCACAAGCTACTGTGCAAGGAGTGCGAATTTCTACGTACCGCTCCATGCATGACTACATGCATCAGTATAGAGTACAGGTATGTTCATTCTAATCAGAGTACATGTGGAAGCCTTATAATTTATAATACACAAAATAATGCCGTTAAATTTCCATAGGAAGCACATAACAACGTTCCCCCTTGTAAAGTGCAAGATTGCCGATTCGCCATTAACAAATTGCACGACTGCTTACTTTCTTCTGCATAACCTGTACATACGTTGCAAGCATGGCTATTTGGGCATAGCTCTCAAACATTTTTGTGTGAAGTGCGGGTGAAATGAGCTGCTTTTGTTTTTGGCGGGTGACACGCCCATTGGAATCAATGGCCGTGCAGGAGGCTTGGCGGGTGAGTCTGCCCTTTACAAGGCGGGTGACACCCGCCAAAAGCGTTTGAGTTGAGAAGTGTAATTTAGGACAGACCTTAAATTTGTATGTGAAAATGTTGCAGTTCTGTCCTCTGTACTGCCAACTGTAATGATACTTGCAATGTAATCATATGAGAATAGTAATCCCTCCCGATTGTGGTGCTTACATGTCCTTCGGAGGGTCTCCTGATTTTTGGACATCGTGCTTTTCATTAAGAAGTACAAAATGTTTTCCCATCTACTACGTTGCCCTATCGCTTACAAACCTCTCTTCTATGCATACTGCACTTGGTAAAGGACAAGGTATTTTCAAACCCCTAAAAAAGATAGATATTTTGAAGGAGTTTGAAGTACCATATTGAAAGTAGTATAAAAAGAGTGCGGAGAGAGAAGTGAAACATGCATGCGGATTGGGTTGAAACATGAATGCTGAACCGTATGACGAAGGAAGTGCAAGTAAAGGCTGCAGTATCATGATGGATGCAAACACACAAAGTAATTGATGATGTTTTTTTAATTCACAGTGAAGACTACTCTCCTGAGAATCAACAACATCTACACTGCAGACGACATATCCAAAGAAACCTTGTCATCGTGCAACAAAAAGTAAGTACAGTACAATCTTCATATTGTAACTTCTCCTTAATGTGGCTGCGTGAGTTGTTTATTTTGTGCACCAAAGGATGCATTCATTTGTAAACCATTCAGCCTACAAATATCCATTTATAGGACAAAGAGTAACAGGTGGAATGGCTGAAAAATGGCTGTGTGGTTGGTACTGAATTGACATAGGAAATCCGTAGAAGTTTAGATTGTGAAAATAAGTGGCGGTAGCAAGTTCTTAATACGTATAGTGAACGTGCACCACCCACTTTTGTTAAATAATCCTTTTAGTTGATCAAAATTCAATGGAATTAAAGAAGGGGTGCAAACCCGCTGGAAAAGTGCCTTCGTGGAACGGCACACAACGAAAACAGGGGGTATGGACCAAGGCCATTAACCCAGCGGTGCGGGCTGCACTCCCAAACACCACAGCGTGGTGTGTATATTCAATGTGATTTGGTCAAAAAAAGTAAAAAAACTTCCGTTTACTTGTTGCAAAGTGCGACTGTTGAATCTTAGTTTAATATTTAACAACTGTACATCCTAGTGAAAGCAGATGTGCAGGGTGAGCTCAAAAAATGGCCAATGGATTTCGGAACTAAATTCCTTCGTCAGGGCCAGCTCGTTCTCAAATTAATTGGATCCGAATGTCAAAAAAATAAACAAACAAATCTATTATGTAATACACAACATATAAACAACAGCAGTTGGTTGAAAATACAACATTCACAGAGTGAATTTGCATAAATCATGAAAGGACAAGTAAACGAAGCCATCAGCATGTACATAATCTTAATTGAAATTTTTCAATATGCCGGGTATAGGTGCACCATGTCCAAAAAAAGGTATGAATACCCAAATTTGATGACACAAGCCGTAATTAATCATAAGGATATCAACACATACCAGTGGTAAGAAAATAAAGAGTACATACATGCAAAACCGTGACATATGCAACGTTGTTAGCAAATCGTAGGATCACAGCAATTTGGGGGCGCCAATAGAGATAGCAAAGAAAGTAAAAAAGAAAGAAAAAGGTAGAGAAAATGACAAAAGGGAAGGTGATTAGCTATTCCTTTCTCTGTAGAGTAATGTAATCTTGTAAACTAAGCTGCACTGACCTTGCCGTGAATACAGCATAAGCTTGAATCTTGACAAACTCGTCAGGATAATGGTTCCTGAGAGGCGTTCCTAACCGCGTGCAGACTGTCTGAAAGAGACGTGCAACGCGGTGAATAATTTGCTTAAAGCATATTCCATTCTCGGAGCTCAAGAGTCTACAAGAGCAGTTAGGCTGGGTCTAAATGCGAGAGACGCCTTACCTGACAACGGCAAGAAAGTGAATCAACTGAGGACGCCATGGGGGCGCGCTCCTCGTATGCTTGGTTCTTTTACTGTGTTTACCTGAGGTTGCCAAGGCAACGTAAGGAGCCGTGATTCTCCTGCGGCCATGATTGAAAGGCTACTGGTGTGCGTCATAAATGTAAAGTCTCACGCATTGTTGTGCATAATGTTAATTTTAAAGTGATTCTAGACTAGCACACACAATTCACCTTAATCTTATCAAGCCAAACGTGGAATAGGTAAAAAAATATAAAATAAAAAATATGAAACCAGAAAGAAAGAAGACGCGTAACTGCAATGAGTCCGATAGCCACAGGGGGGACCGGTAAAGGACAGACTAGGTTAGGAATGGATTGTCTCGCGCTCCAACTCATCGATAACCTTAGTCAAAGGTGAAAGAGAGTAGGAGCAGACCTAGAACGGCAGAGATTCCGGGTAATGTAACCAAAAATACCCTTAAATCAAGATCACTTGGAAAAGAGGAAAGGAAATAGGATAGACACTAGACAGAAACAACTGGAAATGTGCTGGGGATAACCAGGACGATTCTAATAAAGTGTATGTACTGTTCCTTACTTACTGTGTTGGCTATTGTAGCTCATCATGAAAGTGAATACATTCTAATCTATACCACCAATGGCATTTCCCAAAAAAAAAAAAAAAAAAAATGACTCAATGTCAGTGCGTTCTAAAGCATTGCACATTTTCAATCACGAAAATTCATAATGTAACTTCTCATGCATCAAAGGAAACAGCTGAAGTCGAATTCCTCATTCATCCCATTCGGTGATAGTGAGTCGAGCTTGTCAATCCAAAATGCCTCTTTCTGTGCTCGCCATTGCTTAATGTCTCGAGACTGACCTTTGGGAGGCATAACTCCAAGTACCAAAAACCTCAATTGGATCACCGTATGTCCATTGTCATTGAAATGCCTAGCAACGGCTGACATTCTCTTCTTGTTCCTGATATTGGACTTATGCTCATTTATCCTAATGCGGATCTTACGTGAAGTCTCTCCTACGTAATATTTCCCGCAGGCACACCTAATTGCATAAATTACATTCTCTGAAAGACATGTAGCATGTTGTCTCAATGTACATTTTTTGCCAGTTTGTGGATGTGTAACCGTGCTTCCTTTAATAATATTGTTACAGTTCTCACAACTCATACAAGGATGCGTTCCAGGGAATTTGTCAGGTCTCATTGCGGGTGTCTTCTCTTTGGTGTTAACTAGTAAATTCCGCAAATTGCTACTCTTCTGATACGCAAATATGGGTGGGGTAGGAAACAGGTCAGCAGTACGTTCATCGCTGGTGAGAACGTTCCATCTATTATGTATTATAGCCTTGATCTGCTTGCTTTGTATAGAATATTTGGTTACAAAGACCAATTCAGGACTATCTTTCACAGGTTTTTTCACTAATAGTTGCTGACATTCTTGCGCGTTGGTCTTGTCACGAGCAGTTTCGAGATCTGTTTCTGGATATCCTCTTGTTTGGAATCTTTCTTGTAATTTCGGCAATTGTAAACGACAATCCTCTGGATCACTAACTATCCTTTTGATCCTTAACATTTGTCCGTAAGGTAAATTCTGGAGAGCCTTGGGCGGATGAAAACTGAGCCGGTGCAGCAGATTGTTCCGATCTGTCGGTTTTGTGTAAAGCGTAGTGGTAATTCTGTTTGCCTGGATAACTGTTTGCACATCGAGATAGTGGACATTCGGATTGCCTATATCCATAGTAAACTGGATGCGTTGGTCGATTCCATTGAGGAATATCAGAAACTCATGAAGGTCCTGCTTACTACCTGTCCATATGCCAAAAATGTCACCTATATATCTGATCCATGTTTTCAACTGGTGTTGCCATCTTGGGTTGGATAATACATACATGGTTTCAAACTGATGCATGAAGCAATTGGCGTACACAGGTGCCATAGTGGCTCCCATCGCTGTTCCTGATATTTGTTGTAAAATTTGCCGTCATATCTGAAAACAGAATTCTTGGAGATAAAATCTAGCAGAATGATGAGGAATTCTTTATTGGCTCCAATCTCTTTCGTACTGAGTAAGAGGGCTTCCACTGCTTGTTGTCCGAGATCGTGCGGAATACTTGTATAAAGGCTGACCACATCAATTGTGAATAAAATTTCTTCAGAGGTCAGAGAAATGGTGTCTAATTTTGAAGAAAATGCATCATGTCTTTCACATACGTGCTTATAGTTTGAATGATCGGTTGCAGATAAAAGTCTATATAAGTTCCAAGTGGTTGTAACAGACTCCTCGTGGCAGCCAATATTGGTCTTCCAGGCGGGTTAATCAAGCTTTTGTGGATCTTCGGCCATTTTGGTTAATAATGGTTCTTGGCACAAGTAGGGCACTGTGTACTCTCATCTAAAGCACATTGCACTACTATACAAACAGTAAAGTGGGCTCACCAAATGATAGTTAGAGGTCACTGTGCGTTGACACACCGTGCCAAAGAGTTTCCCCATCACACTTAGGCACACATGCACACAGCACGCATACATTGGACAACAAACCAAAGAATATTTTTTTTTTCTCAACAGACACCAAAGAATGCCTACCAAAAAGCAGCGCTGTAGAAAGGAACGCAGAATTAGAGCAAATAAAAATAAAAGGTACCCAATGTAAGCATCCACCTCTTGTAGAGTTAGGGGAGAATCTTGGTACAAACCACCTAATGCAATTGGGTAACATAATAAAAGAAGTCTCAACTACCGAAACTGTACGTCCTCCATCAAAAAGTATGACAAAACACAGAAATGATGGCAAAGAAACGGCTGCCAGTACAGCTAACAATGTTCCTAATAATCCTGATAGTGCAAGAAGAACCCATAGTAAAAAAATTATTTTTGCAAAAATGATTCCTCACAGAGTTCTTCAGAATCTACTAAGAAGAGGACCAAAGTAATCCTCACCCCTTAAAACGTACCGTAGAAAGTTAATTCTGCAAGCACTCGTGGACAGTGCAATCCTTCTCAAAAGGAAGTTGTTCATATTAGTGTTAAAAAGGATGACAGCACTAACAAAATTAAGTACCAAACTACAAATTAAACTGAGAAATAAACGGAATGTGAACAAAAATAATTTTTTGCATGTTTGTGGTGGTGAATGGAGTCACACAACAACCACAGAACCATATTTCAATGAGGAAGCATACAAACAAAATCAAACAAACACAATTGCCATCCATAGCAATGGATGGGGGTATGAGAAAATCAATACTATCATCATGGAACAAGAAACACTGCTTACAAAATTGTCTTCTGAAAACTCAGAATTACCTCTCGATTCAGCAGAACTACACCGTCCAGTATACAAATGGCCGTGCACATCAATGTGTGCCATTCCAAATAAAGCTTTCAAATCTTTACCTTTTACATATTGATGGAGAAACACACGTAAAGACAAAAGTAAAATCAAAGTGGTGCAAAATATGGATATTTGTGTAGTGCGAAAACACACAGGAAGGACATTCACTAGCCTGTATTTCTGGGCCTATTTGCAAATGTACCTTTCATGATATCAAAAGATTATCAGTACATCATTCTAAAGTAAGAAATTTAGTGCATAAAATATATTGTGCAAAAAGTCCAGCTTCAGAATTAGGCAATTTAAATACCACTCTTCTGGTACACCCAAATACTTACAAGAGAAAATGGACCGTATTCAGAAAAAGTATTTTGGAAGTGAGAGCCACGTAGAAAATGCAACAGTTTTAGAGCATAGTAGCGACAATTCTGCACAGAGCAACCTTCTATTACACACATACAGAAAAGAAATACTAAAATTTAAAAGGTCATCGGCTGAAGTACCAAAACATGTGTGTGTATGTAGCCGCAGAACGTTTTACAAAAGGAACACAAAAAATGTGGACATAGCATACAAAATAGAAAACAATGAAGACTGTAAATGGTTTGAATTAGCTTTGTACATTTTAGCTGAAAGCAAATATGAATTAACTGAACGTCTAATATGTTGCAGTTACTGTACTGCAAAATTAGACAACCACACGCCTTCACGTGCAATTTCAAATAATTTGGAATTGTTTCCATTACCAAAAATCCTGCAGCAGTTCAATTTGTATGACAGCATAATAATTCAAACAGTTCACCCATTTCAAGCAATTATACGCCTTTATCCAAAAACAGCAAATTTAACTCCCTCTGAATTGGTGAAAGGCATTTGTGGCAAAGTACTGTACTTGCCATTAGATCTAACGGAAAATGTGCACACTCTAGGAGTGGAACGTTCAATAGAGCATTCTTTAATAGTCTTGGTAAATGGTGTACCAACAAAGGACAATAAAATTTGGCAACAATTTGTAGACTTACACAAAGTTACACAAGCATTGCAATATCTAAAAGACAACAATGAGTACTACAAGGAAATAAATATTGATGAAAGCTTAAGGCAAACAAATGAAATAATTCAAGAGCCATCGGAAACTGGACAATTTGAACTTCTGGATCCAGCTACAGTATCCACTCTGTTGGACCATTACACAATTCATCCATTGCATTCCAATGAAAGTATAGATGATGCACTAGAAAATTACCAAATGCGACAAACCAAAGGTTCACCAATGAGTATTTGGGAAAAAAAAGCATAGAAGCACATGCTTTTCCACTGCTATTTCCTACTGACAAAGGTGGGAGGTACGATGATAGACCCACTCAGATTGGGGCATCAGAATACCGCTCATTACGAATGTATTCTGAGGATCCTAGATTTAGACAAAATGTGGAATACATATTCCACCTACTGTACGAAAGTGAATTAGCAACACTATGTTATTGAGTTGCACACATTCTTAAATCTGGAACGCACTTTCAAAATATGTCAGCTATGCAGTTAATACAAAAAGTACAAGAAAAAGATGAGGTTTTACAATCAAGTATAACAAATTTGTTTGCAAACATGCGCGGTACAAAGGAATACTGGTTTAGACGGCACAGAGACATGCGTTGCATGATCAGAAACCTTGGAACACCAACTTGGTTTGTTACGCTAAATTGTGCAGAATACGCATGGGAAGATTTGCATGAGTTCCTACGCATAGCAAACAGCAACAAAAACAACAGATATATTAACACCTGGTGAACTTTGCTCTCTAGATCCAGTTAACGTTTCAAGATATTTCCATCATCGTTTCATTGCAATGCTACACTTTATTTGTAATAAAAGTGTTTCTCCCCTTGGAGAAGTGCAACACTTCTTTTGGAGAAAATAATATCAAGCGAGAGGAGCACCACATATTCACATGCTGTGATGGATCAAAGGTGCACCGAAATTTGGGCAAGACAGTGATAGCACTGTTTTGCAGTTTATCCAAAAATATGTCACATGTGGAATCCCTTCACAACAGAGTCCTAGTGAGCTGCATGGGCAGATTTTACAATTTCAAAGACACAAATGTGGCAAATATTGTCGCCGTAAATACAAAAACAAAGAAATACTACACCAAATGTCGCTTTGGTTTCCCCAGACCAGTTACAGAAAATGGTGAAGTAAACAACTTCATGTCTTCAGTTCGACATAGTGTTAAAGGTAAAGCACCTAAAAACACGTATTACATAAAAAGAAGGGAAGAATCAAAGTATATCAATGATTACAATGCAATCATTGCCCTATTATGGAATGCAAACATAGTTGTGCAGTACATTGCAGACAATTCAATTGCTGCTGCACAATATGTTACAGCCTACTTAACAAAAGCAGAAAAAACAGAGCTTCAAGACCTCTGGGATGACCTAGCATCAGGCAAAACATTATCACAGAAATTGTACAGCCTAGGCATAAAAATGCTCCCTCAGAGAATGTGGGACCTATGAAGCAGCAGATCATTTAACTGGCACTGCTTTGTACGGAAAATCAGACAACATAGTATGGCTCAGTCTTGGTCCTGCAAAATCTAGAAAAAGAGTGCTAAAATCATATGAGGACATAGAAACTATTGCAAGAAATGATCCCAACAGCCAAGACATTCTGAAAAACAATTTACTGGACACATACTATCCGAACAGGAGTATCACTCTGGAAAGCACTCTGTAGCACATAGCTCAAAACTTTGCAAACAAAAATAATGTAAAACCCGATGAAAGTAAACGTAGAGATAGAGTGACCGATTGTGAAGGGAGCTTAGTGAAACGTAACAAACGAAGCTTAATCAATCATGTGAAGTTGTCATTAAAAACTCCTCAACAGAACAGAAAGAACTATTTTACATGTCTCTTTTACAACTTTTCAAACCATGGAGAAAAGAGGAAGCCATACTAGATAATTATGAGTGCTATGAAGATGCTTTCAAAGCAAATGAAAGCACTATCACCGATGTTAACTTTACGCAGTACAAAACAATGTTACACAATGAACAGCAACAGGAAGAAGAAATTCAGGCCCAACTAGATAAAGACTCTTCCGACAGTAGTCAACCTTCTGTAACAGGAAGTCAAGAACCATTAGGACAACCACTGATAGCAAATGCGGCAAAAGTTGCTATGGCAGAAGTAGAAAACACCATGTATCAGTATCAAGAAGATACAGAGGACTTAACAGTGCAACAAGGAAAATGTAACAACGATCAGCGCACCATTTTTGAAGAGATAACAAAACAAAACACTGATTGCTACTGCTTCCAGTAGAGCATCAAAATAAATTGGACTACTACAAACTTTCGGCAGAAGCAGCAATGGAATTACGCAGAGTATTGAAGCAAATGAAAATGCTACTAATAGATGAAGTGAGCATGGTCTCCAATCTAATGTTGGCTTTGATTCATCTCAGATTGCAAGAAGTACTTAAAAGTAATAAGGAAGAACTCTTTGCTGGGAACACACATTATCGTTTTCGGAGATCTTCTACAATTGATACCAGTAAAAGGTGAACCGATTTTTAAAATCTTAGGCCACAAACTCTGCCGGAAAACTGTTGGTAACATAGGTAATGTTAACCTTTGGCAACATTTCCAATACAGAGAATTAACTGAGAACATGCAGCAATCTGCAGATCTCACTTATGCCAACATTTTAAAAAGTATTAGAGTTGGTGTATTATCGCAAGAAGCACAAGCTGTATTGAAAAAGCGGCATATACATGCACTTTATGGCGATAATGCATGCACAACTGATGTTATGGAACAAATAGCGCACAAAAAACTGTCAATTGTATGGCCTTAATGCCAACTCTTGCAAGCTGTTTCAAATTCAATGAAACAATGCTAAAGAAAGAAATGCAAGCAATAATAGAAATTAGGGCCACAGACAAACTAGACATACATGGTTTGACAGTACCCATGTGTGAGCAAGCCACAGCAAGACTAAATAGTTTAGAATGTTCAATCTCCAACACAGCTGGGTTGAAAAAAGTATTGAAACTATCATTAAATTGTAGAGTAATGCTTAAACGTAACCTCGATGTTGAGCAAGGGCTAGTTAATGGGGCACTGGGCACAGTTGTTGGCTTTCAATCATACCCACGTGATAACAGCATTCAGTTTGTAAATATTCGCTTTGATAAAGTTTCAGAAGTAAAAAGGATAGGGTGCTCAATCGCTCCATTCCGTCTCTTCAAAGACATGTATGTACGTAGAGAGCAATTTTCTCTTACTCTTGTATATGCAGTTACCATTCATAAATCCCAAGGTCTTACCCTAGATAACGCATCGATAGATATAGGAAAGACAGTGTTTAAGGAAGGCATGAGCTACGTAGCATCATCACGCTTACGTATACTTGATGGTCTTTTGTTAATTAACTTTGATTCAAGTAAAGTCAAAGCTGATATTCCTTGCATTCTAGATTACAATATATTGCGTTCACTTTATACCCCTCATCTGAAACAATACCCTGTTCCAGATAAAGTGAAACGTGGTAAAAGAAAAGTAAATGAAACAGAAATTCAACAGAATGCAACAGGAAATTCTGCAAAAAAAAGAAAAGAAGCTAAAGTTTCATCAATTGCCGCAAACATAGAAGAACCTATTAGGGAATGTGAACCAGGCACGTCAGCAAAAAAGCAACATAAAACTCGAAAAATGCACTTGGGTACAGAACTTGGTGGCCCATTTAAATGTACAAATGAAAGTGGGGTAAGTTGGTATGCAAATGTAGCAATGAATATTCTATTTCAATTGCCACCAATCGTTAACAATATTTACCTGCACAGCACAGACCAATTGTGTTTGCAAATGTCAGTACTGCATAGAAATGCAACAAGCAATCCTGACAACACATACAGTGTTTATGGAGTAAGGCAACAATTGGACGACTGTGCTGGAATGGTGAGATTCACTGTGAAGTCACAAGAAGATCCACAAGAGTTTCTAATGTACATACTATTAGTATTGGAAAACAAAAGTATACCTGTAAATGAAATCTTCCAAATTTCGTACATGTGGAAACATACATGCATTCTCTGTAACAAAGTGATACAGGAAGAAATCCCAAATGAGCGATTTGTGTATATTTCCATACCAAATTTTGAGAGCATTCCTTTTCAGCAACTTGTACAAAATGCAAACCATGGCAGATTATGTAGTATTTGAAATTCAGACAATCGCTCTACCTTACTGATACAATCACATATGACTACATAATACATAATACTTATGCTTATGCTTCTACGTTATAATGCAGAAGGCACCAAAAACAACTGTAAACTAACTGGATTTACACACAGTCAAGTGTCTCTTGGAAAGAAAACCTTTGCAACAGTAGGAATAATCTACCATGCAGGAGCTACAACCAATGCAGGTCACTACACTGCAAACATTAAAAAGAATTGTGAATGGTTTGAATGTAATGATAGCACAATTACTCTAAAGCAGAGGTTGCCAGCTAACCTAACAAACGCGTATTTAATGTTCTTGAAGCCAAAATTTATGAAATAATGTGCGCTTCAAAATTGTGAACAAAGTAAGTGAAAGACTACAAACAGTTAGAATACGCCCACCGGTATCTAACTACCCAACAGGATGGAAAAATGACATTAATAAATGATTATCACAGATTGTTGGAAACCAATGTACAGGCAGAATACGCCTATACGTAGCCAACTGTAGTTGAAAATGGGCAGGAAGGCAACAAAGAAAACATTAATGGGAAAGATACAGGAAACAGGATATGTCAATGACACAAATGAATGAGTATCACAAATATGTAGGAACTCATGCACAGTTTGAATACGCCTACAGGTATCTAACTATTGATAGAAATGGGCATGAAGGCAACAAACATAACATTGATCAGAAAAATGAAGACAGCACTGCAAGGAAAAAAATGAAGTACTTAGTTGCATAAGAAATGAAGGTTTTTTTTAATCCGACAAGGATTTTTTTTCTCAGACCCAAGGATTAGAATAGCAAACACAGAAACTGAGCATAATGCACAGTACACTGGTTTGTAAAGTAAAAATGAGGGTATAAAAAAAATGACTGTCTATTAAGCAATGTGGTAAATATGGAAAATCTGCAAACATTAACACACCTTTTTCTTTCATTACAGAAATGGGAAAAGTGATACTTCTGCCAATTAGGAAAATCAAACAGAAAAAAATGTTTCTGTATTCTGAACAAAGTAAGGAGTAAGTATATTGGCAGGCATTTTCTACACATGGGAATGTACTCGCCTAATGTGTGGTAGTAATATGCTGCAGTGCCTGTAGGCTGGCCTTTCGTCTGCTGTGAGTAACCAACCACCTACGCCTTACAAACAAGTTGCAAGGAGTACAGGTCCTATCCACAACCAGCATTGCATATGTGAAACATGGCCCTTATAAAGTAGCTGCTTATAAAGTTACTTTTCGGACCATCGTCTGAAGCCATGAAGTAAAGAAACTAGGGCATGAAAACAACGACCAGAATCCACCACACCCATATTAACTTGGAACTCTACTGCTTATGACTTCAGTATTGCATGCATGGGCTTTAGCCATGCACCCAAGACTGCAGGGTGTCCCCAACAATCACCTCGGTGATGTTGTGGGATGTTTTTATCCACGCATCCAAGCCCTACCTCAAAACTGTGCAGTACTGACATGGAAAACATCATGATGGCCAGAGCTTCCAAGAAAATGCACAGGGAAATGCATGAAGAATAGGCTGCCACTCATTTTTGCCGATGTTATGGGCACAGAAGGACACTGCCTAAAACCACCAGTGGACTACCCACACAGTAGTCTGAAACCATTGGGAATGGCAATGCTGATTGCCAAAAGCAAACCCATAACTGTTGGGAATTCATTTTCTTAAATCCCAAAAAGGGGTGCAGTACCAGTACTCACCACTATCAGAAAGCCAGCGTTTTAAAACCACCAGATTTTGTAGAAAACTGAATAAATGAACCCAAAGCAAGCCAAAGAAAGACTTACTGAGAGGTGGATCCAATGTAAAGTTATATTCTGAAGTGACTTGAAGGTTTATAACAAGACTGGCTGAGCTGTGGATTTCAGCAGTTTAAGTAAATTTGGACTGAAAGACACTAAAAATCTAAATGTTTAAAAGAAATGAGTGACCTATTTCTGAGTGTCACATAGGTTGCAATTGTTTAAATGTCATAGTTTTGAACTTAGAATCAGCATTCTAGCTGCATATGTAAAAAATTGTCTTGACTTAAACTGGGGAACAAAAAGTGACATTTTATCTGAAACCTGGCTTAAGGAACTGAATTCTGCCCACCAACTACCCCCCATCAGGAGTGAAACTTGAGTCACAGCTGTGTTCCCAGGCCTATCTGCCTTTTGCTGGCCACACTAAGGATATGCCATCTCTCTGATAATTGAATTAAGGGGAGCCCCCACAGAATACAGGAGCTCTGAACAAAGCCCTGTCCTGACTCAGGCAAATGTTTTATTGGCGAGAGTCGTAAATGGAGCTTCCTCCTGGAAGGACAGGGGAGGGGCACTGCCTGTGAGAGCAAGCTGGCTTGGCAGAACTGGAAAAACCAGAAATTCAACCTTGTGCTGGGGGGAAACCACACCCCTTTGGGGCCAGAACCTAACTCTAAAAAGATGGATCATTCATAGAGCGGACTTGTGAAAATTATTTAAATGATACCATAATTCTTGTGATTTTTCTGCCCACATTTTAAGACGTGTTAGGACCCGGTGGTATGTTCAGGGGGGTTTTAGCGGAAAAGAGGATATTACTCAAAATGTGTGCATGTGAAAAATCTGACACTTCATCAACTAATGTCCATACTCCTTGCGCACATGTGTGTAAATTTGGGTTAATGTCCGAAATTGCAAAATCAGTTAAAAAGTGCAAATATTGCCATTTCTGAATGCAAGCTCCCAGGAAGAGCAGAGTTTGAACAGGGGATACCTCCTGTGATATGTGAGGGGTGCATGTAATTTTAAACAAATGTGTACCTGTGCAAATATGTCTTTTTTTATCAAATATAGATTATGTGCAATTTGACAGGGGAGTGTCCTCTCTGCAAGCCATAAAATGACATCGCTCTGACTCACAGTTCCTTCCCCAATCATGGGAGAGAGGAGATTTGGGCCAATGGCAAGTGGAGAGGGGTAGGGTCTAGTGATGCTGCACACACACCCATTTTCAAAACACATAAAAGCAGACAGGCAGGACAGATAGGGACCTTCAAATCCATTTGCAGCTGGAAGCTCTGCCTGGAAAATCCATACTTTACCTCCCTCAACCTTCAGAGAGCAGACATAGAGACTTCAAATCTATCAAATTTCCAGAACCAGAGAGAGAGCAGAGCTGACCCAGATCACTGTTAGCAGAACCAGAGACCCAGACCAGACCAGCAGAGTAGAGCTGACCCAGACGCTGTGCGCAGAGACCGTCTGGGGCGAGTGAAGAAAACCTGACCAGATCCGTGGCGAGGCCCATTCTATTTCTAAATATATTGTGAGTACATAGCAGAACTGTGCAGAACCAATCTCTTAGTTAAAATAATATAATTCAATCTATTTAATCTAAGTAGAACTGCCTCCTAACTGTCACCTGTCATTTGCAAAGCTGTCACCTGTCATTTTCTAATTGCAAGCTGCACTTGTCTTTTTGAACTTTAAAATTTCAAATCTGAAAAACGACCTTTATTTAATCGCTCATATCTCCGTGACCGTTTGTCCTAGAGACTTGCAGTAACTTCATCTGGAAGCTGAGATCCTAGGCTGTCCTAGGACCCCGAAACGATATTGATAGTCCTTGTAGTTCCTCTGTAATCGCGCCCGGCGCACTCGGAAAAATCTGCCGCGATTTGCAAGTTTCTCCACGTGTAAAAATCTGCTGCTGCTTGCCTTCCGTTAAAGAAAAAATTTGTTTAACCTGCCAATCATTCCTGAATCATTGCTAGGGTGAGCCTGGACTAATATTAACTTGATACCACTCACCCTGAACCTCCTAGAGGGAATTAAAAGCATTTTAGCATATTTTTCACTTCATTGCCAGCACATATAAAAGCATTTTGGGCCAGTGTTTCCAACTTCTGTAGTGTAAGCTTGCTGGGGTGAACTGAATTACAGTTGATTGCATTTCTGAGAACTGTGTGCTTTCCTTCCATTTCCTTGCATTGCATAAAGGGGGGGAGGGGATTGCCAGAGAAAAGTGATTACATTGCTTTGTTGAAATTATATTGAGTATTTTCTGTATTGCATTTCATTCAACATTACATCCATCTGAACTCAGATTAAGTATTCTCTACCACCTTATTCTTCTGTTCCTATTCACAAGTGTGCTAGTGTGACTGAAGGGGTACCTTTGACTGTGTTCCCTCCGTACCCACGTTCTCCTCACCTGGGCTTTCCGAGTCGATGGTATCTTGCAGGCCTCGACGTGCCAGGTAGTCTCTCTCTTTCCTCTGGTGCGAGGGCTTGTCACGGAGAGAAGCCACTGTGGCCGCTGGGTGTGAACAGCGGCACAGCGACCCCCTCTCCGGAATCAAACCAGAAAAAGCAGGGAAAAACCCACTAGGGGAAAAAACCCTGATAGGAGGTGCCAAGACTGTTCTCAGAAGGCCAGCAGTCCACCGATGAAGAGGAGGAAGCGAAGGATCACCAAACGCTGAAAACGTCCACTGTAGCGGTCGACCTGGAGAGAGGCGAGGGAAACAGCAGCTGGGAGGTCCGGACTGAAGGTAGAAGTCTTCCGAGAGGCACTGCGGAGGAACACGGGAGCACGGGAGAGAAAACCCCGCGATGACCAGACTCAAGAGCTAGGTGAGAGGACGAGAGGGAGAGAGAGAGAGAGAGAGAGAGAGAGAGAGAGAGAGAGAGAGAGAGAGAGAGAGAGAGAGAGAGAGAGAGAGAGAGAGAGAGAGAGAGAGCACGGCAGACGCCGCCTAAAGGGGGTCGGCGGATGGCAAAGGGAAACAAAGTATGGAGGTTACTGGTGACTGGACACCTATGAGAAGTAACCGCGTGGGGGTAAATATTAACCCCTAGTAGAATCCAAAGCGAGGTGCAGAGGAAGAGCGAAGGACCCAGAAACGAAGTAAACAACGGAGAGGGGTTGCAACGCAATGACCTGCCGGGAGGCAGGGATTTTATACTCCCGGCAGCGTTGCGTCTCGCGTTAGGAGCTGCGGCCATAAACACAAAAAAGGGACTAAAGCAACCTTCCCCCATGACCTCTCAAACTCCAACGCGGAAGTAAACGCCAGTCACGGCGATGGCCGCGACTGCGAGTGACAGTATGCCCCCCCCTAGAGTGCAACCGCCCAGGCCTACCTGGGTGCAAGCGATGGAACTTTGCCAACAGTTGAGGGGCATGTACATGGGAAGCTGGCTCCCAGGAATCCTCCGACCTTGGGAAACCCTTCCATGACAGGAGGTATTCCAACCGACCATGAAGGAATCTGGAATCACGAATGGCGGAAACTTCGTATTCCTCCTGGTCGGTTGTAGTGACAGGTAGTTTTCGGCGGAGAGACCGGTGATTGGGATCTGAATAGTAAGGTTTAAGAAGAGAGGCGTGAAAAACAGGGTGTATGCGTCTGAGAGACGGAGAGAGTTGTAGGCGATAGGCAACTGGATTGACCTTGGAGAGGATGGGAAAAGGTCCCAAGAAACGAGGAGATAGTTTAGAAGGCCTTGTCCATCTGGGAAGGAATCTGGTGGACAACCACACTTTGTCCCCCGGTTTCCATGAAGGTGTATCCCTGCGGTGTTTATCGGCCTCGGTCTTATTCCGCCGTCTGCAATCCGCCAAACTCGTTAATGCACTGTCCCTGGCCTCCTTGAGATTACTTAACACCTCTTCTGCAGTGGGAGAGTTGGAGTAACTGGGTACCTCGGGCATTAGATAACGCGGGTGAACGCCATAGGTACAATAAAAAGGTGATAGGCCAGTGGCACTGTGCTTGGAGTTGTTGTACACGAATTCCGCCGTAGGGAGTAGAGAAACCCAATTATCTTGGCACTGGGAAATAAAACATCGCAAGTACTGCTCCAAAGTTGCGTTGAGTCGCTCCGTTTGGCCGTTTGTCTGGGGGTGAAACCCTGAGGATAGGGCCCTTTCCATCCCCAATCGAGTACATAAAGCCGTCCAGAATTTGGATATGTACTGGCTTCCTCGATCGGATATCATCTTGTCGGGGAGGCCATGATGCTTAAAGATATCTCGGGCAAAGGTTTCTGCCATTTTGGTGGCCGAAGGGAGTCCTGGAAGAGGAGAGAAATGGGCTAGCTTGCTTAGAGAGTCCACTGTCACCATGATACATGTGCATGACTCGGAGTCGGGAAGCTCCACTATGAAGTCCGTGGAGATGAGACCCCACGGGCGAGTCGGCATCTCTGCTTGGGTAAGAAGTCCTAGGGGCTTCCCGGAAGCATATTTGACACTGGCACAAGTAGGGCAGGTCTTTACGTAGTTAAACACGTCTCTCCTGATGTTGGGCCACTGGAACGATCTCGAGATGAGTTCCAACGTACCATTCCCGCTTCGGTGTCCACCTAGACGTGAGTCGTGACACCATTTAAGGATTTTCCGGCGCAGTGACCCCTCAGGAATATACCACTTCTTCTTGTAGAAGACCCAGCCGTCTTTGATTTGGAAAGGAGAATCAACGGAAAAAGAGAACTGGGGAGCCTCTTGCGCAACGGCAGCCTTGACCTCCTGAAGGAAAGAACTCACTGTGGCTAAGATCCGATTTCTGTGAAATAACGGCTCAGACTTGACCGCTACCGTTTCCAAGTGGGAATCTTTGCGAGACAAAGCGTCAGCCAGACGGTTGAGAGACCCAGGGATGTACGTGATCTGGAAGTCGTACTGCGAAAACAGGTAGGCCCATCTAGCTTGTCTGGAGTTAGAACATTCCATGTCCTGTAAAGCCTTGAGGTTTTTGTGGTCAGTGCGAATGAGAAACCGATGACGGGCACCCATGAGAAGGTGCCTCCATTCCTCACAAGCCAATTTCATCGCCAACAATTCTTTCTCCAAAACCGAGTAGTTGAGCTGGCTGGGAGAAAGAGTCTTAGAGAGATAGGCGACCGGATGCTCCACCTTGTTGAAAGACTGAAGCAACACTGCTCCTACAGCGATAGCGGAGGCGTCCGTCTCCAGAATAAATGGAAGAGTTTGGTTTGGATGCTGCAGAATCGGGGCAGAGCAGAAGAGGGTTTTTAGATGACAGAAACTTCTTTCTGCTTCAGTAGACCAGGAAAAAGGATAGGCCGTCTTCTTGAGTAGGCGGGTGATGGGAAACACCACCTCTGAAAAGTTCGGAATGAATCTTCGGTAGTAATTTGAAAGACCCAAGAACCTCTGAACCTCCCGGACAGAGGTCGGGGCCGGCCAGCCAAGAATCACTTGCATCTTGTCAGGATCCATGGCGATCCCTTCTTCTGATAGCACGTATCCCAGATAATGTACCGAAGGTACCGCGAAGCTGCACTTCTCCTCTTTGACCAGAAGATGGTTTTCCTTAAGACGCTCCAAAACTCGTCGTACTTGTGCTATGTGTTCTCTCATATTAGGGGAAAAAACCAAGATATCATCTAAATAGATGATGACCGAGATGGAAAGCATGTCGGAGAACATCCGGTCCATGAACCTCTGAAATACCGCAGGGGCGTTCACCAAGCCAAACGGCATTACCTTGTATTCATATAGGCCCAGAGGAGTACGAAACGCAGTTTTCCATTCGTCACCCTTGGCTATCCGCAACAAATGGTAAGCGTTTCGTAGGTCCAGTTTGGTAAAGATTCGAGCACCTTGCACTGCCTCAATAATATCCGTGATTAGGGGCATCGGATACCTGTCACGGACTGTCACTGTATTTAGACCCCTGTAGTCGATGCAAGGTCTAAGATCGGTGGAATCTCTTTTCTTTATAAAAAACAAAGGGGCTCCTGCTGGAGACTTGGAAGGTTGTATGAGACCATTCTCCATGTTGGTATCCAAGTATTTCTGAAGCACTTGTCTCTCGGTCTGAGTGAGGGCGAACATCCTTCCGAATGGCACCAAGGCATGGGGCTCCAGGTCGATAGTGCAGTCCTCTGGCCGATGGGGTGGAAGTCTGGCATGGAGGCACTCCTGAAAAACGTCTGAAAAATCTGAGCAGAAATAGGGTAAAGCATGGATACCTACATGATTATTGGGAAACACCTTGACTGGCTGAAGATCAGCCCGACCTTCCAGAGAACAACAGTTAGTAGCGCAATATGGGGAACTGAAGCTTATTTGGTTCTCGGTCCAATTAATCAGAGGATTGTGTCGTCCGAGCCAGGTAATGCCCAAGATGATGGGAAAATGAGCCGCTCTGATAATATCAAAACTCAGGACTTCCTTATGTTGGTTGATCGTCAAAGTGAGTTCCTCAGTGGTATGGGTGATAGGACCTGAGGACAAAGGCGAGCCGTCTACTCCTTCCACCTTCTGACCTTCTGCCCGGGGAATTCGACGGAGGCCCACCTTGTCAGCCCACACGGTGTCAACAAAGTTCCCTGCCGCGCCACAGTCCAACAGAGCCAGTGTCTCCTCCTGATGGTTTCCGAGGTTGAGTTGTACTGGAATGACCATTAGCCTGGAATCTTCCTTAGACTCGGAAGAGGTCACTGACAGAGAAACATAGGGACGATGGAGATTTCTTAAAGACCCTCGGTCGTTTGTCCCTACTAACGCCGAGGGTAGTCGTTTCCCGACCTCTTGTTTGACAGTTCTGTGCAGTCTCTGAGAAAATGCTGCTCTGATCCGCAGTAGGCACACAGTCCTTTCTCTCTTCTGCGACGTCTTTCAGCAGCGGACAAGGGCGCCCTGGTAGCACCGATCTGCATAGGTTCTTCCGTAATGATGTTAGTAGAGCGACCAGGGAGAACGGGTACAGAGGGGTCTGAGTTATGGCCAGGAGTCCTTTGCTTACGACGTTCAACTCGTCTCTCCTGAAGGCGATACTCGATGTGAAGAGCAGCAGAAAGTAGATCTGTGAAAGTAGGAGAACGAGGAGACCTGGCTAGCTCGTCTTTAATTTCTTCCTTCAGTCCTCTTCTGAAAATGGCATACTGGGCTGTCTCGGGCCATCCGGCCCCGGCTGCTAATGTCTTGAAAGAGGAGATGTATGATAACACGTCTAGCGAGCCTTGCCTGACATCCAACAGGTCTTCGCAGGCTGTAAAGGAGAGCTCTGGTCGTTCGAAGGTGTGCTTGAGAAGATTCTGAAACCCCGGATAGTCCTGCAGAATGGCGTTTCCGCTAGTCACCAGAGGGGTGGCCCAGGAAAGAGCGTTTCCCGTCATGTTGGTTATTAGGAAACCCACCCGGGCCTGATCTGTAGCAAAGGTACGGGGTCTGAACGTAAAGTGAACCAGGCATGCTTCGAGAAACTCCTTTACCTTCTTTGGGGAGCCATCAAATTTCCCCGAGGACAGTGCCATGGGTGGCAATTCCGAGGGAGTAGGTTCCCTAGCCGCAACCATCTGTTTAAGCAAAGCGTTCTCAGTCTTGACCCCTTGTAGCTCTTGGGACATCGCTTGGAATGCCTTCCAGAGCTCTTGGACTTGTTCGTCAGCTGACATCGTGATACTCTTTGGCGTTGCAATCTGTGACTGAAGGGGTACCTTTGACTGTGTTCCCTCCGTACCCACGTTCTCCTCACCTGGGCTTTCCGAGTCGATGGTATCTTGCAGGCCTCGACGTGCCAGGTAGTCTCTCTCTTTCCTCTGGTGCGAGGGCTTGTCACGGAGAGAAGCCACTGTGGCCGCTGGGTGTGAACAGCGGCACAGCGACCCCCTCTCCGGAATCAAACCAGAAAAAGCAGGGAAAAACCCACTAGGGGAAAAAACCCTGATAGGAGGTGCCAAGACTGTTCTCAGAAGGCCAGCAGTCCACCGATGAAGAGGAGGAAGCGAAGGATCACCAAACGCTGAAAACGTCCACTGTAGCGGTCGACCTGGAGAGAGGCGAGGGAAACAGCAGCTGGGAGGTCCGGACTGAAGGTAGAAGTCTTCCGAGAGGCACTGCGGAGGAACACGGGAGCACGGGAGAGAAAACCCCGCGATGACCAGACTCAAGAGCTAGGTGAGAGGACGAGAGGGAGAGAGAGAGAGAGAGAGAGAGAGAGAGAGAGAGAGAGAGAGAGAGAGAGAGAGAGAGAGAGAGAGAGAGAGAGAGAGAGAGAGAGAGAGCACGGCAGACGCCGCCTAAAGGGGGTCGGCGGATGGCAAAGGGAAACAAAGTATGGAGGTTACTGGTGACTGGACACCTATGAGAAGTAACCGCGTGGGGGTAAATATTAACCCCTAGTAGAATCCAAAGCGAGGTGCAGAGGAAGAGCGAAGGACCCAGAAACGAAGTAAACAACGGAGAGGGGTTGCAACGCAATGACCTGCCGGGAGGCAGGGATTTTATACTCCCGGCAGCGTTGCGTCTCGCGTTAGGAGCTGCGGCCATAAACACAAAAAAGGGACTAAAGCAACCTTCCCCCATGACCTCTCAAACTCCAACGCGGAAGTAAACGCCAGTCACGGCGATGGCCGCGACTGCGAGTGACAGCTAGTGCCAGATTCTCCGTTGTTAATCTTTATCATATCAGATTAAGTGTGATATTCAATTATTAATTTATTATAAAGCGTGATATAATATATATTGTTTAAGTTATCAAATAAACCTTTAAACTTGCAAAACAGAACTACTTCTTGGCTCAGTGGGGTCAGGGGGATTCCAAGGGAGGGGTGTTATATAGGGGTAGTCATCCAGAACGCATGAACTGGACATAAAGATATATCAATAAGGGTTTCCATTCAGTATCCCAGACTAGGCATTGACTTAGCTGTAGTGTTGAATTGAATCCTCTTACAATGTGTGGTAGTGGGGGTTATTCTATAGATGTGTTATCCTGCTGCACCTCTGCCCAGAGGCTTCCCTCCTAGGTGTATGTCTGTAGATCTTACATGGGATGGGTGTGCAGTGTCTTCCAAGTGTAGTACTTAACACTTTCCTGTTGGGGGCATTGGCTTCAGCCATGGACCCAACACTGCATGCATTCCCCACAACTTCCCAATGAAAATGCAACACAAGGGCTGTATGCATGTTTGCCACATGCGGCGGTGGTTGTGGCCAGGGCCTAGATTCTTGTAAGTAAGGCCTTCGGCCGACGGCCATGCATCCAAGACTCTAGGCCCTGGTCACAACCACCGTAGCATGTGCCAACCATGGCAGCGTACTAATGAATATAATAATAGACATTGGAAACAGTAATGTATTCACAGCATGTAGACAATTTCAATGTTCCCTAACACCAGACGTGTCCGTACAAATTTAACAACTCCCCTGTGCAATACACAGCCTCAAATACTGCCCTTATTGGACCCCTCCTTTTCTATTCGTACATGGAGGCCGTAGAACATACGTTATTAAGTAGGTATAAGTGTACTGTGCGTACAAGATGTCCATACACATTAGATCATGACGACCGACCCCCAGAACAAGTGCATTATTCACCCATATGTGAACACTATAGCCCCTGCCCACTACCACCGTAGCATGTGCCACCCATGGCGGCGTACTAATGATTGTAATAATAGGCATTACGAAAAACAATACGGGCACGGCATGTTGTCATTTTCAATGTTGCCTACATATAACCGTGTGCTTTCAAGAGTTACAAATTTCCTATCCACTACATGCAGTGAAGTGTTACAAATTTCCTGGCCACTATATGGACTGAAGTGCTATCGTTATTATCCCCCACATTTACTGTACGTACAACGTATCCATAGAAATTACATCATGACGGCCGAGGAACAAATGCATAGATCACCCATTTCTTACTGCGTGAACCTTTCCCAATGCTCTGTGCCACAGCAAAATAGGGCAATGAAAAAAGCATGTGTAAAAGTCAGATTACTTACATTCAATAATAACTCAACTTTTCCATGAGCTGATTCTACGGCCTCATCTCTTCCGCAGCCCATTGATATTCAAGCAATGATTTTACAGATTTTTAAAACTCGGACCACTGTTGATGTTCGAGCAATATCGTAACTGGAGATCAATCTATCCCAAAAATATTCAGCGATAATCCCCTCATGTGTCACAAATCTCCTGAATTGAGCCAAACGTACGCTTCATGTTCCTTCACACTCCATCAAAAGGTGTCTTCATGTTTGATTTGGTATCGCAGATTTGACATAGTTTTATGGCTCTATCTCCTTGATGCCACCTTGCCAGAAATTCACCAGAGTGTACCAGATTTTTCCTTATCCTCAGGAAGTTATTTCTTACCAACCTGTCTGGAAATTTAATTAGGTAACGTGAGAGACAGCCAAGTTTTTTTTCTGCTAAGAGGAACGGATTGGTTGGAGATGATTGCCTTACTTTCGCAATAGTTTCAATCCAATCAAAGATTTCCAACTCTCGCTTAACCTTTAATGGGTTAGTCATCAGGGTCTCCAAGTCCAAGTCGGCCCTAGCCAAAGATTCTTTCACTCTATTTTCAAGATTATCCAAAATGGCCGCCCTGGATTGTTCAAGATGGATTCTAATGTCCCCATACAAAGTGGTACTCTGTCCAGTGATGATCTCCCGATAGAGAGTCATCAATTTCCAATTCGACATACAATCAAGCGACTTAAGGTCTAATTCAAATCTAAGGCTCCAACTCGGGGTACTTATGGGGAGGCCTAAAGCCCTCTTCCATAGCCGTCCCTCTAAGGCACTGCAATTTGTAGGCCAAAGACGTGGCTTAGTCTCTAAGCCATTTAAAATCACGGTAACCGCTTTTGGCAAATAGAATTTTACCAGTGGTAGGATTGAAAATTTACAGTACTTATAATTTAGTTTAAGCATTTGTGGTGCAATTTGTGAGATTCTCAGGGCTACATCTGCTTCAACCTTATGAAAAGCAGGGAAAGCATAGATTTTATATCCCAGATATTTCAGCTCCTCAACCCTTTGAATCATTTGACCCTCTAAAAACCAATAAGAGTAGTGGATTTTCTTCTGTGGGTGTCTGAAAACCACAATTCTCGATTTAAGCGGGTTTATGGATAATTCATTCAATCTTGCATATTCGCCTAGTTTGGTCCGGAGTCGCAGAAGACCTATGGCTGTTCTATCCAGCAACACTATGTCGTCTGCATAGGCCAGCCAATGGATTTTTTTCCATTTAATTCTGGGCTGGCCAATACAGACGATTCCGTAAAAACACCCATATCTGCGAGAAAAAAAATTAAAGAAAAGGCGGGCCCCCATACAGCCTTGCCTGACTCCTCTCTCGACCCTAATGAGCTCCGATAAATGTCCCCGATCATCCAACCGCACCCTCAACAGAGTGTCTCTGTGCAATTTCATCAACATTGCCAAGAGTGTTTCTGGTATTCCCCAACTCCTCAGTTTGCTCCAGAGCAATGCCCCGTCAACCTGGTCAAACGGTTTGGATAAATCGACCCAAGCGCCATATAATGGTGTTTCTCCCTTCCCCATTGTGTATTCACTTGCCAGGTTTAAAACCGGGCCATTTAAAGCTGTAGACAGGCCCTGTCTGAAGCCTGTCTGAAACCAAGAGAGGATAATTTGCTTATCTACCCAGGTTGTCACTTCATTTAGCAAGAGTTTCATGAATATCTTGCTTTCTTTGTCGAGCAGGGCGATTGGTCGGTAATTTGCCGCTACTAGACGATCGCCCTCCTTAAAGAAAGGTATAACCAACGCGATTTTCCATGAGGGTGGAAACAGTCGTCTAAGGATCTCCCCAAAAAGATGGAATAATAAACTGGACCACAATATTCGATCATTCTTAAGAACTTGTAAGGCCATTTGACCCCGCTGCCCAGGATGTAGATGATTTGATGATTATATCTCCAATATCCTCCTCTTTGAAAGTTAGATGCCGGGGAGTATTTGGAATGGGGCCAAAATGGGTCCCCTTGGGGTTCCTGAATATTTCCGACAAATGTTCCATCCACCCAGATTCTGGTACTAAATTGCAGAGTACTGTTAGCTTCGGGCTCCAACTGACCAAACATTTCTTGTATTCCCTTACCTCAGAAGATCTAAGGAACAAGTTACTTACCTGTAACTGTTCTCCAGCATGGGTCTGGCATGGATTCACATGCTCATGAATATTCCCTGTCGTCAGGCTGGGAATCCTCGGTAAAGAAAAAATCAGTTTCAGTTTCGTTTCTGAACTGTCTTTCTCCTAATAACCAATCACTGGTCTCTGGGACATACTGCCCCCAGCCAATGACTGCCCTCTACCTAAGCCCCTCCTCTGGCAGCCATCTTCAGATTTGGTAGCACGTAAAGTGGCAGTAGGACCAAGAAAAGGGCCGCAGAGGGGTTGGAGGGAGGGTTCGCATGTGAATCCATGCCAGACCCATGCTGGAGAACAACAGTTACAGGTAAGTTACTTGTTCCTTCTCCAGCATGGGGTCTGGCATGGATTCACATGCTCACGAATACAAGAATACATAGCAGTACACACATGCACAACCATGGGAGGTGGCAAGGCTCAACATTAAGCATCTCTTACCTCCTCACCAGGCTCACCTTCAAGGGAACAGGTTGCGCAGCACTGCCTGGCCGACTCTGGACTCCTCCATGGAATCCCGGTCGACGCAGTAGAATCTCGTGAAGGTGTGTGTCGACCTCCACGTAGCAGCCCTGCAGATGTCCAGCAGGGGTACACCAGACAGGAACGCCGTAGTAGCTGCGATCGCTCTGGCTGAATGGGTGTTACCCTCACCTGGTATCCACAGGGAAGCCCTTATGCCCTGGTTGCCGGATTCACCCTGGACCCTTCCCGATTCCGGATGGTGCCTTCTATGGAGGTCGGGCCTGAAAACACAGGAGGACTGGACTTGGGAACAGATTTCGTTTTCTTCCCCCCGCTCCCTGGATTCGATCCGATGGCCCACTCCTCACCTTGTTGTGATGTCTGGCGTGCCCTCCGTCCTGCCTTCTGTGCATGGGCGCGTAGTTTTCTGCGGGTTTGAGCGACCGAGTTAACTTCACTGGTGCTAACCCATTCAAGTGTCTTTAAGGAGGTAAGTCTGGTTAAAGCAATCTTAAAATGTCCTTGCTTTCCTTTCTTGCTATTAATGTCTTTCCTTATTTACTCCCCCTTAGGTGCACGGAGGTTCGGTGGATGCGCAGCTTGGATCGGGCTCCTACCCGGATGATGGACGCAGGAGGGTGTGATGGATGGTAGGTTAAGCGCGAAGTGCGGTGCGGTAATGTCTTCTTTTGCTAACCTGTGCTCTTCATTCCTTTTCAGGTCGCAATGGTCTTTCTGGGCGTGTGAAGATTTCCGGAGCGGAGCCGGTCAAGAAATGCCCAGCAAGGTGAGGTTCTCGTGATTACTGCCGTAAATGCTGTGAGTAACCTGTTTTAACGTTATCCTTCTTTCTCTCTCCCTCCAGGTGCTTCGTTCTGGTGCGTGCGTGATGTCCCGGTGATGCTGCCGACTGGATTAAAGACTGCGAGCTGCAGGAAGACGGATACTCGACGGATTGGAAGCTGCAGGTAAGCAGAGACTGCTAATGATGTTATTTTGTCTCCTCTGCAGGTTCGCTGTTCAAGGATCACCGGATTCTGGTCTCTGGACACGATGAGCGTCACGCTGCTGGCTGCAGAATAACGCGAAGCACATTCTTTTTTTTTTTTTTTTTTTTTTTAACTTGTTTATTTTCGGTTGGCATACAGGAGAACAGTTTAACATGTCTAATCAACACTTTATCACAGCATAAATATCACATCGTCTATCCCCCGGCACCCAAACCCACTTCCTAGACTCAACAGTTCACAGTGGATTGTCTCTTTTCCCCCCCCCCCCCTCAGGTCCGATTCAGGGCTCATCCGCTCCTGTCTCCTCCTACCTCGGTTCGACATCTCCACTCTTCTCCAGGCTTACGTCTCCAAGTCCTGTAACTGGCTATCCTCCGGGGCCTGCTCCTCGCTCGTCTGAGACTGGTCTCTATCCGCAGCTCGTTGGGCCTGTTGCACTAGGCGCGGCTTGTATGTAAGCGCCGGGAAGCGAAGGTCATAGTCTATCACCGGCGACCAAATGTTCGTGAAACGATGTAGGTGGCCTCTGTTTGCTGCCATAACTTTCTCAGCAATGAAGATGTCCCAAATTTTTAGCCACCACAACACTGTTAGGGGACCCTCTGGGGCCTTCCATGCCCGGGCTATTGTGATTTTAGCGGCTAGAAGTAATTGAGTGATGAGAGCTGCAGATGTCCCCGACCTCGGGT
This sequence comes from Ambystoma mexicanum, assembly GCF_040938575.1. Taxonomy (NCBI): domain Eukaryota; kingdom Metazoa; phylum Chordata; class Amphibia; order Caudata; family Ambystomatidae; genus Ambystoma; species Ambystoma mexicanum. Next base: position 789,641,378 of record NC_090941.1, read on the forward strand.
AGGTGTCCGGTATCGGGGTCCCCAGCAGCAGCGATTCTGGTTCCAGTGGTAGCGGGATCTGGGTTATGTCTGTGATGGCCGCTATACATTGGGTCCAAAAGGCCTTCACCACCGGGCATGACCACCACATATGTAGATAGGAGCCTGGCAGGCCACATCGACGCCAACACTGTGGGTCTAGCGACTGATTGAAGTGGTGTAGTTGCAGGGGCGGGTAGTACCATCTCATGAGCAGTTTATGTGCGCATTCTCGGTTGGTGATGCAGAAGGAGGATGAGTGCGTGCGGGACCAGATATCAGTCCAGTCTTGATCCTGGATTGGATGCCCCAGGTCCTTTTCCCACCGGGCCATGTAAGTCGCTCTATTTGTCAGGAGGTCCTCCTGGAATAATCGATATAGTGTCGAGATCCTCCCTCGGGCTGGAGGGTCCGTCACCGTCAATTCCAAGGCGTCCTGGGCCCGAGTGGCCGCCTCCCGTGTTTGGGGTTGTGTGCACCAGTGTCTGATTTGGCAGTATGAGAACCTGTCCGACTCTGCTAGATTAAACGCTCTTTTGCATTGGGCGAATGTCAGCGGCTGTGTTCCCTCAAATAGTTGGCTTAGGGAGCTGAGGCCTCCCGCGATCCAATTTTTAAAGTTCGAGGGGTGAGCTCCCGGCGAGAACGCTGGATTGTGGAAGACTGGGGCCGAGGGGCCCTGGGTTCTCGGAATACCTCTGAGTTTGCGGGCCCAATCCCATGCCTTCAGCGTGTGCCTGGTTGAAGATAGGATGGCTGGCCATGTCCGGCGCAGCGCAGATGGGAGGTGTAACAGGAAGCGCAGTGGGAGGGGTAGTCTGGATTGCTCTATGTCCATCCATTTGGGGCGTCCCGACGTCATAGTCCACGCCCGGGTGTGGGCTATCTGCGCCGCCATTTGATATTTTTGAAGGTCCGGGACCCCTAGGCCCCCCCGGCCCGGAGCGCAGAGCATGGTCCTCCGTGGAATGCGGGCCTTTTTCCTCCTCCATATGAATTCCAGTATCTTTCTCTGCAGTCTCTGTAGTTGTGGGCGGGGGACAATGACGGGGAGGGCTGAGCATGCGTATAGGAATCGTGGCAACAGATTCATCTTACAGGCCGTGATGCGGCCTATTAGGGATATTTCCTGCTTGTGCCAGGTGTCTAGGTCTTTTTCCAACGTTTTCATCAGAGGCGGGAAGTTTGTCCGGTAGATGTCTCCCGGGTCAGCGGGGATCTGCACCCCGAGGTAGGGGATGGAAGTGTCATTTAGTGGGATTGCGCATTGGGCGCTGAAGGATGCCTTGTCCCTTTGGTCTAAGCCTATCCCCATTGCTGCCGATTTCATCAGGTTAATGGCGAATCCGGACACCCTTCCGAATCGATGGATTTCCGCTAGGGCGGCTCTTAAGGAATGTGAGGTGTCTGTGATGGATAGCATCACGTCATCAGCGTAGAGCGTGATCTTGTGCTGGGTGGTGCCAACTTGGGGGCCTTTGATTCTGGAGTTGAGGCGGATCCGCTGGGCCAATGATTCCATAACCATAGCGAATAGCAAGGGAGAGAGGGGGCACCCCTGTCTGGTGCCGCAGGTTAGGGAGATCGGGTTAGACAGGAGGCCGTTCATTCGGAGGAGGGTGGTCGGGGATTGGTAATTCGCTAAGGTGAGCTTTAAGAAGGTGGGCCCAAGACCAAACGCTTCCAGGGTGAAGCGGAGGAACGACCAGTCCACTTTGTCGAAAGCCTTGGTCGCGTCCAAGGCTAGGAGGGTGAGTTTCTTCGAGCTCTGTTTGGCTATCTCGATTAAGTTGAGGACTCTGCGTGTATTATCTGTGGTGGCTCTGTTTAGGATAAATCCAGTCTGGTCTGGGTCTATGATGTCTGGAAGCAACTTCGCTAATCGGTTCGCCAAGACCTTCGAATAGATATTCGCATCCAGGTTTAACAAAGAGATGGGTCGGTAAGCTGCAACGTCGCTGGGGTCTTTTCCTGGTTTCAACGCTAATACCGTTATTGACTCTTTCATTGATGGAGTTGTTGATCCAGATGCGGCGAAGGAGTTGAAGAGTGTCATCATCGGAGCTAGTAGCTGGGGCCGGAAGAGTTTGTAGAATCGGGATGAGAAACCATCTGGGCCCGGGGCTCTAGTTCGTAAGCTTTTAATGGCCTCATCGATCTCTTCACTGGTGATCGAGGCCTCCAACTCTTCTCTACTCGTGTCCGAGAGCTTCGGTAAGGCGGCTTCCCGTAGGTAGGATTGCTGTTCTTCGCGGGGTCTTTGGGTAGCTGACATAGTTTCTGTTATGTGGGCTTCTGCAATTCTTAGCTTCTCCTGGTCAGCGACTTGGACTATACCCTGAGGGTCCCGGAGGCTTAATACAGTGTTCCTTCTCTTGGTTCTTGCCAGTTTTTCCACCAGGAATTTATTTGCTTTGTTTCCTCTGGCGTAGTAGCCCTGCTTCGTTTTGGTTAGCAGCTGGGCTGTATCCTCTGCGTAGTGGGCCTCTAGCTTCTTCCTGGCCATCTGTAAGGCTCGGTAAGTTCTTGGGGACCAATTTTTAGCCTTGCACGCCGTCTCTGCCTCCAGGACCTTGTCCTCTAGCGTGCGTCGGGCCTGTTGTTTTTGCTTATGGTAGGCTGCTCCCCGGGAAATCAGAACTCCTCGCACCACGGCCTTCATTGCGTCCCATGTGGTCGCTGGGGAGGTGTCTTCGTTTTTGTTGTCCTCGAAGAACTGTTTGATTGTTTTGGCTATCACGTCTCTCGTGGCCATGTCATTTAGGATCGGGTCGTAAAGGGACCATCTGCGTCTTGGGGGTGGGTCCGGGTTGTAGGCTCTTAGCGTTAGCGTTACGGGTGCATGGTCTGAGTGAAATCTGGGGCCTATGAGGACGTCATCTGTGTATGCTAGGATCTGTGGGGATGCTAGCAGGAGGTCAATGCGTGAATAAGTTCTATGCACGTAAGAGAAGCATGAGTAGTCTCGCTCTTCTGGGTGGAGGATCCTCCAGGTGTCCACCACTTCAAAGGTTCGGAACAATCTCAGCAGAGCGATCGCCAAGCCGAAGTCTCCGCGTGCGGGGGGGTGTGATCTGTCTACTAGTGGGTTGGGGACTCCGTTGAAGTCTCCCCCGATGATGGTCTGACCCTCAGCAAATGGTAGGAGGGAGCTTTCCAGAGCTGAGTAGAATGCTGCCTGTTCTTGATTCGGAGCATATATTGAGATCAGCGTATATAGTTGGCCGAGCATCCGGCATTTCACCGCCACGAAGCGGCCCTCGGGGTCCTGCTTAGAGTCTAGTATTTGCGGCCTCAAACCTTTGGCGATTAGGATAGCCGTGCCACCCTTCTTCGTTCCATTCGATGCTAGGAACTGTGTTGGGAATTGCCGATCTCTGAGTCTTGTGAAGTCCGCTGGGATCAGGTGTGTCTCCTGTAAGAAGACAACGGAGGCCTTGTCATTCTGGAGGCGTTGTAGGATCGCTTTCCGTTTCTGTGGGGCGTTTAGGCCTCTTACATTCAACGTTAGGAACTTTAGCTTCTGGATCGGTAGGGGGGCCTCCTGGGTGTCTTCCGGGGTGGGGTACTGATCCTCGTGGGAGGGCTGGGGGTATTCAGTCTTCATTTTGTGATTCCGGGTTAGCCAGGTCCTCCTGCAGCCAGATTTTTTGCATCCTCCAACGGGAGGGTAGCTTTTTATCTGAGTGGGCCAACCAACGGGCAGGCGAATTTAAACGGGTGGGAGAACTCCCAACTGTGTGGGGGGCCGAAGTTTTCAGCGCAGCCTCCACCACGGCCAACAGGGCCCAAACAGTTTTCCTCGCCAACGGGGCGGGGGTCGAACCATCGAGATCGGTTCGGCTCCAAGGGTGGGGAGATGACATACTCCTTGGAGAGGGGACTGGGCCGTTCGGGGCCCGCGGCGCTGCCTTGCTTCATTTTGGCTCCAGGGTCGGTCCCTGCACTATGGGAATCATTTTGCCTTACGGCGTCTCTGTGCCGTCGACCAGGGTTGCTGCCGTCTCTTGGGTGATTGATCCGGTTCCTCTGGCGGGAGGTGTGGACTGGGGGTGGGTGAGGTCCCCGGGGAGCTCGGGGGTACGATTGACTTCGCGTCCTCCGGGTGGCTAATTTTACGTAGAGTACCTTGGTACGAGAATTGCAGTGTGGCTGGGAAGAGCCAACGGTAGCGGATCTGCTGACTCTGGAGGAACTGGGTCAAAGGCTTGAGAGCTCTCCTTTTCTGTATGGTGATCGGGGAGAGATCTTGGAATATTTGCAGGGGGGTGCCCATGAATGACAGTTCATCTTTGGTGCGGCTTATCGCCGAGATGGCCTCCTTGGTAGCGTAGAAGTGTACTCTGGTAATGACGTCCGGGGGGCCGTCTGAGTCTGCTCCCCGTCTCGGGCGTAATCTATGAGTTCTGTCCAGAACGAGTTGGGGTTTGTCCATGAGCGGGAGGAGAGCTTGGAAAAAGTTGCCTATATATTCCGGGAGCTCTTTATCTTGGACCGTTGTCGGGACTCCACGGATGCGCAGGTTATTCCGTCGGGCTCTGTTTTCTAAGTCCTCTTGCTTATATGTGAGGATCTCATTGCTGGATTGAAGAGCTCGGATCTCGCGTTGCATTCCTATTATTGTTGCATCATGGTTCTGGGTTAAATCTTCAACCTCACCAATTCTCTGTTCCGCTTCTGTGAGTCGTTGATCTGTCTGCTCTAGTCGAGTGGTGAGCTCCGTCATGCAGGACCGGATCTCGGTTTTAATGTCCCGCATGAAGGCCATCAAGTCATCTCTGGTAGCGAGATTACCCTGTTCTTCTGGGGGCTTTTGCGGGGTGAGTTTGGGCGTGGAGTCCGGTTTCCGTGTCTTGTCTGTTGTCATGAGCATGGTGGAGATGTCTGCAGTTTTGGCAGGTCTGGTGAGTCTCGACATTTTGCTCAAGCTGAGAGCCCTTGGAAGGGCGCTTCGGGGGGGATGGTTAGGCTCCAAGGTAGCTGCGTGGCCCCCTTCCTCCGCCGGCTAGGTCTTTGGTGGGCAGGGGCGCCCCAGGAAGTCGGAAGGGGGTCTGTATCCGGAGCGGGGGACCTCCACTCCCGGGGCCCAAGGTGGAGTGTTGGGAGGCCGGTAGAAGACTCCGGTCGTCGTCTCGCCGGTTCCCCCCAGCTGATCGTTGCCAGTGATGGAGGTGGGGGGGGGGTCTAGGAGTTGGAGGGCTCCGGGGGCTCGGTAGTCTCTCCAGGGAGCCGGCGGCCCTCCGAAGAAAAAAGCAAGCTGGGAGCGACCCCGGCCTCCGCCCCAGCGAGCTCCGGTGGGGGAGGGGCGGGCCGATGGGGGGGGCCCGGAGTCGAGCCCGGGGGGGTAGAATGGAGCCGTCGACTCCTCAGCAGTCCCCGGACACGGGGCTCAGGATCGGGGCGGCGGGAGAGAGCCGGAGGTGTTATGGGCGTCTCATCGCTGGATGCCGGGGACGATGATGCGGGATCCGGGTCGCGGCCGCCATCTTGGCCCGTTGTCGTGAAGATCCGCGCCAAGTTCCTCGACCTCGTTCTCGGCGCTCCTGGTACGATTCTCTTCAAACTTGGAGCGGAGGGTGCGGGAGAGATTCCGCCAGCTTCTCCTGTCAGAGGGACGGCAGCAGCGTTGCTGGAGCCGGCTCAATCTTAGTTGAGGCCGCGGGTCCCTACGGAGGCCATCAGCGGAGCAGCCTCATCCGTGGCGCTCCAGGCCCGAAGCACATTCTTTAACTTGGGTGTGGTTTATATAGCCCTCTAGTAAAGGAGTCCAGGTAAAGTAGTCCGGGCTACCACACCCAAAACACTGCACCGCACAGTCTGGTTCTAGGAATTAGGCTGTGTGGGTGCCTCCATGTTGGCTGCAGGCCTCCAATGAAAAGCAGACCCTTCAAGACTGTGTCCCAATCTGAACATGAGCCTGGCGCCAAAGGCGCCAGGACTGACTCCAGGAGAGTCCATGAGGATAGTGCTAGGCCCTTGGGGCCCTAAGTGAACCCTGAGTCTTAACCCTACCTGGCATGTGACAATGCCATTGGGGTTTTGGGTCACGGGTCGTGACAATGGGCGCTCGGATGACCGGGCAACGGTCAGTTTGCCAACCGGTGACAGTGCATGATGCAGCCGCAGAGCCATCTGGAAATGGAAGCCTTCGAGAGGGCCTTCCCTTGGTTCACAGGTCCAAAGTTCACAAACAGCTGTGATGTCTTCCGAAAACTCTTTGTGCGGTCCACATAGAACTTCAGCGCTATAGCCACATCCAGCGAGTCCAAAGTCCTCTCCGCCGGCGATGGGAAGAAAACAGTTAACACCAAGAGCTTGTTGAAATGGAAGTCCGACGGCACCTTGGGCATGAAGGAGGGGTGCGTCCTCAGCACTACCCTCGTCTCGTGGAATGTCAGGTATGGAGGTTTACAGGAGAGAGCCTGGATCTCTCTGACTCGTCGTGTGGATGTGATGGCCACAAGAAACGCTAGGAACTTCAGCGGCGCTCAATGCATGGGCTCGAATGGGGGACCCATGAGCCTGGTCAGCATCACGGTGAGCTCCCACGCCGGGTCCAAAGCCTTCACCGGCAGGAACGAGTGGAACAGTCTTTTCATTAACTCCTTCACCAGGCGGTGAGACCACACCGACGACCACCCCGGAGTTCTGGTGTAGCGGGAGATAGCCGCCAGGTGGATCTTGATGGAGGCATGTGCCAGCCCCACCTTGGCCAGCGACAGCAAGTACGGCAGCACTTGAGGGGCAGTAATCTGCAGAGGGTTGATCTTCTGTGCACAGCACCAGACAGAGAACCTCTTCCACTTATGTCCATAGCACTTAAGAGTCGAGGACGCCCTGGCCTTTGCAAGTACCTCCTTGCAGTCTGCCGGGATATCGTAGCCTCCGAACTCTAGTGCTGCAGGAGCCAGGCCTGCAGGTTCAGCAATTCCGGGTCGTGATGTAGGATGGCACCTCCTTCCCTGGCGAGAAGATCTGCGTCCGTCAGCAGTTTCACTGGGGGTTGGGGGGGGGGGGGGACACTGACAAGTCCAGAAGGTCCAGGAACCATATCTGCCTCTGCCACACCGGTGCGACGAGGATCATCCTGCACCGGGACCATCTGAGTTGACTGATGAGTCGCAGAAGCAACGGCAACGGTGGGAACGTGTACAGGAGCAGGCTGGATAGGGCTGGGGATCTGTTACCCCGCCTGCTTCCAGATGTAGAACATTGTGGTGGTGTTGTCGGTGAAGATCCGTACCACTTTGCCCTTGAGGGATGGAAGGAAAGACCAGAGGGCCCAGAACACGGCCCGGAGCTCCAGGACATTGATGTGCAGGGACCTCTCCTCTGGGAGCCAAAGGCCTCTTGCGTGGAGATCTCCGGTGTGCGCTCCCCATCACTCCAGGGAGGCTTCCGTCGTCAACGTATCCTGGTGCGTTGGGGTCTGGAAGTCCATGCTTGCCGCAAGATCCGGTGGTGGGGCACCCACGCACATCGCTTAACAGAAAGTCTCGTTGAGGGAGAGCTTGTCTTCGAAGCTCCCCGCCACTTGCATGCAACGGGCGTCGAGGAACTCCTGCAGTGGTCGCATCCGCAGCCTGAACAGACACACAAGGTTGATGCAAGAGGACATCATGCTGAGTAGGGACTTGATGAACCCCACCCTGGCCACTTCCATGGTCAACAGCCGTTGTACCTTGGCCAGGATGGCCTTCATCCTCTCCTCCGACAGTGAAGCTAACCACGCCACTGTGTCGGGTCTTGCTCCCAGGAACAGGGCGTCCTACCCACGGTACCAAGTGGGACTTCGTAAAGTTGATCGAGAATCCCAGTTCCGTGAGCAGGCGGACGGTCTTCGCTGTGTGGTCGACGGCGAGTTCTCTTGACTTTGCTCGGATGAGCCAATCGTCCAGGTAGGGGTAAACGTGGATCCCTGCAGGCACAGCCACCGGTGCCAGGCACTTGGTAAAGACCCTTGGGGCCAACTTCAACCCGAAGGGCAGGTCCTTGAACTGGTAGTGCCACCCTTGGACCACGAAACGTAGGAACTTTCGATGTCCTTTGTGTATGGGGATGTGAAAGTAAGCATCCTCCAAGTCCAGCGACGATAGGAAGTCGCCTTCCTCCAGCTGTCCCAGCACGTGCTTAAGGGTAACATTCCGGAACTTCTGGGCTATGTATTTGTTGAGGCGCCGAAAGTCCAGGATGGGTCGCCAGCTGCCGGTCTTCTTTCGGCAAGGAAGTACCGCAAGTATAATCCAGAGCCCCGGAGCCTCTTTGGGATGAGTCCTATTGCGCCCTTTCTCAGCATGGCTCGTACCTCCAGAAGCAGCTGTGGAACGTGGTTTTCTTTCCTGGCCACAGGAGGGAAATGGAGGCACTTTCTTTGAAACTCCACAGTGTGCCCGTGGGCCAGGGCATCCAGCACCCAACAGTCGGTGGAGATGGACTCCCACACGCCGACTAAGTTCGACAGCCAGCCTCCCACCGGGGTGCTTAGGTGGGGGCCCGACGTCACGGCCGGCTCAATCCTGTTTCGCCAAGGCCTTGCCATCCTGGGCTCCTTGGCGATGATGACAGATATCCACTGGTCTTGCTGCGGCCTCTCTAGGCTTCCTGCGACGAGGAATGGGCAGCTTGGCGGTACGACGATGAACTGCCGCCGAATTCTTTGGAGGCGCCTTGAGATTTGCTTCCAGAGGTCCGAAAGGACGGTTGTCGTTGATGAAGGGCGCCTAGGGCACGGGCCGTCTCGGTGTCCGCTTTGATGGCCCGTAGTGACTCGTCCACCGCTTTCCCAAATAGGTTGTTTAAGTCGAAGGGCATGTCCAGTACCCTGGGCTGCGCGTCCTGACGGAAATCGGTGGCCTTGAGCCAACCACGGCCTGCCTGGCAGCCGAGGAGCCCGAACCAACGGCGCTCCCGGTGCACGCGGACTCGCAGTGCTTTCCCTTTTGTTGAGCCCCCGTCGCCAGAGCGCCCTCAAAGGTCTTAGAAGGGGAATGGACATGTCTCCAACTCCGGTGATCAATATGTCAGAGACATTCGCCATTCTTATAGGGGGAGAATGAACCTCTGTGCTGGATAATGGTGTTTGCAGGGCCTGACGGATAATCCATGAGAAGTCTGACTCACCCTCGACATCATTTAAGCTTTTATTCCTCTTTCTTCCGAAGTGGTCTTTTATTTTCTTTTGAATCTTCGTGGTCGTGACTGTGTAGTCTAAGCCAAGTTTACAGCTTTGTGCCAAAACAGATTGGATGTTCTTCTCTCCTTCCCCCTCCCGTGAACGATCATGCGCGACTTGGGCATGCACTTGTGCCTGTGCTATCACTGAGCCGTTGTAAGGTGGGGGAGCATATCCACTGAAGCAGCAGGGGACCCCACTGCTGTTGGATCCACCAGATAAGATCCGCCCCCCTCTGAAGCCTTTGCCCTGCCTGATGTAAGCGTACTGCAGAGCTTCATGTCCTTGAGCTCTAGATTAACTGCTTTCACAAGAGCAACATTCCCAATATCCTACACGGGCTTGGACTTCCGCTCCTTTAGGATACAATGGTGTAGGAGTTGTACTTTCACAAAGTTTCTACAAACTGATCTGATTGAGGGAACTATAGTAGCCGTTGGTGACCCCACCTATAAGCTCCAAATAAGAATGCCGTTCTGATGTCAATTTCTAATGTCGTCACATTGGTAATATTTCAGGAAGGTCAGAAATTCCTCCACCTCTACTCTTCTCACAATCAGTAAAGTCAATAAACAAACCTGAAATATTGGTGCGAGCTCACTTTAAAAAATGAGCTCTGTGCTTCCGATTTAGGGTTTATGGAGTGCAGTACTTAGATAAGGCGTCAGTACTTTGTTTATAGGCAGTCACAGAGTAAATTACTGCTGGGTGTACCCGACGCATACCGTGATTTATGTACTTCACGGGATGGCAACCAGAGTCGCACGCCCTTCAGTGCGCACTGTAACTTTCCTGCTGATCTTCGATGGCATACTCTGTTCCTCCACAAATCCGCCAGGACAGTCACTATCTCCATCCTGCCAAACAGCCAAACCGAGCTCCTCGCCCTTTTCCCCTCAGGGCTTCACGCCGCAAGGGCAGCTGGGCTTTGGTTTTCTCCTCCTCCCAGGCACACGTGACTAGATCCATCAGCTGTCTTTGTGGAAGATCAAAGGCACCAGGCGTGCTCGCAATCAATCAAAAGCACCAGCCGCACTCACAGTAGTTGCTTTGAAAATGACAGCAGAGATACCTTCCGTAACGCAGCTCCAAACAGAAGCTCCTCGCCCTTTTCGCCTCAGGGGCTTCAAGATAAATTCTCCTTTTGGGATAAACTCAACTCTACCTGTAACTCAGTAAAATGACTTGCACCCTTAGTGAAGCCCAAATTAAAACAGAGCTGCCACCAACCATTCCCTATAACCAATATATAATGACACAATCACACTAGTGCAGAAATAGGGTGCCCAAGAGACACTCTGGAACTGGACACCTTATGGGTGACCCAATACCACATATCTTATATAAGAAGGGATTTACTACCAGGGGACTTTAGAATAAGTCTATCTGGTCACCAAAAAGCGATAAAGGAACCAAAAAAGGCAGAGGGGAAGCAGAAAGTTGAGGGGTCCCAAAAGGTGGCATTAGAACCCCTAAAATAAGAATTCTCGCTTAACAGTAGTCCAATGTCCCTTTATGGCATCTATTGGGTACCAAGGTAGCCATTGTGAGTCCTTTGTTTAGGGAAACCATGAGGCCAAATTAAATAGCTGCTGTGCACACACTAGTTCTCTTTGAGCCCAACCATGCACCCGCTATTGTGCCAGTGTACATCATGTGGGGTTGGTTGTGAGAGTTTTCAGTTTTGAGGCCAACCTGTTTGGCTGGCCTCCAAAGACTTTGTTTTAAAACCCTTTATCTGACTGCTAGCCCATATGGGCGTGGGATAACCAGGTGTTAGAATGGATTTCTAAACTCTGGCCTGATGGACAGAAGTTTAGGAGGCCACCCTAGTTTAGTGAAACAGGGAACCTTCTGGAAAAGCCAGAAGAATAACGCAGTAGCTTGGCAGGAGGGGTGCGAGTGATCAGAAGCCCACAATGAGCATACGCAGTAAAGATACCACAGAATACTCTTAGACAGGTGTTTATCAAAAATACATATTAATTTATTTCAGGCCCAATAAAACAACACAATTAACCAAACTAATAATGTAACAGTTACCATACAAGCATTTCACTATTTAACATATACACAGCTACTGTATCCTAATGCGAAAAAGGGAGTAAAACATCCACAACCTGTAACAGAAGGGGGTTTACACAAATTATGCATTAGTCCAGACCAGCCCTAAAAAGTGGGGAACCTTGTGCTCAATGTACAGCAGTGTGTAAAAATGCACAGTTGTGCGTAAAGCAAAGACAGTACCTTTTCAAGATGCTGTGACAGTTGGGTAAAGGTTCTGAAGGGGGTAGAAGTTGTTCAAATCGCCAGGGAAGGGTCTGCCCTCGCGGACAGATCAGTTTCTGACTTTCGTAATAGGCCAGGGAGCGCAGGCTATCCCAACCAAAGAGAATACCAAGGAACCCTTGTGCGTAAAAACAAATCGATGAGCATGGGGCCCCCGGTAAATTATGCAAGTACTTACCGCCCCTTGCTTCAATCCAGACCAAACTATGGCAGGTTAGTCAAGGTAGTCTGAGGTTGTGAATTCCACCTTTGCATGCGAATCCGGCTTTGAGGTGCTGTGGGACGGGACAGTAGCCACAACTCTGCCCTCGAAGGGGAATGGAAGAAAGTTCTGGTGCAGCAGGACTCAGGGCACAGCAGAGAAGACGGGAAAGTCCCCCACAACAACCGTCACCACAATGTAGTGACACAAGGACCGCAAAGGCTTGCGTCGCGACGCACTCTCCCAATTTGCAACGCAGAGTAGCTAGGCCTATGAAATTTGGCGTGAGAGTGTTGAGAACCACAAGCTCTGGAATTCCCAAAGTTTCTGCGGCGCTCCTATGCGATGTCCCAGGACAGAGCTGGTAGGTTCACTGGACGAAGCAAAAACAAAGAGGTGATGGCTGGAAGGTTTAGAATGAATCTTAACCACTGGCATTGCTCTGGGCAACCCTCCAGACCACCGTTCTTCGCCTGCAAAGCCATTACAGAAGGGGAAAGACCATATGCAAATCAGGCTTAGCCCCACCCCAAAAGGGGCAGTCCAGCCCGAACTGCTAGGTCACATCCCTTCTGCACGAGACCACAAGCATCCCCAAACATGTTTCACCCTTGTTGGGGCTCATCAGTGAGGAGTAGCTTAGGTCTCTAGGCCCAGCAGGCACGGGACCCACGTCTGGGCATACCCATCCCACTCGGGGTGACAAAGCAGGGGTGGGGCCAAGTCTGATTTGCATATGGTCTTTCCCCTTCTGTAATGGCTTGGCAGGCAAAGAACGATGGTCTGGAGGGTTGCCCCG